>NC_090371.1:203028188-203380688 GCF_036365525.1 Heterodontus francisci | reverse complement strand
CTGAAGAGCAATGTCATACCTTCCAATTTTGGGTAAATCTAGAAATGGTTCTGGAGACCCCCATTATGGAGGTGGCTACCTGCATTTGTACTGTATTATTTCAATTTCCTCATTACATTGTAGCACATTTAAAAAGGAACCCTAAAAATATAGTCTGCTCCTCAAAGTGGCATAATTTGATTTTATCTTTTAATTTGAACTTAATTCATGTGAAACAAAAAATGCCTCCTATCCTGCAAACCAAAATGTGCTTTGAATTAACAGGAGACTGTAAATTAAAAATACTGTACATCTGATGAACACATCTTAAACCTCTAAAAATATTGCACTCACTTCATAACTATTACAGCACTATTATTCTCCTAATTCAATGCATTTAATAGCTGGAAATAATAGAAAATATACAATTAAAATTTTCAAATAAATAACTATTCACCCCAGCATATATGGGCTTTCATCATGAATTCTTACACTCAACATTTTTATTTTAACCAATTGCTTTTCCTCACCACATTCCAGTCTCAGGTTTATTAGTTACCCACTAAAACTTTGTAAGTAGTGGGTTGCCTAGCTTAACTTTCCAGTGAGTTTGGAAGGAAGCTGAGGTACTATAAGCAATCATGCTGGTCTGTACAGTACTACTCGGCCAGGAGTTCAAGATGCATCATGCAGAAGCAGTCTACATTAATCTGTTCATAGGCCCTGACTCTGCCTGATTCTTTCGTTGGCAATATGGCTGAGATCAGTAAGTTGTACAATGGGAATTTGCACTGTGCATTTTTTCCACATTCCAGGGTTACAGATGTGAATGAATCAGTCCAATTTGTCCTTTCTTGGGTTAAATAATCGAATACAGAAAATAGTACTTGAACGTAGCTGCTCTGTAGTCCTCAAATCTTGTGATTTTTTTTTTTAAAACATCAACTTCTTGCTAGTGTAGTAAATGTTGGGGAAGTTCATCATGTAATTTGAACTTTATGACATCGTCGGTGCCCCTTTTCTAAAGGTACCGTTTCCATGTAGTTACTTTTAAGACAACTCCACCTTCTGTGTGCCATAGGATGTCCATCGAGCATTATTTGATTAAAAATACTTGTCAATTAACATTGATCCTACAGCTCGCTGCCCACATCCGTATGCCTTGAAGGCAACGGCAACAACACAAGTGTCATTCACCCTTAATGTGCACACTTATCATAAGCACACAGCAGGTTCTACATTTCAGAAGTGCACGTCCTTTCAAATGCAAGAAAACAATAACTGCACAAAAGGCCTAAAATTCTCCAAGTCAGCTGAAGACAGTTAATTCCTGAAGTCGATACCACAACATTACATTTTCTTCTGTTTCCATTTCTTAGAACCCTAAGCTAAAATGTAGAAAGGGAGATAGTCAAACTGCAAGACAAGACACTTTCTAATATAGAAGTCTGGGAACACTGTAAACTGCAGTGAAAACTTACATATATTCAGACCTAATAAATTTTTACGGCATTAATTCACCTCTTTCAAATGGTGAACTTTAGATACAATTGTCGGGTTTGCACTGTGGGGCGGAACACTGATATTATTGCTTAATACTGGGCTTGGCTCTTGTTTTCACACATTTTAAAATTAGCTTATATCTTAAACTGGCTGGCACATACTGAACTGAGACTATATTCAAAACTAATCATTGTCTAATCATTAATGTGTCAGTTACTTGCAGGAAATCAACTCCAAACCTTGAACAAGTTTCAATCAAGGGCTTCCTATAAGGTCACTAAATGAGAGACAGACAGAGAGAGACAGACAGACAGAGAGAGACAGAGACAGACAGAGAGAGAGAGAGAGACAGAGAGAGAGAGAGAGACAGAGAGAGAGAGAGAGACAGAGAGAGAGAGAGACAGACAGAGAGAGAGAGAGACAGACAGAGAGAGAGAGAGACAGAGAGAGAGAGAGAGAGAGACAGAGAGAGAGAGAGAGAGACAGAGAGAGAGAGAGACAGAGAGAGAGAGAGACAGAGAGAGAGAGAGACAGAGAGAGAGAGACACAGAGAGAGAGAGACAGAGAGAGAGAGAGACAGAGAGAGAGAGAGACTGGTGATTGCCATCTGAATCGGAAGATTCGTTTACAGCCTGAAATCAATGGAAACAGTGAATGATTTTCTTCTGTGATTCAGTTCATAACTTTAGGACATTTTTTTCCTGAAGCTTGACATCTGGGGACTAAACAGACAACTAAAAACAGCACAAACATTCACGAAGGCCAAACAAACTTTGCTACCAAGTCACATAAGGAGATATGCGGGCAGATGACCAAAAACTCGGCCAAAGAGTTCAGTTTTAAGCAGCATCTTACAGGAGGAAAGAGGGGTAGAGGGGTGGAAAGGTTTAGGGAGGGAATTCCAGAGCTTAGGGCCGAGGCAGCTGCAGGCACGGCCACCAATGGTGGAGATTAAAATCAGGGATCTGCAAAAGGCTAGAATTGGAGCTCAGAGATCACAGAGGATTGTAGGCTGGAGGAAGTTACAGAGATAGAGAGGTGCGAGGCCACGGAGGGAATTGAAAACAAAGATCAGAATTTTAAAATCAAGGTGCTGCTTAACTGGGAGCCAATGTAGGTCAACGAGCACAGGAGTGATGGGTGAACAGGGCTTGATGTGAATTAGGATACGGACAGCAGAGTTTTAGATGACTGCAAGTTTATGCAGGGTGGAAGATGGCAGGCCAGCAAGGAAAGCATTGGAATAGTCAAGTCTAAAAAGGTACAAATACATGGATGAGGGTTTCCGCAGATGAGCAAGAGGCAGGACGGAGATGACCAATGTTAGAGGTGGAAATAGGCGATCTTGGTGATGGTATAGATATGTGGTTGAAAGCTCATCTCAGGGTCAAATATCTTACCAAGGTTATGAACAGTTCTTTTCAGCCTCAGACAGTTGCCAGGGAGAGGAATGGGGTTGATGGCTAGGAAGCGGAGTTGATACAGGAATGAAAGAAAATGACTTCGGTACTCCCAGTATTTAATTGGAGGAAATTTCTGCACATCACTGGAGAAGCAGTCTGATAATCTGATACAGTGGAGGGGTCGAGAAAGCTTGTGGTGAAGGAGAGCTGGGTGTCATCAGCGCACGTGAAAACTGACGCTGCGTTTTCAGATGATATCTGTGTGCTGCCGCTCGGCGGCGAGCAACAAATGGGGCCAAGGATAGCTCCTTTGGGGGACACCAGAGTTAATGGTGTGGGAGCATTGGGAAGCCATTGCAGGTGAACCTCTGGCTACAACTGAATATACAAAATGGAACTAGACAAGTGCAACCCCATCCAACTGAGCAAAATGTAAATCTATTCCGAGTACCAGACATTATCTCAATGAAATATTTTTGTATCATGGAGATAATATCCTATTTCTCAATAGCAACATTCAGTGACATCACTGGAAGCATCCAGCAAGCGATATTAGTCTGCATTGATTTTTTGTTAAATTAGCTATTGTGCTACATAAAACTGAATACACAAACAAAAGTTGATTATTTTCTAAAACCGTCATAATTTATTTTTAAACCACAAATTACACTCGCGTTTTCAGGCCAACCTTCTCATCGCATATCCTCCAATGTACAGCACTTCAGTACCTTTTGTTTTATAAACATAATTATGTCTAAAATGCATTGTCATGGATATTCATCAACAAAAACCTAACCCACTATGAAGTTTCAGAGGAATGCATGGCTTTGAAGAGAAGTATGCGCAGTCCGGCATACATTTAAAGCAAAGAGGGAGTAAAATTTAACTTTGGTAGAGGCGCGAAAAGCCTGTTGCAAATTGGACACCCGATGTTCATCTTGCCTGATTTTCCTCAACCTATCAATCGCTATTGCACATTTTGTACAGCTGGGGCTAGACCGATCACCCCTGGCGAGGCAACAAAAACTTACCTCGGTTTTGGGGCTCCCCGATATCTTCTTGAAGCTGGGCTGCAGTCCCAGCAGTGGCCACTGCTCCCGGTGGCGCTGCTGGGACGAAGAGCTACCAGGCCATTAATTGGCCCGACAGCTCCAATAGGCGGGACTTCCTGCCTCAAGCAGGTGGAAGTCCCGCCTCAGAATAATTAACGGCCAGGGAATCACAAAATGCGGGATGGATCCCCAGGCTAGGTGGAAGCGGGTTCGCCACCAACTTTTCAGTCAGCGGATGGCTCCTGTCCGAAGGAAAAACCCCGGCCCGTATCCCTAGTGTCGTATGTACAATTCTGTAATGGTTATCAGAATACGAAGGGAAGTTCTTGCCACGTTTTAATAACCAAGTATGTTAATGTGAAGAAAGGGAATCAGAGGGTATGGGAGAGGAAGAAAAGCATGGGAAAGAGTTCAAAGTTTGTGCAACCCAGATTTTTAAATTTCTACTCTATGCTTTCCTCCACAGCAAGTTTTGTCTGGAGTGAAAACACTATTAAAAATGATTTTGATAACCTGTCATCAGTTAAACCATAAGTTCAACGTTTTCCTTTCCATCTTTAAAGTTCCATCTTGTATGTTCTTTTGCTTTACTTTTGGCCTAATACTATTAACATATGTGCGAAGTGGAATGGCTGTCATTTATAGTCTGAATATAACCCAAAAGGAAAATAAAATTGCAGGCGTATGATGAATTCTAGTCAAATGTAGACACGGCTGCTTCATTGATACGGTGTATAAAAGTGCACGATGGAACTCATTAGGGGGGGTTGACAATCTAATATGTACATTTTTGAAAACTCCAATTGACAACATTGGTTGGGCTGGATCCCTGGTCTATGCTGGGTCAGTTGATCCCAGCTGGAATAGCAGCAGATATGTTACAACTAGCCTCAAATCCCACCAACTGATGGGGGCGGGGAAGGGGAAAATCTGCCAGGACAACTGCACACGACTGCTATCCAACAATGGAAATGAGGTGATCACATGACCCCATTCAGTGGCTCCCATAGTTATTAGCTCACTGATACTCACGGCCAAGCTTGTACACTCGAGTGAGGTGCTGAAGTGCCATCACTAACCCTGGAGCCAACAAAAAGTCAACATCCTCAGGGGAAGAGGAAAGGGAAGACAAGTGTAAAGAGATAATGGTTTTTTTTTAAGATAACATCAAGTGTCAGTTTAGATCAGTTGACTGCACATTTGCCTTCCAAGTCAGAAGGTTGAGGTTCAAGCCAGGATTTGAAGATGTCATGTAGTCTGTTACCTCAGTGCAGTACTGGTGGAGTATTTTATTGACTTGGTGCCATCCTTCGGCTGAAAGATTAAACTGTTCAGTAGACTTTAAAGATCACGTGGCACCAAGCCAACAAAAGCAATTATTTCTTCTTCCTCAACCAGCAGATACAGATTATCTGATTATTCATTTTACTGCTGTTGCAGGAACTTGCAAGGAGCTGCTCTGTAGCAACCAGGATGTGCGACTGCCATGACAATGGCCAAGTATACTGCATCCAGATACCCTGGATGATGAAGCACAAAGCATCCTGAATTCTTCCTATTCACCATGGTGCAGTGGGAGCAAGCAGATTCTGTTTGAAGTACACACTTGGCAGTACACTTTAAATTGGGTCTTTAAACTCAAAAATCGAATTATTTTTGCTGTATGGCGTTATATTTTAGCTCTGCATCCCTTCCAACAGCACTGTTGGTGTACCTACACCCCAAGGCCTGCAGAGGTTCAAGAAGGCAGCTCACCACCACCTTCTCAAGTGTACATGGGGATGGGCAACGATGCCCACACCCCCGCCCCCGAATGAATAATTAAACTAAAAACTGAAATGCTGATGAAGCAAACTGGATGATTAAACACAGAACATGAAGTGTACTGCCATAATAGTCAAGCGTTAAATCAATCAACTACATTGTTCAACCTGCAATGTATGCTACTTCCAACCAAACACTTCCCAATGGCCTTTAAACCAAATCCATTTGATATGATAGATGCTTGTCACGTTTTGTGCAGGGTTATTCCAAGTCAAATTTTGGAGGGAAGGAACAAGTGAGAAAGTGAAGAGAAATCTTGGCTGATGGAATGAAAATCACAGAGACTTTTTTTGGTTCTAGTATATTAACACCTCAAGTTATCAGGTGTCTTACAGACAGAAAATTACAAATACTCAATAGCACCTCTTCGCCTGCATGTGTCACTATTGATTTACAATGTATCATGAAAACAAATAAAAAGTACAGATGGCTGTTATACTGAGTACACATCAAAATAACTTGGCACATGAACAGAATTTTTTTTTATATAACATGCGGTAATACTTCGAATTAGGTTGGCAGAAACTGTCTCAATGATTTTATTAGCATAGAATTGGTAAAAATTCTATTAATCTCAGATAAACTTCAAACTGTGTGTGCACACGTATGCTTATCTGTACAAGTTCGGGTGCATGTGCTTGTAGCTGTGTTGCTGACAGCCTACAGGCTAGATTTTTAAAGCCCACTGGGAGTGGGTGTGGGTGTGAGTGAGATTTGAATATCGTGTTCATGGTGATCAGCACTGAGCCCTGTTGTCTCCAGAACACAACGTCATTTTTAAAGGGATGCCGGGAGGGAGGGAACGGGTTGGGCGCAGGCATCCAATTAATTGCCTGTTGAGCTCATTGAAGAGTTCATTAAAAAATTTAAAAGCTGCTGTTGACAAGAATGTTAAAGGCTGGGAATGTGGAGGGTGCCATGGAGGGAACAGGATAGGAGGGCTATGGGAAGGGCCGATTACTTTGTGCCACTGCAGTATTTTAAAGCACAGCTGCTTCAGTACTTTGTGTCACTGCCATTACTACAGCTGTAAGACTTGCTTTTCTCAGTGGTGCATGGCAGGAAACCAGAGAGGGACATCAGGCTGCTGGCATCACTTGGGAAGCTGGGGTTGACAGATGAAAGCCTAGTTGAGGGAGTTTAGATGTGAACAGGCTACTCTGATATTGGACAGAGCAGCCAGGATGAGCTTCAGCAGATACAACCACCTAGATAGCTGGAGGCCACAGAAGCACAGCGGGGGCTGCCAGGGAAAGAAGGCACTACCCAAGACACTGGGTGCACAGCTCAAGAGTCAGCTACCTGAAAAATGACAGAGCGCCAGTGGCATAGGAGGCTACACTTATCCAGGAAGATGGTCGCACTCCTGTGTTCTCGATCCACAAAAACCTGAGGCCTCATGGTCCCCATGTCAGTCCCCTACCTGCAGCCGTCAATGTCACCGTTGCCCTAAATCTCTGTGCAAGTGGGTCATTCCAGGGATCAGCAGTGGACCCAGGTGGCATCTAGCAGTCAGCAGCTCATCACCCCATCAGGCAGGTCACGGACGCCATTTTCAGGACGGCAGGGGACTACATCCACTTTGACACAGATGGGCCAGTGCTAGCACAAAGGGCATTGAGTTTAGCCTCAATCGCTGGATTTCCCCAGCTGCAGGGCATCATTGCTTGTGCCCATGTGGCCATCAAGGCACCCAGTGATCAACCAATGAGATCCATCAACAGGGAGGGCTTCCGCTCCCTCAACATCCAACTAGTCTGCGACTACAAGAGCTTCCTCTAAGTGTGCACTCACTTTCCTGGCAGCTGCCATGACTCCTTCATCCTCCACTAGTCCAGGCCTCCAGCTCCCCTGTGACATCTCACTCCCCTCTGGTGCGGTGGAAGGCAGATCGCTCCCTCAGGACAACCAGCAGCCTCAGTGATGGCTGCCCTGGAAGTCTACACGAACCCCACACTTGATCTGACCCACTGCCATTTTCAATCCTAATGGCTCTGTGGACAGGAAACCTGTCTCCATTCCAATTAAGAGCTTACACATTTGAAAATTGTAATCTGAATCAGCGTCACACAGGAGGCAGGTTTCTGACCCAAAACCAGACCCGGTTCCGTGCCTCCATAACAAAAATCTAGCCCTAACTGTCGCGCACACTTCTGTGTATGCTTGTTGAAATTAATTTGCTGGTATTTTGTACTCCTCCTCAAAAGAAAAAAAAAAAATACAATTTGGCCCACTCAAGACACAAAAATTGGCCGTGTGGTTGATAGTGAAGAGGAGAGCTGTAGACTCCAGAACAATATCAATGATTTGGTTGAGTCAGTGGAAAAGTGGCAAATGGAATTCAATCCAGAGAAGTGTGAGGTAATGCATTTGGGGAGGGCAAATAAAGCAAGGGAGTACATAATAAAAGGGAGGATATTGAGAGGGGTAGAAGTAGTGAGAGACCTTGAAGGTCCACAGGTCCCTGAAGGTGGTAGAACAGGTAGATAGAATGGTGAAGAAGGCATATGGAATGCTTTCCTTTATTGGCCGAGGTATAGAATACAAAAGCAGGAATGTAATGCTGAAACTGTATAAAACGCTGGTTAGGCGACAGCTGGAGAATTGCGTACAGTTCTGGTTGTCACATTACAGGAAGGACATAATTGCTCTGGAGAGAGTGCAGAGGAGATTTACAAGAATGTTGTCAGGGCTTTGAGGAAAGATTGGATAGGCTGGGTTGTTTTCCTTGGAACAGAGGAGTCTGAGGGTTGGCTTAATTGAGGTGTACAAAATTATGAGGGGCCTGGATAGAGTAGGCAGGAAGGACCTGTTCCCCCTAGCGGAGAGGCCACTTACCAGGGGGCACAGAATTAAGGTGATTGGTAGAAGGATTAGAGGGGACACGAGGAAAAACTTTTTCACCCAGAGGGTGGTGGGTGTCTGGAATTTTCTGCCCAGATCAGTGGTGGAGGCAGAAACCCTCAACTCATTTAAAAAGGTATCTGGACCTGCAGCTGAAGTGCTATAACCTGCAAGGCTACAGACCAGGTGCTGGAAGGGGGATCAGATTGGGCAGCTAGTTTTTTTTCAGTCAGCGCAGACATGATGGGCTGAATGGCCTCTTTCTGTACTGTCACTTTTCTATGGTTCTATGGTTATAAGAGGAAAAGCAGTCACCAGAAAGTGTTACCCCTACAGTCAATATCTTTTAGAAGGTGACAACACAAAGAATGACACAGGCTCTTTAGTTTTGATTTAGGAACTGTACTATGCAAAGGTTCTGGCTCAGTTATCCAGGAGCAAAACCACCCAGGTAATACACAAGCAACAGTTGATATCAAAAATGGATTGTGCTGAGCCTCTGATACTTCTT
This sequence comes from Heterodontus francisci, assembly GCF_036365525.1. NCBI lineage: Eukaryota > Metazoa > Chordata > Chondrichthyes > Heterodontiformes > Heterodontidae > Heterodontus > Heterodontus francisci. The sequence continues at coordinate 203,371,572 of NC_090371.1, read as the reverse complement.
TTCCCTTGTACAAATATTGGAAATAAACACTTTAATCATTATCCAAGTGCTTTTATACAAGTCCATTGGTAGTGAAGTTGGGACAGTGCAAATACTCAAGGCAGAATGTGCAAGTATTTTTGATCATTGTTTTACTTCCTTGGTTACTGGTTACTGAAAAACATCAGACATCAGCACTATGGAAACACACAGTGTATGGAGACAGGAGCTGTCATCATGATCAGCTCAACAGGTCAGAATAACTGCTCCAGGCCAACAGAAGAAAGCAAGTCCAATGAGTAGCTCATTGAGCAATGTAATGAGCAGCTCCAACAGAGCATGTCATGGCAAAAGGGGAAGCAGCATCCAATTATATTCTGGGTGGAGAGCACAGGAGAGTCAGTGCATCTCATGAGAGTCAACATTCTCAGCAATGAATCTGACGAAGTCAGTATCACTTGGAATAGCTGGAGAAAAACATAAAAGCTGCAATAAGATTTTTTTTTAATTTGTTCATGGAATGTGGATGTCGCTGGTTAGGACAGCATTGATTGCCCATCCCTAATTGCCATCGAGAAGGCAGCAGTGAGCTGCCTTCTTGAACCGCTGTTGTCCATGTGGTGTAGGTATACCCAATGTGTGGTTAGGGAGGGAGTTCCAGGATTTTGACCCAGTGACTATGTAAGAAGTGATATAGTTCCAAGTCAGGATGGTGTGTGACTTAGAGGTGGTGGTGTTCCTATGTGCCTGCTGTCCTTTTTCTTCTAGGCAGTCAAGGGCGCAGGTTTGGAAGGTGCTGTCGAAGAAGCCTTGGGACAGTTGCTGCAGTGCATCTTGTAGATGGTACACACTGCTGCCACTGTGCACCCGCAGTAGATGGGGTGCCAATCAAATGGGCTGCTTTGTTCTTGATGCTTTTGAGCTTTCCGAGTGTTGTTGGAGTTGCACTCAATTAGGTAAGTGGAGAGTATTCCATCACACTCCTGACTTGTGCCTTGTAGATGGTGAAATGGCGTTATCATGTGGAGTGAATTGAATCGGGTCAAGACTGGCATCTATGACGGTGGTGGCAGAGATGGATCATCCACTCGGGATTTCTGGCTGAAGATGGCTGCAAATGCTTGAGCATTACCTTTGCACTCACGTGCTGAGCTCTGCCATCATTGAGGATGGGGATGTTCATGGACATTCCTTTTCCCATTAGTTGTTTAATTGCCCACCCCCATTCATGACTGATGTGGCAGGACTGCAGAACTGTGATCTCATCCGATGGTTATGTGATCACTTATCTGTCTATAGCATAATGCTTCTGCTGTTTAGCCTGCATGTAATCCGATGTTGCAGCTTCACCAGGTTGGCACCTCATTTTTAGGTTTGCCCAGTGCTGCTCCTGGCATTCTCTTCTACACTCATTGAAACAGGGTTGGTCCCCTGGCTTGATGGTAATGGTAGAGTGAGGGATATGCTGAGCCGTGTAATTACAGATTGCGGTGGAATACTATTCTGCTGCTGCTGATGGCTCACAGCGCCTCATGGATGCCCAGTGACGAGCTGCTAGATCTGTTCTGAATCTATCCTATTTAGCAAAGTGATAGTGACACAAAACACAATGGAGAGCTCCTTCAGTGTGAAGATGGGACTTAGTTTCCACAAGGAGTGTGCAGTGATCACTTCTACTAATACTGTTATAGACAGATGCACCTGCAACAGGTAGATTGGTGAAGACTAGGTCAGCTAGGTTTTTTTCCATTTTTGTTGGTTCTCCCAGCACCTGCTGCTGACCCAATCTGGCAGCTATGTCCTTCGGGACTCAGCCAGCTCGGTCAGTAGTGGTGCTGCTGAGTGATGGACATTGAAGTCCCCCACCCAGAGTATATTCTGTGCCCTTTGCTACCCTCAGTGCTTCTTCCAAGTGGCATTTGATATGGAGGAGTAACGATTCATCAGCTGAGGGCGGGCAATAACTTGCAACCAGCAGGAGGTTTCCTTTCCAAAGTTTGACCTGATGCCATGAGACTTCATTGGGCGCAGAGACAATATTGAGGACTCCCAGGGCCACTCCCTCCCGACTGTATACCACTGTGCCACCACCTCTGGTGGGTCTGTTCTGCCCGTGGGTCAGGCGATAGCGATGGAAGAGTCTGGGGCATTGTCTGAAAGGTTTGACTCTCAGAACGACGATGTCAGGCTGTTGCTCGACTAGTCTGTAGCACAAGTCCCCAGGTATCAGTGGGGGTACTTTACAGCATCAACTGTGCTGCATGTGCCTTTGTGTACTCTGCTGCTTAGATCTATGGACTTTTTCATAGCAGTTTGATACAACTGAGTGGCTTGCTAGGTCATTTCAGAAGGTAGTTTAGAGTCGACCACATTGCTGTGTGTCTGGAGTCACATAGGCCAGACCAGGCAAGGTCAGATTTCCTTCCCCAAAGGGCATTAAATAAATTACACTGTTTTTATACCAATTCAGTCATTTCACAGTCACCATACTCATGTAATAGTTACAATTAAAGAGGCGCTGTGTCTGATAAATTCATGCCAGAATACCAAACTTCGGCAAAAGAGAAAGACTGCAAAGTTTCACACCAATAATAGTTGATGTTTGTTCAGTAAATATACACGTGAAGTACATTTACCTACATTGTAAGGCGCTTTCCACTAAAATTAGCGCAATAAGCTAACACGGCTGTTGCCACGGCCATATCTGTGTCTAGTCATTGATTTCTATTAGACGACAATTATCCACAGCCTTTGCATTTAATATTAATAAAATGAAGCCCTCAATATCTCTCAGTTTCATAAGTGATCACAGTTCGCCATTTCTGACACTCTACCAAATAATTTCAGAATACAGGAGTTGGTATTTTTTGTTCAGACCACAGGAGGTCTGTAAGAAACCAAGCACAAAACTATCAGATCAAGTGCCTTCTTGCAATTTCTGGCACTGACAAAGGCCTGCCTGTGTGTCACCAGACCAAACAGATAAACTTCCTGTCTTTGCTCACAGCAACTGCATATTAATAATGTCACTTCCCCTCCAATCCAACCAGTAGCCAGAGGTGCTGATAAACATTTGCTCTTTGTGCCTGTATGTTTCATTATTCAGTTGATGGTTAAAGCCATCTTTCAAGATCAGAGAGGACGTAGCTTCTTGCTAACATTAAGATCCTTCTACTACTGAGTAAAGCAAATTACAGGAATTTCATCAAATCAAGTCCAGGCATTATATACTTGATTGAGTACTAACAACACTATAAATTTGCACAGAATGAGTGGCTGAAATGACGTGCGTCTCAGCTTACAAACCACACATATTTTGGAACAAATCTATTGTTGAAAATATTGGAGTCATGCGCAAGAGATAGCAATGAACCTTGGTCTTTATTTTCAAATGTTGTCTATGTTGTGATAGTGTGTGTGCGTGTCTGTGTGAAAAATCCTTAAATACACTGTTGATTAAGCAATGTACATCAAGATCATTTCCAAACACACCTATGTATGGACATACATGTTTGCACAAAAATATGAAAAAGTGGATTCCTTAAGATCGTTCCAGTTTCTAATATCACATCACAAAAATGTTCATCGACAAGCATATCCTTGGTGTATGGTTATGCCTAGCTCCATGTTAATGGTTTCTCACACTGTTATCGAGAATGGAAGGCATTTTGCCTGACTAGCTTTTACCAGGACATTATTTAAAACACAACACAAGCACATGCACTACTTCAGGGGCACAATTCTGACCAAATTCATCATCCCATTGCTTTTGCACGTTTTACCACCTAGTGTTCTGGACCAAAGTCTCGTCTATGATTCGATTATAAATATTTAAAATTCTGATAAAAAAAGATCCTGAGCATTGTTCTCTCCAAGGTGCACCCATGCACGGTCACACACTGGTCTGGAATGTACTACACAATGATATAAATAGATCACTCACAACTTCATTAAAGTTCAGTGACTTTGTAAAAAAGTGTAAGCTGTCCTCGGGCATTCAGATTATAAAAATAATCTCCAAAATGTTACATTTCAACTTTTCATTTTTTTAAAATTTGCATAAATTATGAAAAGAAATATTGGGTACTTTTAAATTATCACTATTAATAAGTGGCAAGATACATGATAAGATTAATCAAAATAACACCTCACCCTTATCAGGAATATCTTCAGCAACAAACCATTTGTCTGTTTGAATAAAAATACCTACATTTTTTTTTATTTCCAAAACATACTTTATTTGTAAAAAACTGTAAAAATTACATTACAAAACGGTTCAAAAACAGCACCAAGTCAACAATATAAAGAGTGCAAAGGAGATCAGTTTCCTTCAATACAGGTGTGTGTTGCCTCACAACCCTTCCATTTCATTTTACCTGCCACGTACGTTTTGCAGCAAACAAATATTTTCTGGATACAGCCCGAGGGGTTTTCCATGGATCCCGCCCCTCAGTTCAGCTTGGTGGGGGTACCTTACACTGTGGTCTTTCCCCATTGAGCCTTTGCAGTGGCTGCCCCAAGCTTTAGTGCGTCCCTCAGCACATAGTCCTGGGCCTTGGAATCTGCAACATTCGGTTGTGGACAACTCTTTGCGCTGGAAGACCAGCAAGTTTCGGGCAGACCAAAGGGCGTCTTTCACCGAATTGATAGTCCTCCAGCAGCAGTTGATGTTTATCTCGGTGTGTGTCCCTGGGAACAGCCCGTAGAGCACAGACCCCTATGTTACAGAGCTGCTTGGGATGAACCTCGACAAAAACCACTGCATCTCTTTCCATACCTGCTTTGCAAAGACACATTCCAGAAAGAGGTGGGCAACCATCTCTTCCCCACCATAGCCACCTCGAGGGCATTGTGCGGAGGGCGAAAGACTCCGGGCGTGCAGGAAGGATCTGATGGGGACGGCTCTTCTCACCACCAGCCAAGCTACATCTTGGTGCTTGTTTGAAAGTTCTGGTGATGAGGCATTCCGCCAAATGACTTTGGCAGTCTGCTCAGGGAACCATCCAACCAGATCCACCATCTCCTTTTCCCATAGGGCCTTGAGGACATCCCGTGCTGATCACTGCCTGATGGATTGGTGGTCAAAGGTGTTTTTCCGCAGAAACATTTCCACGAAGGATAGGTGGTACAGCACGGTCCAATTGGATGGAGTGTTCCGCAGCAATATGACCAGGCCCATCCTTCGTATCACTGGGGACAGATAGAACCTCAGCATGTAGTGACACTTGGAGTTTGCGTACTGGGGATCTACACACAGCTTGATGCAGCCGCACACGAAGGTAGTCATCAGGATGAGGGCGACATTGGGTACATGTTTCCCACCCTTATCCAGAGGTTTGAACATTGTGTCCCTCTGGACCCGGTCCATTTTGGATCCCCACATGAAGCAGAAAATACCTACATCTCCAGCATTTAAAAGGATTTGAACTCAACTGAGATGCAATATCACAAACTTGAAATCCTTAGAACATTAGAAAAACCACAGTAAAGTCAATATAGCTCCACAAAAGGATGCATCCAATATAGCAGGCATTGAATTCCACAGGCAAAAATGTGCCCCAAATAAGATAAATCAAATTTAGGGTTTTATTATTAATTTTAAACCAAGCTTCAGGTAAAGTTTATTTCCTGAATCCAATGCAATGGGTGGGGTTTTTGATTACATATTAAAACTGTGCTTCAGAAATATTTAATAATGTAAAGTATGCCCTTTAATCCTGACAGCACTGAATAGCAATACCAATTATTTTAATGTAAAGGTTTTTCCTCTGAATCAGTCATCTGCAAACCTTATCCATAAATTCACGAAACAAAATTAAAGTAGAAATATAGAACTCTATATAAATAATTTGTAGTGCTTGAGTAAGCAAAATGTTATGGGTTTTATTTTGCTGCTATAGAAGACTTGCAAGATTAAAGTAAGAGTGGTAATTTATGATAACTTTCTACCAGAAGTCATTATGGAAAATAAACTGCATCCAGCCTTAGGATAGTGCTCTGTTACTGACTGGTAGAAAACGTCAGAGGTAAGCAAGATTGATGTTCACTTCATTTTGTGTTCTCCCACGTTTTTTCTCCTCCTCCTCCTCCCCGCCCCACCCCCCTCCCCCCCGTCAAAATTAGGGAGCGTTTTTATACTTGGTGCCTCGTGAGATGACATGGTTGACATCCTGGATTTGCAATGCATGAAAAACTGTACTGAAAAGGCATGACATGCACACAGGCATGAAGTAACCATTTTGACATTTAGATGTTGCGGCTTTCTATCCATGTTTTCAACATCATAAACTTAATATGAATCAAAAGCAAAGAATTACCCATAATGCAGAAAGCTGGCAAGGAGTGCAGTTGCGAACGAGAGCAGAATACTTATATGACTGCCGCACAAATGCATTCAGGTTTCAATCACTAGAAAGCAGAAAGGAACAGCTGGTTTAAATGGGCCCTAACTGTTGTTGCATCTTCCAACATACTACTACAGATTCCAACCTGATAGAACAAAATGACAAAGGTCAAGTACTAATATGAGTGTACATCATAGTTCTTTTTTATTTTTAAAAATGTACAGGAAGGTGGGGGGGGGGGACAAGGAGAGGGGAGGAGGAACCCATCAAAAGAATTTGGGGATATAAAAGAGTGAAGGAGGGGAGGAGAGGAAAATTACACCAGTCAGCCCCTATGCATCCAAGGCGCCGGTGAGGTTCCGATGCCTCCTTTGCTTTACCCCACTCCCCCAAGTGATCATGTAGAAACCTCTAAATCAGATCATTGGCAACATCCCAGCTGCTGCTTGCCTGAGATCATGAAACTCAAGCCAGGCTCAGGATCAACCCTGGGCCCTTCCCAGTCTGTTTGGCTTAGTTACTCATCAGATAGACAGGATGTATATTGATAAAGCTCATGGATAAATCCCGCACTGTCAAATTTAGTTTAATGAATTTAAAAGCTTAAAAACAGAGAATTGGACGTCTCCAATCAGTTCAAATGAAAACCAGCAGGCAGCAACACCATTTGGGGCGGATTTTGAACTCCTGCTTGCTGTCTGAAAAAATGTGTGGCTCGTTGAGGAAAATGCATGGGTTCAGGATGTGGGGGGGAAAAAAAAAAAGAGGGGCAGGAAGAGTCGGAACCTCATCTTTCCTGTGGGTGCTGAAGGCCTACCTGATGCAATTTTCAGGCTTGCTTGTAAATGGCTGCACAAAAGGGCACTATTCCCCATTCCAGGTGGAAGACTGATCACATACAGCATCAGACCCCTGGTTTGCTTTGTAGGATCCCAAACGCAGTGTAAATGGGCAAAGCCTAGCCTAATCAGCAGTCCTTACCAGCTGCTGGTTCCACAAAAAGGACCTGCAGATTTTTTTTTTATTTCCAAAATATACTTTATTCATAAAAATCTGTAAAAATTACATTGCCAAACAGTTTCAAAACAGCACCAAAAAATGCAAACATTGCAAGGGAGATCAGTTTCCTTCCATACTGTCATGTGTTTCTTCCCAACCCTTCCGTTTCACAATTGTCATGTCAATTACAGTTTTACATTTACAGCAATTGAGAATATTAACGATACAGTTCGAGGGGTTTCCCATGGATCCAGCCCCTCAGTCCAGCTTGGTGGGGGAACCTTACACTGTGGTCTTTCCCCATTGAGTCTTTGCTGCGGCTGCCCCAAGCTTTACTGCGTCCCTCAGCACGTAGTCCTGGACCTTGGAATGTGCCAGTCTGCAACATTCGGTGGTGGACAACTCTTTGCGCTGGAAGACCAGCAAGTTTCGGGCAGACCAAAGGGCGTCTTTCACCGAATTGATAGTCCTCCTGCAGCAGTTGATGTTTGTCTCGGTGTGCGTCCCTGGGAACAGCCCGTAGAGCACAGACTCCTGTGTTACAGAGCTGCTTGGGATAAACCTCGACAAAAACCACTGCATCTCTTTCCACACCTGCTTTGCAAAGACACATTCCAGGAGGAGATGGGCGACCGTCACTTCTGCAGATCACCAGTTATATACTGGAGGCTTGACCCTGAAACTGGTTCTGGTCTCAATGCTGGCTTCAGGCAGGCAATTCGATCACACTACACACTCATTCTGGACACATTTAAGAAAAAACTAGTGGGAGATTTTAAGATTAAATTTATGCACACAAGTTTAGTCATTGGATTGAAAGAGGAACACGTAATCTGATGCTACAGTTGGCGTCTGTTGTGGAGGTTTTTACCATTAGAAATTTTGAACACTTTCCAAACACATTACAGCCTCAGGCTTCAGCTTGGATGCTGACATCACACAGGAGTAGGTATTTTCATTTAACTAGTCAAGCAATAGAAACAAATGTTACTCCCCTGAACAGGACTGCAGGGAGATAGCCCTTGCCCACACTAGTAATTGGCAAAAGAACCAGAAGGGAGAGGAGTTATTTTTTAAAAATGCAGTGAGTAGTTATAACCTGGGATGCACAGCCTGAAAAGGGTGGTGGAAGCAGGTTCAGTAACTACTTTCAAAAGGAAATTAGATAAATACTTGAAGGGGAAAACATTGCAGGAGAGTGGGACTAATTGGACAGCTCTTTCAAAGAACTGGCACAGACACAATAGCCAAATGGCCTCCTCCTGTGCTGTAAGATTGTGTAAGTAGATGGGAGTAGTCCCAGTGCAAGTTGTAATGAGTGGTGTTCTTTCTATTGTTGCACTAGAACCTACACAGCACTTTACCAATGAATCAGAAAACTAACTGGGTCCTACTGAATGCAAAGCAGCCAAATATGAGCGTGACTATTGGCTGTGTTAAACCATCTGACTTGCTAGAATCCAAGATCTCAAGTACTCACTTTCTTGAGTTGCAATGCCTCACTTGCAGCCTCTCAGGTGGGAAATTGCAGGTATGATGACCATGATCTTTTGTCCATTAAAATGAATCGATAGAAAATAGTGCGCAAATGCTCAAACTTGTATTGATATAGCACCTTTAATAGAAAAAAAATCCAAAGGTGCTTCACAAAGGAAAAATCAAAACAAATTTGGACAGGGAGACAAATAAGGAGAAAATAGGAGGGAAGAACAAAAGTTTCGTCAAAGTTGCGTCTTAAAAGGAGCAGAGAGAGATGGCAAGATGGAGGGGTTTAGGGTAGGAATTCCAGGAAGTAGGATGGGCGCACAGGTGAATAGTGTTAGAGGAACAGAGATTTCAAGACCAGGACAGTCTGAGGGCTCTCTGCTTCTTCCTTGAACAAAGGCCCAACCAGTCCCCATCCACCATCACCCTCCTCCACCTGGCTGAATCTGTTCTCACATTGAACAACTTCTCCTTCAACTCCACTCACTTGCTTCAAATAAAAGGTGTTGCTATGGGTATCTGCATGGGTCCTAGTCATGCCTGTCTTTTTGTGGGAAATGTTGCAAATTCCTTGTTCCAGTCCTACTCAGGCCCCCTCCCTCACCTCTTTTTCCAGTACATTGATGGATGAGGAAAGATGGGAGGTGGCTCCAGTTGAGCACAAACACTGGCATGTTCTGGTTTTGTGCCATGTATCTTGTTTCTGTGCCATATATCCTACGTAACCCTACATAATCCAAGACTGGATGTCAGACAAGCAGCCTGACATCATAGTGGCAATGGAGGGGGGAGGGGGTCAAGAGTAGTGATCGAATAGTAGCTTTTGAATTACAGTTAAAGCAAAACAGTGTAGGTTGCCACATTCTGAGCTCAATCCAAAATATAATTTTGCATCTTGGACAAAAAGACTTGAAAGATGCAAAACATATTCAAATAAGTTAATATTTGGCTGAAAATATGCAAATATTCCCAGGCGTGTCATTTGTTCAGCCTTTGAATTTAAAATAAATAGGAAACTGCTCAGTAAGTGGGCTGGGAGCACAACAGAGAGCCAACCAACCTCACAAGGTTTATATCATTGTTGAATCAGTAAAATAATGTATAATTTTATATATTAAAATGAGATGTTATTGCTTTAATTGGATGTCTTTGGGCAGGCAGGATTCCTGGAATAGCCTATCATCTTAGCTACTGCAGGAAGTGCACAGTGCAACACATTCTGCAACTACTACAGTCAGAATGTTTACAATATTTACACATTAAAGAAATAAGATCTTCAGGGGACTGGATGGTGATGTGTTTAAGAACATTGCTCTTTTATCTTTGGAACTGGGGTTTGAAAACATTCCAGATTTGAGATGGAGATAGCCATGTGCAGGGTGACAATGACTTTTGTAATCCCAAAAAAATGATTGAGGGACTTGAGGCAACTTATTCGAGTCAACTGCATTACTGCATTAAGCATGCCTTGGTTTTGTTTTCCCCCACCTTCTTTTATTCATTTCATGTACAAGGTTTCACATTGGGCAAGAGGGGAAGATTATGGCTGCCAATACTTTCAAAGACCAGTTGCAAAATTCCTCAGTTTATCTTGTGGGACGGATATTTTTCAGGTTACTCTGGAAAGGCAAGGGGTTCCAAGTTGACTTGTGGCAAATTCTGACAAGGGAGGGGATGAAAGTTAGTGAGGACATGAATGAACTTAAATACTTGACAATCTTATGACATTTTTCTGCCCAAGGCCATTTAGATTAGATTAGAGATACAGCACTGAAACAGGCCCTTCGGCCCACCGAGTCTGTGCCGAACATCAACCACCCATTTATACTAATCCTACACGAATCCCATATTCCTACCAAACATCCCCACCAGTCCCTATATTTCCCTACCACCTACCTATACTAGTGGCAATTTATAATGGCCAATTTACCTATCAACCTGCAAGTCTTTTTGGCTTGTGGGAGGAAACCGGAGCACCCGGAGAAAACCCACGCAGACACAGGGAGAACTTGCAAACTCCACACAGGCAGTACCCGGAATCGAACCCGGGTCCCTGGAGCTGTGAGGCTGCGGTGCTAACCACTGCGCCACTGTGCCTCCCACAGCGAGTTGGGACTAGCATCCACACAACAAACCAATATCTGATTCTCATCCAATTGGAGCTTCTTGAAATGCAGATGATGAGAATTTCACCTGGGGGTGGGGGTGGGACAGTGCAGCATCTGCTCAGAACAACACCTCTACATGATCCAGGAAGAGAAGGAGAATGAACAAGTGAATGAACAGATTAATAATTTAAAATACATCGGAGTCCGGACCGATTAAAACAGGGCAAGCAGGACAGTATCATCTGTGATATCATCTAGCTCTTACAACTAAAATGTCAACTTCTCTGTTCCTTTCACATATGCTGCCTGAATTGCTGAGTAGATCCAAGAATTAAATGCTATTACATTATGATTTCCTGGAACTAAGATAACAAATTAAAATAGACTTGGTGTTAAAGGAGGCTCCTAAGGCACAGAACTGCAGCTATACACTGCTGCTGTAAATCTTAAATTGACAGCGTCCACAGAAATAAAGCTTGGCTTCGAAGATAGGTTTCAACTCATCATACCTGAATGCTGAAATTTTTTGCAGAGGTTAGGGTATGTTGTAAGGAGAGAGGAGGGGATGGATGAAAAGAAGTTGACCAGGTATGTCCATTAGGAAAGGAATTAAAATGAGTGAAGTGAGGCAACATTGCAAGCATAGACAAGAGTGGGGAAACAATCTGGCTCCAACTGCAACAGGAAAATATCATACTTTTAAGAAATGAAGGTCACTCATGTCCTTTACTAACCACACATGTCCTTCATTGCAACCAGGAACTCACATTTACCTCCTCAGAAGTACAGGAGAATTTCAGCACAGCGAGATGGATCTCCAGTGGTGTAATTAAATCACTAAGCAAGTGGTGATGGGAAGTTTCAAAGATCCGCTTATTAAGGTGACCAAATAAAGTCAGACACAAGAGATGGGAAGGCCTCACGGAGCACGGAGGGTGATGGTCAAGGCACACTCTGCCTGCTGCCAGGATCCAAAATGAAATGAATGTGAACAATTGTAATCTTTTACCGAGTGGGCACAAGCCCATAGCACAATATTGCTATAATCAGCACCAACTCTGATCAAGGTTGTAAGGATTGGAAGAATTATATTAGTACAGTGCAGCCCTCTCTTTTGACTTTGGGATTAAGGCACATTGTTAGGCCAAAGTAGTGGAAGTTTCGTCTGCAACTGACCGGTACTAGATTTGACCAAGGGATGTTTGATACTAACACTGGGGGGAAAAGTAGTCAAATGTGTCATTTGTAGCATTCAAATGAATTGCAGTAGAAGCAAACTAATGCCAAAGACTTGCAGGTTGATAGGTTAATTGGCCATTATAAATTGCCCTTAGTATAGGTAGGTGGTAGGGAAATATAGGGACAGGTGGGGATGTGGTAGGAATATGGGATTAGTATAGGATTAGTATAAATGGGTGGTTGATGGTCGGCACAGACTCAGTGGGCCAAAGGGCCTGTTTCAGTGCTGTATCTCTAAACAAACTGTGCTACCAATCATAAATCAGGGATATGCAATGGCAGTAGTTTGCACTGTGAAAAAAACTGAAATGCATCAAATCTGCTGAATACAAGCAAATTCTTTTACCTCCAGTTTTTGATTTGTTCTTTTCCCATTGTTAAGTTCCCTAAGGTATCGAGTCACCCATAACCTTAAATATTTGGATTTTTTGTACCAAATCATAGGGCTGCAATTGTGTGTGCGGCAGCCCAGTGTGTATAGGAGTAAATCAAACTTCGATGTGCATGCCCTGCCTCCAGGAGTGAGGTAATGCTGGAAAAGTGTTTTGAGCCTCCAGTATATTAACTGGATCATAAGAACATAGGAAGAGTAGGCCATTCAGCCCATCGAGCCTGTACCACCATTCAATAAGATCTGGGCTGATCATCCACTTCAATGCCTTTTTCCCCACACTATCCCCATATCCCTTCATGTCATTGCTATTTAGAAATCTGTCAATCTCTGCTTTAAACATACTCAATGATTGTGCTTCCACAGCTCTCTGGGGTAGAGAATTCCAAAGATTCACAACCCCCTTAGTAAAGAAATTTCTCCTCATCTCTGTCCTAAGTGGCTTCCCCCTTATTTTGAAATGGTGTCCCCTGGTTCCAGACTCCCCAACCAGGGGAAACATCTTAGATGCATCTACCCTGTCTATCCCTTTAAATATTTGTAGGTTTCAATGAGATCACCTCTCATTCTTCCAAACTCTAGTGAATACAGACCCAGTTTCCCCAATCCCTCTTCATAGGACAGTCCTGCCATCCCGGGAACAAGTCTGGTGAACCTTCATTGCACTCCCTCTACTGCAATAATACCCTTCCTAAGGTAAGGGACCAAAACTGCACAGTACTCCAGATGCAGTCGAACCAAGGTTCTATACAATTGAAGCAAGACTTTGCTACTCCCGTACTCAAATCCTCTTGCAATAAAGGCTAACATACCATTAGCCTTCCTAATTGTTTGCTGCACCTGCACGTATGCTTTCAGCGACTTATTGACTATGACACCCAGGTCCCTTTGTACATCTACACTTTCTAATCTCTTGCCATTTAAGAAATACTCTGCATATCTGTTCCTCCTACCAAAACGGATAACCTCACATTTTTCCACATTACATTCCAACTGCCACGTTCTTGCCCACTCACTAAGTCTGTCCAAATCCCCTTGAAGCCACTTTGCATCTTCCTCACAACACACATTCCCACCTAGTTTTGTGTCATCCGCGAACTTGGAAATATTACATTTGGCACCCAAATCCAAATCATTGATATATATTGTGAACAGCTAGGTCCCAAGTACTGATCCTTGAGCTACCCAACTAGTCACAGCTTGCCAACACAAGTATGACCAATCCTTAATCATGTGCTTTAATTTTGCTAACCAACCTCCTGTGGGGGACTTTATCAAAAGCCTTCTGAAAATCCAAGTATACTATGTCCACCAACTCCCCTTTATCAATTGTGTTAGTAACATCCTCAACAAACTCCAACAGGTTTGTCAAGCATGATTTCCCATTCATAAATCCATGTTGACTATGCCCAGTCAGATCATTATTATCCAGTGTCCATTTATCACATCCTTTAGAATAGATTCTAGCATTTTCCTTACTACTGATGGAAGGCCAACAGGTCTGTTGTTCCCTGTTTTCTCTCTCCCTCCCTTCTCAAATAGTGGGGTGACTTTTGCTACCTTTCAATCTGCAGGAACCGTTCGAGAATCTATAGAATTTTGGAAGATGATCACCAATGCATCCACTATCTCCATAGCTACCTCTTTCAACACTCTTGGATGTAGAATATCAGGTCCTGGGGACTTATCAACCTTCAGCCCCATTAATTTTTCCAATACAACCTTCTTACTAATACTAATTTCCTTTATTTCCTCATTCCCTCTAATCCCTTGGATCTCTAATTTTGGGAGATTTCTTGCATCTTCCTCAGTGAAGACAGACACAAAGTAAATCATTTAGCTTCTCTGCTATTTCTCTATTCCGCATTAAAAATTCTCCTGATTCTGCCTGTAATGGACCCACATTTGTCTTAGCCAAACATTTCCTTTTTACGTACCTATAGAAGTATTTACAGTCCATTTATGTTTTTTTGCTAGCTTACATTCATATTCTATTCTCTCTTTATCAGTTTCTTGGTCCTCCTTTGCTGTATTCTAAAATCCTCCCAATCCTCAGGTTTACTATTATTTCTGGCAACTTTACTACAATTTCTGGCAATGCAATTCCATACACCAGAAACCAACACATATAATTCAGGAGTGACCATATTTGAAATTAAGTGATTATCAAAGTATTGTCATGAATAGTTCCATAGCGCTATATTGTCAGCTCCCCCTTTTTTTCATGAGGATCTTGAAAAATCCTGAAAGCACTCCATCCTAGCACATCGTGGTGTCAGATAGCTCAACTCAACAACAACAGCAACAACTTGCATGTATATAGCACCTTTAAAGTAGAAAAATACCCCAAAATACTTCACAGGCGTATTAACAAAAATTCACATTTCCTACATTATAAAAGTGACTACACTTCAAAAGTACTTCACTGGTCGTAAAGTGCTTTGAAACATCTGACAACCACGAGAAGCACTTTATAAATGCAAGTCTTTCTTTTTCATAAAAAGCGTGCTTGCCAACATTTTGGGCTGCTAACCTTGCATTAGGGGTGTGAGAGGGCGAGAGGGGCGAGAGAGCCAGGGCGAGAGGGCGAGAGGGGCGAGAGAGCCAGGGCGAGAGAGCGAGAGAGCCAGGGCGAGAGGGCGAGGGGGCCAGGGCGAGAGGGCGTGAGAGCCAGGGCGAGAGGGCGAGAGAGCCAGGGCGAGAGAGCCAGGGCGAGAGAGCCAGGGCGAGAGAGCCAGGGCGAGAGAGCCAGGGCGAGAGAGCCAGGGCGAGAGAGCCAGGGCGAGAGGGCGAGGGAGCGGGAGAGGGCGAGAGAGGCAGACGGGGGGGAGGAAGGGGTTTGGGGGTTTGCGGAGGCCAAATGTAACGGACCGGACACACTGGGTTTCTTCCAAATCTCATTTTGCCAACATGCATACATGCAGTACGTGACACAATGCCCAGGTAAAGTGGCAGTCTGAGATTCCAAATAGGGGAACCACAGGTCAGGTATATGTGATCACTATGATCTGGTTGGTATGGATGTTTAATGCACCATACCTGCATTAGCACCCTGGCATAAACAGCAGCATTGCATGCAGTGCCACTGCGATGATGTAACTGCTCAGCCGTCTACACAGCAACAACCATTTTGTCATCATGCATTCATGAATCCAGTGCCTCTTTAATAGCTCCCAATCTGTGCAATGTCAAATAAAGCATTTTTTAAACCCAGATTCTTTACTATGACTTTTTATTATTTGTAAATATCAGTTTGGATGAAACAAGCCCTCAAGGTTTAGATTCCAATACAGTTACAACTACCTACAATCTGACAAAATGTATTGCTTACTGTTGTGAAAAGACTCTCAGCAACAGCTTTTTACAAGCCAACAGAAATTTCCATGCAGCAAAATACTTAAGGTAATGATGGAGTTAATTACTCCAATTTTAGTCAAATATAGTTGTCACAACTCCCACTCCCTCTTCACAATTGTGAAGGTTATCATGCAGCAGATTTGCAGCAAGGCAATACAAACCCATCATTTCTGTGCTTAAAAATAAAGCAGTACATGATTTAGGCTGGTAATTAATACGGAGATAAACTACAGAAAGAACATGCTGTGACCTGGAAGCACTGAAGCACAACTGAAGATTAATCATAAGGGACGTTAGTAAATATTTTGGGCTCATTTGAAGATTTGACTGTCATCTACATTTTTTAAAAAACTACCTTTTTTAAAAACAAATTATAGATTTCAGTGGTTCACAAGATTCTGTGAATTTAGTACATCATGCACGTGGTGACAAACTTAACTAGCCTAAGAAGCTGTGATTTCATTATACATGACCATTGGCTTATTTTCATTGTTACAACTAGAAGCAGAGAAGAAATAATTGCCAAGCAGGAACTTAGATTTCATTGGAAAAGATAAAAAAATAAGCAGATATACATCAAAAGATTTTGACAGTTCATTATGGTAATGGCACTGTAGTTTCAACTCAAACATTAAATAGCATCTAAAAAATAATTCAGTTCCAAAGCTGGAAGCAATCCTGAACTACCTGATCCTCAACTGACTTAAGATTTGCGTGGAATACAGAACATTAAGGTGTCCTACATGCCAACAGTCACACTGTTAAGCTTTCAAATATAAACCTTTAAATGTTATCCAAATATAACCATTACACAGAGCATTCTGAAAACTTGTTTTAAATAATGACATTTTGCTTAATGACTGCGTGCTCAGTGAAGCTGACCAGAAAGCAATTTAAATTTGGGACCAGTTCTCAGGGAAGGGGCACCTGTACAAGATGGAAAAGATGAGCAAAGCCAGTTATTGTTGGGGAGGGTTTAAACTAATTAAGCAGGGAAACCAGAAAATTTCAACAAGCAGAAAAGAGATCAACAGGACAGAGATATATCAACAGCAGTAAAATTAGAAATAGCCCAAAATTGCAGGGACCTGAATTTGGAAAATAGCAGAAGTGACAAAGGAGGTATTAAACTATATGTATGCTAATGCTGTAGTGTAACTAATAAGGTTGGTGAGTGCAGGCATAAATTGCTACATGGGATTATGACAATTGCATTAACAGAGACATGGCTCAAACAAGGACAGGAATGGGTTTATAATATTCCTGGTTATCAAGTATTCAAGAAAGAGAAGGAAAAAGAGAATGGGAATGGGAAAAAAAAGGGAATGGCAATACTGATTAAGGATGATAGTTATAGATGGAAAGGATACACTCGACAGTCCTATTTGGTTTGAGTTGAGAAACAGAGGGGGAACTGTTACATTGGGAGTTTATTTTTTTAAATATAGAGTTCAGCAAGAAGGAATCAGATCAACAAATTTCAAAGACATGTAACAAAAATGAAATCGTTATAGTAGGGTAATTAAAGTCTCCTAATATTGACTGGGAAAAGCATACTTCGAAGGGTAGGGAAGGAGAGGAATTTCTGATGTGGATGTGAGAACTTTCTTGATCAATATCTCTCAAGTACAACAAAGCAGGAAGGCTGATTCTGGGAAATGAAGTATGGCATGTGGAGGGTGTTACACTGGAAGATCATCTAGCTAACAGTGACAAGAACATAATTTGGTTATGGAAGGAGACCAGAAAATAATCCAAAGTAAAATTGCTCAACTGGGGAAAAGCTAATTTCAGTGATTTAAGGAGAGATCTGGTATAGGTAGATTGGAAAAGGTGATTGCAGGGTAAAGCAGTAATGGAGAAATGGAGGGAATTCAGGAGGGATAGTTCAGGTTTAAACTAGGCATATTCCTTTGAAGGAAAGAAGCATAAATAACTTCCAAAGCTATTATACTCTGGGTGACAAAAGAAAAATCAGACAAAATAAAACAGGAAAAGGAGGCTTATGACAAATGTTAGGAGCAAGATTCAGTTAATAATCAGGAAGATTATGGAAAGTACAGGAGAGAATTGAAAAAGTTAATAAGAAGGCCAAGTGAAGGTACAAGGAAAGATTAGCAGGCAACTTTAAATTGAACCCCAAAACATTTTATAATTACAAAAGTATAAATAGTTAGCTGGGGAACAAGTTAGGCTATTTGAGGTCCCAAAGTATTAAATGAGTGCTTTGTACCTTTCTTCACAAAAGGAAGATGATGTGAAGTTGACACTAATAAAAGGAAACAAAAGTCATGGCTTTACTGCAAGTTGGTAAATCACCTGGTCCAGATGGAATGCATCCTAGATAGTTGAAAGGGGAAAAAAAAAAGGAGGTAGAAAATGGCAGAGGCATCGGTCACAATCTTTCAATCCTCATTGGATACAGGTGTATTGATAGAGGACTGGAAGATTGCTAATGTTATATCACAATTTCATAAAAGGGGAGAGGGATAAATCAGGAAACTACAGACCAGTCAGCCTAACATCAGTGTTGGTGAAGTTATTGAAAACCATTATCAGGGACAGAATAAGCTTTCATTTGGAAAGGTGTAGACTTATCAAGGAGAGACAACATGGTTTATTTAAAAGCAAATTGTGTCTGACTAATTTGATTAAATTCTTTGATGAGGTAACAGAGAAGGTTGCTCAAGGTAGTGCAGTAGGTGTTGTATATGTAGATTTTTGGAAGACATTCAACAAAGTGCTACAGATGAGGCTTATTAAAAAGAAAAAAACCCGCTGAATTAAAGGGAAAAGTGCCAGTATGGACAGAAAATAGGCTCAGTGACAGAAAGCAAAGGGTAGTGGTGGATGGACTGGGAGGTGGCTTGCAGTGGTATTCACCCCAAGGATCAGTTTTGGGTCCATTAATCTTTTCAATTTTTTTATAAACTATCTGGACTCGGGTGTAGGGAGCAGCTTTATAAAGTTTGCAGATGATATGAAACTTTGCAAACCAATAGATAGTGATGAGGATAGTTATAGGTTTCAGTACAACATAGCGAGGATAGTGACATGGGCAGAAGCATAGAATCATAGAAAGTTTAAGGCACAGAAAGAGGCCACTTGGCCCATCGTGTCTGTGCCGGCTGAAAAATGATCCACCTATTCTAATCCCACCTTCCTGCAGTTTACGGCACTTTAGGTGCAGATCCAGACTCCGTTTGAATGAGTTGAGGGTCTCTGCCTCAACTACCCTTTCAGGCAGTGAGTTCCAGACCATCACCACCCTCTGGGCAAAAAAGGTTTTCCTCATCTCCCCTCTAATTTTTCTACCAATCACTTTAAATCTATAAAGCACGACAGATGGAGTTCAATGGAGGGAAGTGTGAGGTGATGCACTTTGGGAGAACAAATATGGAAAGACATTACACTATAAATGGCATGATTTTCAAAAGTGTAGGTGAGCAGAGAAACCTTGTTGTCCATATACACAAATCCTTAAAGGTGGCAGGGCAAGTCGATAAGGTGGTTAAGCAAGCATAGAGGTTACTTGAGTTTATAAATAGAGGACTAGAATATAAAAGCAAAGATCATGCTAGAACTTTATAAATCACTGGTAAAGCCTCAACTGGAGTATTGTGGACAACTCTGGCACCACACTTCAGAAAAGATGTAAAGGCTTTAGAAATGGTACAGAGGAGATTTACCAGGATGTTACCAGAGATGAGGGTCTTCAGTTATGAGGAGAGGTTGGAAAAATTAGGACTGTTCTCTTTGGAACAGGTAAGGTTAAGAGGTTAACAGAGGTTTTCAAGATTGAGAGTTTTTGACAGAGAGAGAGAGAGAAAGTCCCACTGGCTGGTCATTCAATAACTGTTCACCCTCCCCCAGAAGGATGTCCTGCAGCTGCTATGTATATCCCTTTATAGATTCTTTGGGCTGAAACTTCATTCCAAGGTCAGGACCCCATCAGCCACATATTCAGATCCCGATCCCGCTAGATGTCACTGCCAATTGTCCAAAAGTATTTTGGAGGAGGCGGCCAATTAGTGACCCGCTGACACGTTTGCCATCCAAATAGGAGCAGTGGAAACATCGAGAAGGCAGGCTGTAAACGTGATGGGTAATTTAAAGGGCACCTGGCAGCCACATTTATGGATGCCGTCGTTCTGGGCAAAGACAGAGGCAGGAATGCAGTGGAGCAAGGGCATGACATGTACCCGTGGACGGGCGGCTCCTCCCTAGAGGTACTGTTAAAGGTGGCAGCCCGGAGAAGGATCCTGTTTCCAGAGAGCAGCAGCAGGAGGAGGCCAGTCAGAGAAAACAGACATGTCTGGAGGTTGCTCAAAAGGCGAGCAGGACATTGGCTCAGTGCAGGAAACGCTTCAACGACCTTCTGAGGTCTGGCAAGATGAGTGCAATGCTACACCCAGATGACAGGCCTCCAGTTCTGGAGTCACCAGCACACTTTTAAAAAATTTGTTCACAGGCTGTGGAATGACTAGCAATTACGGCATTGATTGCCCATCCCTAATTGCCCTCGAGCAGGTGGTGGTGAGCTTCCTTCTAAACTGCTGCAGTGTATATGATGTAGGTACACCCACAGTACTGTTAGGGAGGGAGCTTGACCCAGCGACAGTGAAGGAATGGCAATATAGTTCCAAGTCAGGATGCTTTGTGACTCAGAGGAACTTGCAGGTGGTGGCGTTCCCATGCATCTGCTGCCCTGTCCTTCCAGGTGGTAGAGATTACAGGCTTGGAAGGTGATGTGGAAGAAGCTTTGGCGAGTTGCTGAAGTGCATTTTGCAGACAGTACACACTGCTGCCACTGTGGCCGTGAGATGTGAAAGGTGGCGGTTGGAGTGCTGATCAAGCAGACTGCTTTGTCCTGGATGGTGTCGAGCTTTGAGCGTTGTGGGAGCTGTATTCATCCAGGCAAGTGGGGAGTATTCTGTCACGGTCCTGACTTGTGCCTTCTTTGGGGAATCAAGAGGTGAGTTACTCACTGCAGAATTCCCAGTCTCTGACTTGTTCTTGTAGCCTCAGTATTTATATGGCTGGTCCAGTTCAGCATCTGGTCAATGGTAACCCCCAGGATACTGATGGGGGAAATGCAGTGATGGTATTGCCATTGAATGTCAAGGGAGATGGTTCCATTTTCTCTTGTTGGAGATGGTCATTGCCTGCAATGCACATTACTTAGAACATAGGAAATAGCAGCAGGAGTAGGCCATTTGACCCTTCAAGCTTGCTTCGCCATTCAACTAGATCATGGCTGATCTTCCACCTCAAAGCCATTTTCCTGCACTATCCCCATATCCCTTGATGCCTTTAATATCTAGAAATCTATTGATCTCTGACTTGAACATACTCAATGACTGAGCTTCCAAGGCCCTCTGGGGTAGAGAATTCCAAAGATTCACCATCCTCTGAATGAAGAAATTCCCCCTCATCTCAGTCTTAAATGGTCTGTCCCTTATTCTGAGACTGTGTCCCCTGGTTCTAGACTCACCAGTCAGGGGGGAAACATCCTTCTTGCATCCATGCTGTCATGCCCTGTAGGAATTTTGAATGCTTCAATGAGATCACCTCTCATTCTTCGAAACTCCAGAGAATAACGGCCCAGCCTCCTCAATCACTCATAGGACAATCCCGTCACACCAGGGATCAGTCTGGTGAACCTTGGTTGCACTCTATCTATGGCAAGTATATGCTTCCTTAGGTAAGGAGACCAAAACTGTACACAATACTCTAGGCATGGTCTCACCAAGGCTCTATACGATTGCACCAAGATATCTTTACTCGTGCACTCAAATCCTCTTGCAATAAAAGGCCAACATAACATTTGCCTTCCCAATTACTTGCTGCATCTGCTTGTCAGCTTTTAGTGATTCATCAACAAATACACCCAGGTCCCTTTGGACATCAACACTTCCTAGTCTCTCACCACTGAGGAAATACTTCGCATTCCTGCTTTTCCTACCAAAGTGGATTACGTCACATTTTTCCACCATTATATTTCATCTGCCATGTACTTGCCCACTCACTGTCTAAATCCCCTGATGCCTCTTTGCATCCTCCTCACAACTTTCATTCCCACCTGGTTTTGTGTCATCAGCAAAGTTGGAAATATTACATTTGGCCCCCACATGAAAATCATTGATACTTGCCACTTATCAGCCCAAGCCTGGGAATATCATTGATGAAGCAGCTGAAAATAGTTGGGGTTAGGACACTACCCTGAGGAACATCTGCGTTGACATCCTGGGGCTGAGATAATTGGCGTCCAACAACCATCTTCCTTTGTGCTAAGTATGATTTCAACTTGTGGAGAGCTCCCCACCCACTGCCCCCACAATTCCCATTGGCTTTGATTTTGCTAGGGCTCCTTAATGCCACACTCAGTCAAATGCTGCCTTGATGTCAAGGGCAGTCACTCTCACCTCATTCTGGAACTCAGCTCTTTTTTCCATGTTTGGACTAAGGCTCTAACGAGGTCAGGAGCTGAGTGGCCCTGGTGGAACCCAAACTGAGAGTCAGTGAGCAGGTTATTGCTGAGTAAGTGCCACTTGATAGCATTGTTGATGACACCTTCCAACATATTGCTGATGGAAGAGAGTAGACTGATGGGGTGGTAACTGGCCAATTTGGATTTGTCCTGCTTATTTAAGGACAGCACACACCTTGGCAATGTTCCACACTGTCGGGTAGATGCCAGTGTTGTAGCTGTACTGGAACACACTGCCTGGGTCGATGGTTTGACACCTCAGCCTGATCTCTGGAAGGCCGTGAAGGGCAGGATCACCGTGCTCTACCACGCCTTCCTCTTCCTCCATAGATGTTTGCTGCTCCTCCTCATCTTCCTCAAGGTCCACACCTCTCTGGAGGGCCATATTGTGCAGAGTGCAGGATATCACCACCATGTAAGAAACCCTTGAGGGAGAGTAGTGGAGGACCCCACCACCCCCCAACACTAACCACTCAAGGCACTGGAACCGCACCTCCAGGAGTCTGATGGCCTGCAAAATGGGGCCTTCGTGCTGAGATGGCAACAATTGTAGAGATTCCGCCTCTTTTGTAGGGTTGCACACAGATGTTCCCAGCCATTTCTTCAATGGAAACTCCTTGTCCCCTAACAGCCATCCACATAGTCTCTCTGATGGCATGAACATCTGCGGCACCTGCGATTGCCTCAGGATGAAGGCGCTATGGTAACTGCCAGGAAACCTTTCACATCCCTGCAGAAAACGCTTGTGGTGGGCACAAACCAGCTGTATGTGGAGGGAGTGAGATCACTTCCTATGGATAAATGTCCCTGGCTGCTCTGCTGGGGCCTTGATGGCCACCTGGATGCTGTCAATCACGCCTTGCACCTGAGGGAATCCTGCCATGGAGGCAAAGCCCACAGCTATCTGGGCCTGAGTGGCTCCATCAGTCTAGATCTCAATCTACTCCGATGCGCTGTCATGCAGGCCATCCGTCACCTGCCTGAGGCTATGATGGGTGGCTACTTGCGAGATGCCACACAGGTCTATCATGCCTTGAAACGACCCAAAGGCAAAGAGATTTATGGTCATTTTCCCTTTCTCCACTACTGGTCGGGTGAACCCACGTGACTGGCAAGGCCTGAGGTCCTCCTCCACAAGGGCACAGAAATCAGCAGCTACCTGCCTTAATAGGCACAGCCTCCAGCGGCACTGCTGCTCTGACCTGTACAGGAAGCTGAGTCTTTGGCGGCACCCACAATGGTGAGCATAGTGCCTTTGTGCCCTCCCTGCCCGTCGGGCATCATCTATGCATCCTTCTGCCTCAAGGGGCTGCCTGTTCCTCACCACTACTCATCGCCACCTCAGTGTAGCTGAGCCCCATGTCCAGGGATGGTGTCACTTGCCACCAGCAGCATGGGAATGGCTGCCTGGACCCTTCTGCTCTGCTCCACTGATGCCTGCAGGTGCATTCCCCCACAATTGCCCCAGTGCCTCCACCTGAAACACTCTGTGAGCTCTGTTTATGCAATGGTCACTGTGTACCAATGCATGAGCTCCTCACTGCTTATTCCACCATTTGTGCAACGTCAGAAATGCCTCCTGCTTCTCTGAATGGTTCCCTGCTATGCAGCCACCCCCATCTTCTTGGACATGCTGCTAACTCAGCATGTTCCTGTGCATCGTCTCAAATCTAAATCAGCCCTGCAACGAGCTCTCAAACAGATTGTTAACTGCCTCAGTTGATAACTCACCACTTCTGAGCGGGTTGCTGCGACCTGAGAAGACGCCTCCACTAAAAATCACTGTGGGGGTGTGGGGGTATCAACGGAATGCATCGGGAAACCCGCATGCCACTCGGCCCCTCAGTTTTCTTGGCAAGCCCTCCCCTGCCTCGGATGAAAATTCAGCCCTTTGTGTCCTCCTCACAGCTTACTTTCCCACCTAGCTTTGTAGAGTAGAAAGGATAGCTGAAAAAAAATCTGATTGCGCTTAGATATTTAATACCCATAAGTATAATTAATGATCAACATACAGTAAGTACCTAAAGGCCACAAGCAGTTATTATTAGAAACATAGTGCAAATGTCAATTTCAAAAAGAGTTGGACGTGTTCTTGCACTGGGAATTTGTAACAGAACACTTGGCACATCTCTGAAATTAACCCTTTGAATCAATATGACAGGTGGTTTTATCTGTTCATATATTTCAAAATAAAAAAAAGAGTTCCTCGTCATGTCCTCCAGGCTGGAAGTGATACTGCAACAACTTAGAGAACTGAAACTTTAAGTGGAGAAAGGAATGGATTCCCCACTCAAGATGCAGATCCCCCTATTGATCCCTACTCTGTGGCAGCTAGAACACCCTGGTACTTTCACAAAGGCTGGGTTTTGAATGCTGGTGCACAGGCCAAAAATAGATCCAATGGAAATGCACAGACAAAAGTTACTAAACTAGCTGTGGTTCAAGCAGCCAGAACTACAAACATACTAACAAGTGCACCAAACCCAGCAAATGTATTGTCTGAAAAGCCTCCATTACATCCAACGGTTATGTAGGCACTTGTAAACTATTACAGTAATAGATTTAAAAGTTATGCAAGGTGCGAACAATGATTTATCATGGCAAGCAGGGAAGTTGCGTTACATGCCACTGAAAAAAATACAGAGAAAAAAAGTTGGCACAAAACAATATGCACCAAACTGTCCCTTCTGCAAAGGTGTTGATATATTCAGCAGAGAGGTCTGTTGATATTATTGACAAAATTTGTTATCCCTCTCCACGGATCTAACTGGATCTGCTAATTTATCTAAACTTCCAATACCCACATCCTATTGTGCACCAAGACCCACTTATTTAATCATCCTCCACAGCCTCCATCCTTATGGAGGTCAACTGCCTTCCCATCCCCCAATGCGTTCAGCAAAATCCACACCTATCACCATCCCCCCCCCCCCCACCCGATAAATTTCTCTGTGGCTTTGAATCCCCGACCTTTGTGTCATCCTATGTCCTAGATGACATCCACTACTCTCGTGACCCTGGCCTATGTGCACCCCCTGCTTCACTATTCATGGCAAAGCTTTTAGCTTTAACAATAACTTGCATTTATATATGCATAGTAAAATGTGCCAAGGTGCTTCACAAGACTTGACTCAATCTTGCTCTTCCGAAGCCACTCCTCTTTGCTTCATCTATCTCCAAATCCAGAAGCATCCTTTCAACACTAATACTTTTACCATACATTTAATCACATCCATAGTTCTTTCTGTTCAGTGTCTGTCACCTCCACAGGACAGTTTGTTGCATTAAGACACACACACAGCAATTTTTACTTTGTAGATTGCACATACTGTAAGTTAGTTCTGCTAACCCAGACACTTGGTAACCTACCCAAAGACACTTTGTGGGACTAAGATGTTAGACTGACTTTGCTTTATTTGAGTCAGGGAGTTAAAGAAATACAACAAAAATAAAGTTATGTTTTCAAAAGTACTTCCATCTAGATCCAAAAACAGAACACTTCAAGATACATAATAGAACAATATTACATCAATAATAAAACAGCATCCTTCTCAATGAACTTAGTTAATCAGAAAGTGTCACATGTTCATTGTTTAGATTAGGTATGTGAATAATGAGGTGGCCACACAATCACATTGAGAAACTGAACAGATTTTGATTTGTGATTGCAATGGCAAATGATTAAACAGCGAGAGCCATACAATCTTCATTCCAGGTCATAGATGTCGTGTGGCCAATTGGAAGCATGTAAACACCCAATGCTCCTTAGAGTGGCCTTGGGGAGCAGTGGTCAGAGACCTGGGGCCTCTTTGCAACACACACATATCTTAGTGATATTCAATTGAATGCAACAATGCGCATCATAAGTGGAACCCTCCACTCAACAGCCCTCCCCTGGCTTCCTGTCCTCACAAACATCACTTCCCCCATACCTCCACTGACTGACGAAAACCCACAAGCTGGTTGAAACCGTCCATGCTGCACCTCACCTACCACTCCATAATGAAATGTTCAATCCACCTACTGCCCACTTTCCATCTCGGTGCCGCATGTGGAGCAACCATCTTGAGCAAGATCTACTAGCAGGCATCCTTTGGATCAAGGAATGGGAAACACGGGAAGTTGCTAACAAGTTCCTTGTGACAAATCCCATCTGCCGAATCTCAGGCTTTGAATTACCACATTGGGAGTGGTCCTTGCTGAACAGGCCCATGTGCAACCAAGCTCCACCATTAGGGCCTCAGTACAAACCACTTATGCATTTGTGGAGAGACACAAACAATGCTGTGCATTACCAAGGAGCGTCCCTCTACAGACTAAGTGGCAAACTAATCACCTTAAACTCAGCAAATGAGGAGGCTATCGCTTGGCTACGGGGATTTGCTGTCGTTAAATAATAAAATATTGTATAGCTGTTACTGTTTAAAAAAAAGAGGTGAATTTCCTTGAAGCTCCTTCCACTTTGGCCACCTCATCTTCAGCAAGGGTTCAGCAGACATCATTCTTCAGTGTGTAGAAGTGGTTTCTGCTGAAGCAGGGGAGGCTCAAAGGAAATTCACTCACTATATCTTAAAAGTTTACACCAGGTTGAACCCTGCACAGAGAGAAAATCTGAAAGATGAACTCAGACTTAATGGGCTGAATTTTATTAGCGCCCCACAAGTCACGGAGGCGTGCTTTGAAGTCAGTGACCTTCAGACACGGAAGCACCACCGCTGAGCTCCCGTGATATTTCACGCGGGCGCACATTCAAATGGAGGGGGCAGGGCGGACGCCCCCGATGACGTCATCAGGAGCAGCCGCTCCGTCCTCGGCAATGGCGTCCGGCACCACCACGCAGGCACCGGCGCCATTTTTTAAATGTGAATTTTTAAAGAGATACTACTGCTCATTTTTAAAATAAATAATTAAAAGCTGGAGGCCCTTTCCCAACCCCCCACAATGGTTTTTTTTTTAAAATAGGGCAATATGACGAACATTAACTTTATTCCCACCCTGAACTTACCCCCCCCCCCACAACCTCGTCACATTTGCCCTTCAACAACTCCCTACCATCACCGCACCCAATAAAAAATGTTATCCTACCTTCCCCCCACCCTCTGATAATTTCACTCCTCCCCACTCCTCACCAGTGTCTCGTCTCGGAACACCAAGGTCCTGCTACTACCGGTAAAATGTGGCAGGGCCTTCTCGGCATCAGGTGTCATGACAGGCCACTCCTGCGAATATTTTATGGTACCCCCCCCAACCCCAACCCCCGACGTTGAGGGGCTGGTAAAATTCAGCCCCTTAGAACAGTTCACTCATCAATGCGCCCAATAGGATGTCAGTGCTGCAGAAGTGCAAATACCATTGTAATGCAACATCTTCCATCTTTCACATTTCGAATGTATCTGTCAATGAATAGCAGACTTGAGAGAGCGGGACCAAAATCTTAGGTAACAAAAAGGCCTGAATCGATGAAAGTTATTTTTACAGACAGAGTGATACTGAATTAGAGAGATTGCTGTTCTGAATCAGCACCCAGTAATGAAAAGCATGCATGAGTCAGCACTTCTATGCTCAAGTCTGACTGATGCTGTGCACTTTGTTTCTGATCAGTGAGTGAGCTGCAACAGCAAAAAGTTAATTATATTTATTAAAAATATTGCTAATTTAACATGTACAGAACAAAATTCACTTTTTTTCAGTCCATTCAGAATATCCAAACCTCACTAAGAAATGAAGGTGAATAGATGTATTCTCGACACTGAGGGAGCATGAGGAGAGGCAATATTTTTTTTAAAGTACAATTTGCAATGGGGTGCAAGAACACTTGTGGTGTATATAGACAAATCTTCAAACTATTAAAAAAAGTATATGGAATTCTCAGCTTTGTAAATTAAGGCAGAGTACAAAAATAGGGAAGTTATGCCAAACCTTTATAAAACACTGGGATAGGCCCCAACTGGAGGACTGTGACAGATTCTGGGCATCACACTTTTGGAAGGATGTCAAGGACTTAAAAAGAGATGGCAGAAGAGATTTGCTAGAATGGTAGCAGGAATGAGAGACTTCAGCTATGTGGAGAGACTGGGGAAGTTCTTGGACCACAAAAGACTAAGAGGAGATTTAATAAAGGTGAGAAATTGTTTCCAGTGACAGAAGGGCCAGTAACTAAATGACACATTTAAGGGCTTGCACCATGAACCCTTTTGTCATTTAATCTCTCCTGCCCTCCACCCTATCACAGACCTTCCCTTTTGTTCTTTTTCCTACCCTCCCCCCTTTCACTTGCTCAAAACCTATTACATCTTTAACTTTTCCCAGTTCTGATGAAAGGTCACAGGCCTTTTTGTATTTTTTTTTTTTAATTTCCAGCATCTGTATTATTTTGCTTTTGACACATTTAAAGCAACTGGCAAAAGGACCAGAGGCAACATGAGGAAACATTATTTTATGCAGCAAGTTATGATGACCTAGAATGAACTGCCTTGAAAGGAAGGTGCAAGCAAATTCAGTAGTGACTTTCAAAAGATAATTGAATACTTGAAAAGGCCAGCTGATTAGAATCCAGGACCAGCATGTTCCTGTGAGGAAGAAAGTCAAGTTTGGCAAGTTTCGGGAAGCTTGGATAACACGGGATATTGTGAGCCCAGTCAAAAAGAAAAAGGAAGCATTTGTAAGGGCTGGAAGGCTAGGAACAGATGAAGCACTTGAGGAATATAAAGACAGTAGGAAGGAACTTAAGCAAGGAGTTAGGAGGGCTAAAAGGGGTCATGAAAAGTCATTGGCAAACAGGATTAAGGAAAGTCCCAAGGCTTTTTATACATATATAAAGAGCAAGAGGGTAACCAGGGAAAGGGTCGGCCCACTCCAGGACAGAGATGGGAATCTATGCGTGGAGCCAGAGTAAATGGGCGAGGTGCTAAATGAGTACTTTGCATCAGTATTCACCAAGGTGGATGATGATCCGAGGGAAGGGAGTGCAGATAGTCTCAGTCATCTCATTATCAAAAAGGAGGTGGTGTTGAGTGTCATGCAAAGCATTAAGATAGATAAGTCCCCAGGGCCTGATGGGATCTACCCTAGAATACAGAGGGAGGCAAGGGAAGAAATTGCTTGGGCCTTGACAGAAATCTTTGCATCCTCATTGGCTACAGGTGAGGTCCCAGAGGACTGGAGAATAGCCAATGTTGTTCCTTTGTTTAAGAAGGGTGGCAAGGATAATCCAGGAAATTATAGGCCGGTGAGCCTTACGTCAGTGGTAGGGAAATTATTAGAGAGGATTCTTCAGGACAGGATTTACTCCCATTTGGAAACAAATGAACTTATTAGCAAGAGACAGCATGGTTTTGTGAAGGGGAGGTCGTGTCTTACTAATTTGATTGAGTTTTTTGAGGAAGTGACGAAGATCATTGATGAGGGAAGGGTGGTGGATGTTGTCTATATGGACTTCAGTAAAGCCTTTGACAAGGTCCCGCATGGCAGACTGGTGCAAAAGGTGAAGTCACACGGGATCAGAGGTGAGCTGGCAAGATGGATACAGAACTGGCTCAGTCATGGAAGACAGAGGGTAACAGTGGAAGGGTGCTTTTCTGAATGGAGGGATGTGACTAGTGGTGTTCCACAGGGATCAGTGCTGGGACCTTTGCTGTTTGTAGTATATATAAATGATTTGGAGGAAAATGTAGCTGGTCTGATTAGTAAGTTTGCGGACGACACAAAGGTTGGTGGAGTTGCGGATAATGATGAGGATTGTCAGAGGATACAGCAAGATATAGATCGGTTGGAGACTTGGGCGGAGAAATGGCAGATGGAGTTTAATCCGGACAAATGTGAGGAAATGCATTTTGGAAGGTCTAATGCAGGTGGGAGGTATACAGTAAATGGCAGAACCCTTAGGAGTATTGAAAGGCAGAGAGATCTGGGCGTACAGGTCCACAGGTCACTGAAAGTGGCAACGCAGGTGGATAAGGTAGTCAAGAAGGCATACGGCATGCTTGCCTTCATCGGTCGGGGCACAGAGTATAAAAATTGGCAAGTCATGTTGCAGCTGTACAGAACCTTAGTTAGGCCACACTTAGAATATTGCGTGCAATTCTGGTCGCTACACTACCAGAAGGACGTGGAGGCTTTGGAGAGGGTACAGAAGAGGTTTACCAGGATGTTGCCTGGTATGGAGGGCATTAGCTATGAGGAGAGATTGGAAAAACTCGGATTGTTTTCACTGGAACGACGGAGGTGGAGGGGCGACATGATAGAGGTTTACAAAGTTATGAGCGGCATGGACAGAGTGGATAGTCAGAAGCTTTTTCCCAGGGTGTAAGAGTTACTAGGGGACATAGGTTTAAGGTGCAAGGGGCAAAATTTAGAGGGGATGTGCGAGGCAAGTTTTTTTTTTAAACACAGAGGGTGGTGAGTGCCTGGAACTTGCTGCCAGGGGAGGTGGTGGAAGCAGATACAATAGCGATGTTTAAGAGACATCTTGACAAATACATGAATAGGAAGGGAATAGAGGGATATGGGCCCCGGAAGTGCAGAAGGTGTTAGTTTCGGCAGGCATCAAGATCGGCGCAGGCTTGGAGGGCCGAATGGCCTGTTCCGGTGTTGTACTGTTCTTTGTTCTTTGATTAACTGGGGAATCAAGATCCAAAAACAGAGAGTTACATTAAAACAAAATTACAGGGCTATGGAAAAAGAGAACAGTGTGATTAATTGATAGCTCTACCACCTAGCCAGCATGATAAGCTAAATGGTCTTCGTCTGTGCTGTATCACACTATACTAATAGATTCCCCATGATGTTGCTCATGACCAGTTGTAGAATGTCCTGTTTATTTTACACTATCTACAATTTTCAAACAACTTGGAAATAGGAATTGTGTCAAGCAGTGGAGGGTGGCAAATGTTCAGAAAGGGATAAGACAGGAAATTATAGACCAGTTAGATTGACCTTTGTTGTAGGTAAACTTCTCAAGTCCAAAATACAGGATGAAGTTAATAAACACTTAGAAAGGCAGGTATGATTTAGAATTACAGCAACACTTAAATTGCATTAGCACTCAACTACACAAAGGGAACCTCAGAAAAGGAGAAAGACAAAAGATTTGAGGGGTGAGACAAAAAGAATGTCAAACAAAACAATTGTCCAATCTAGTTCGTTACGAGACATCACTCACTGGCAACACATGCAACATTACAGCTCAGTTCACCCGATTTCCATAAGAAACCTATTTATATGGAAGAACGGCATACAGTGTTTGGGTAATAGACAAGAATCTTCTCTCCATGAAATACCATCTAAGGAATGCATTTCAGTACAAATTATATACAGGATAAATAACATTTAGGTATGCTACAAGCTACCATGCAGAAAGCTTAAGTGACACAAGATGTATTGAATCAATCCCTAGTAAATTTGTGGTGAGTCAGTATGTAGTCATCTAATCACCAGTGGCTTAGGTGAAACCAATCTGAGTTCAACAACATAAATGAAAAATCCTCTCCCAAATCAGGGAGATGGGCACCTTACAAGCTAGCTTTATACCAATGGAGGTCCATTAACGTAAATGTAAATCAATGACCTTTAAAAAAACAAAATTAATTCTTGGGATGCAGGCGTCATGGGAAAGGCCAGCATTTATTACCCATGCCTAGTTGCACTGCTGGAGAAACACAGATGTCAGACTAGGTAAGGCAGCAGGTTTTCTTCCCTAAAAAGACAATAGTAAACCAGCTGGGTTTTTATAACACTATAATAGCTTCTTTTACTAGATCATTTTTAGTATTGCTGGAAACAGACATTTTGTTGAACTTTGCATCTTGCACTCATTAGGACAATTCGCAAGAATGCTAATGTAAGGGAAAGCAACATATTTATACTGCATGAGAAGAGTGCTGATTGGTAGAGGTATTGCCATGTAGAATGTACCAGTTTACGGTGACTGACAATTATCTGTCAAGCTTTGTTTGCAATTTAAACCAGGAAGCTTGACTGATTGGTCAAGGCATTGCCCTGAGGAATGAACCAACAAATGGCTGTCACTTATTTTGTTTAGCTGTAACAGGCGCAATGCGTGTACATGTTTATTCTGTCTGCAAAGAAAAGGGTGGGCGAGAGCGAGACAGAGCCAGAGAGAGTGGGAGCGCACCCCACTTGGGTCAGCACGTGTCAGAGTCTAGTTGCTTCTCCTCTGCTGCAGAGAAATCACCACCTTAAAACCACAAATGGGGAGTGGCTTTTCACAAGACAGTGATTCAAATATAGCAGTTAGCAGTATTTCTCTGCTTGCTGAAAAGAACAGGTAGTTCCTTTAAACTTCCTGGGTCTTGGTTCTTGCTGGAAAATGCACAGACATTTTGTCTCCCCCCTCACAGTCATTGCAGTGTAGGATACAGATGCTGCAACTAAGGTAGCCAACTTAAGCTGCCAGCAAAATATCCTTTTAGCTGGACTTTTAAAAAAATATATAAATTCAGATCTCCAGTCAGTGGATTAAAGAAAATCATTCAACAAAGCACACTGGCGTAACAGCATGAATACAGGGATTCTACCATTGCTGAAGGCAATCAGTGTAAAGGTGCCTAATGACTTTACTAACATGCCAGATGATTTTGGAGCAGTACGACCAAGATCCTTACTAGGTACCATTTCATGCTCAGATAACAAATTGGCTCCTTGGAGAAGCTGCAGTATAATCTAGGCTGTTAGTTATTTAGTTTAGATTTTAGAAAGTTTAAATCACCAAGATATACACAGCTTTAAGTATTATGCTAATTGTGGGGTGAATGGAACAATGAATTTCACTTCCCTATGCATTCAAAATGCATCATTTACTTACATTAATTAGGACACAATTACAGCAAAGTGCCAAATCTGGCACAAAACAAAATATTTAAGGCACTTTTTTAAAAAAATATTAGTTTATGAAATTGATGTTGCTGGCAAAGCCAACATTTATTGCCCACCCCAACTGTTCGAGAAGGTAGTGGTGAACTAGAGGCCTGTTTTAGGTGAGGAAAAAGAACCTGACCCGAACCACAGCCGGCCTGAGCCAGACCCGGCCCAAGTCCCTCCGATTTTGCCCTGAGCCCGACCCGACCCGAACCCGCCACTACTCGGCCCGACCTGAGCATCCCTTTACTTACCTTCCGACTGGGAAGCTCCAGCTCGCTGCAGAGCATGCACAATGATGTCATAGTGACATCATCGCACACTGCACAGACTCAGTTTCATCCCAGGCTCTCAGCTCAGGTAAGTTTTTTTAAAATTCCAGCAGAGCACTTACCGTGTGTGTCTGTTCCGACCCAAGCCCGAAAGCCACCACCCCCCCCACCCGGAAGATGGGCCCGACCCGACCAGTCGTCGGGTCCAGGTCAGGAAGTAGGCCTCCATGGTGAGCCACTTTCTTTAACTGCTACAGTCCATGTGCTGTAGGTATATCAACAGTACTGTGAGGGAGGGACTTCCAGGATTTTGACCCAGTGATGAGGAAGGAACATCAGTGGTTCTGTTCCCATGTGCCTGTTGCCCTTATTCCTCCAGGTGGTAGAGGCTGCGGGTTTGGAAGGTGTTGTCAAACGAGCCTTGGCAAGTTGCTACAGTGAATCTTGCAAATGGTACCCACTGCTGCCACTATGCACCAGTGGTGGAGGCAGTGAATGTTTATGGTGGTAGATAGGGTGCTGATCAAGTTGCCCTGAATGGTGTGGAGCTTCAAGTGTTGTTGGAGCTGCGCTCATCCAGGCAAGTGGAGAATATTCCATCACAATCCTGCTTTGTGCTTTGTAGATGGCGGACAGACATTTGGGAGTCAAGCGAGTTTACTCGCCACAGAATTCCCAGCTTCTGACTTGCGCTTGTAGCCACAGTATTTATGTGGCTGGTCCAGTTAAGTTTCTAGACAATGGTAACCCCAAGATGTTGATAGTGGGGGATTCAGCAATGGTACGGTCATTGAATGTCATGGGGAGATGGTTAGATTCTCTCTTCTTGGAGATGGTTATTGCCTGGCACTTGTGTGGCACGAATGTAACTTGCCATTTATCAGACCAAGCCTGAATGTTGGCCAGGTCTTGCTGCACTGGGGCACAGTCTGCTTCACTATCTGAGGAGTTGCAAATTGTACTGAACACTGCACTCATCAGTGAACGTTCCTCCATCATGAGGTCAGACGTGGGTAGGTCATTGATGAAGCAGGTCACTGATGAAGCAGCCGAAGTTGGTTGGGGCTAGGCCATTACCTGAGAAACTCCTGCAGTAATGTCCTGGGGCTGAGGCAATTAGTCTCCAATAATCACAATCATTTTCTTTTGTGCTAGGTACGACTCCAACCAGCAGAGATATTTCCCCCCCTCAACTCCCACCCCACTAGTGTTCTTTGATGCCACACTTGGTCAAATGCTGTCTCAAAGTCAAGGGCAGTCTCAACTCACTTCTTGAATTCAGCTCTGTTGACCAAGGCTGGAAAGAGGTCTGGATCCAAGTGATGCTGGCAAAATGTAAACTGAGCATCGGTGAGCAGGCTATTGCTGTGCAAGTGCAGCTTAATAGCAATAACAATGACAATCATCAGCAAGGCGAGGGTAGACTGATGGGGCAGTAATTGGCTCGATTGGATTGGTCCTGCTTTTCGTGGACAGGACATACCTGGGCAATTTTCCACATTGCTGGGTAGATGCCAGTGTTGTAGCTGTACTAGAACAACTTGACTAGGGCCACAGCTAGTTCTGGAGCACATGTCTTCAGTACTACAGCCAGGATGTTGTCAGGGCCACAGCCTTTTCTGTATCCAGTGCCTTCAGCCGTTTCATGATATCACGAGGAGTGAATTAAATTGGCTGAAGACTTGCATCTGTGATGCTGGGGACCTTAGGAGGAGGCAAAGACAGATCAGCCACTTGGCACTTCTGGCTGAAGATAGTTGCAAATACTTCAGTCTTGTGTTTTTACACAGATGTGCTAGGCTCTACCATCATTGAGGATGGGATGTTTATGAAGCCTCCTCCTCCGGTTATTTGTTTAATTATCCACCACCTTTCATGACTGGATGTAGCAGGACTGCAGAGCTTTGATCTGATCTGTTGGCTGTGGGATTACTTAGCTTTGTCCATCACATGCTGCTTTATTTGCTGGCTTTCAAAAGGGAATTGGATAATTTTCTGAAGAGAAAAAGTTACACGGCTATGGGAAAAACGCAGGGGAGTTGGAGGAACTGAGTAGCTCTTAGGAGAACTGGCACAGGCCATAGGGCTTCCTTCTCTTCCATTATATGACTCAGCTGTTCAGCATGGTGTAGCTTCACCAGGTTGGCATCTCATTTTTTAGCATATGCTGGTGCTGCTGTTGACACACACTCCTATATTCCTCATTGAACCATGGTTGGTCCCCTGGCTTGATGGTCATGGTGGAGTGAGGGATATGCCAGACCACGTGGTTACAAAGGTTACAGATTGTGGTTGAATACAATTCTGCTGCTGCTGCTGGTAGCCCGCAGCACCTTGGAGAGGGGGCAGAGGAAACTTACTGGGATTATACCAGTTATGTGAAGAGACACAAGAAGTTACTATTCTTCTCCTCAGAATACAGAAGGTCAAGGGCAAATTTCACAGAATGGTTACAACGCAGAAGGAGGCCATTCGGCCCATTGTGTCTGCACCAGCTCTCCGAATGAGCAATTCGCCAAATGCCATTCCCCTGCCTTCTCCCCGTAACCCTGCACATTCTTCCATTTCAGACAACAGTCTTATTCCCTTTTGAATGCCTCCATTGAACCTGCCTCCACCACACTCTCAAGCAGTGCATTCCAGATCCTAACCACTCGCTGTGTGAAAGTCTCTCCTCATGTTGCTTTTGCTTCTTTTGCCAATCACTTTAAATCTGTGCTCTCTCATTATCTTTTCACCAATGGGAACAGTTTCTCTCCATCTACTCTGTACAGACCCCTCATGATTTTGAATACCTCGATCAAATCACCTCTCAGCCTTCTCTTCTCCAAAGAGAAACAGTCCCCAACATCTCCAATCTATCTTCATAACTGAAGTTCCTCATCCCTGGGACCATTCTTGTGAATCTTTTTTGCACTCTCTTCAATGCCTTCACATCTTTCCTTAAATGCAGCATCCAGAACGGGAGGCAATACTCCAGCTGAGGCCGAACTATGTCTTATACATAACCTCCTTGCTCTTGTACTCTATGCCCCTATTAATAAAGCCCTGGATACTGTATGCTTTACTAACCGCGCTCTCAACATGTCCTGCCACCTGCAATGATATGTTCATATATCTGCAAGTCCCTCTGCTGTTGCACCCCTTTTATTTTACATTATCATGTTCTTCCGACCAAAATGAATCACTTCACATTTCTCCTCATTGAACTTCATCTAATAGGAGGTGTTCAAAATTTAAGGGTTTTGTTAGCGTAAATAAAGATAAGCAGTTTCCACTGGCGGGTGGAGGACACGATTAAAGGTAATTGGCAAAAGTACCAGAGGGGAGATGAGGATCATTTTTTTTTTTAAATGCACGAGTTATGATTTGGAATGCACTGCCTCAAAGTGTGGTGGAAGCAGATAAAATAGTGACTTTCATTAGGGTATTGGATATATACTTGAAAAGGAAAATTTTGCAGGGTAACCAGGAAAGGGCAGGAGAGTGGGACTAATTGAATAGCTCTTTCAAAGAGCTGGTACAGACATAATGGGCAGAATGGCCTCCTCCTATGCTGTAAGATTCTATGATACTAAGGCAACACTTAAAGCAAACGAGATAATACAATTTAAATAACATTAGGATTATTCTGCCAGTTCTGTTCAGTGGGTTGAAATGGCACAGTAATGCACTGAAATACTCACACTTCTCACATTATAGACTGACACTAAAAATGATTGAGGTAATACTAAAAATGAAATACGCAAAAGTCGAATTTCTAAATTTAAATTGATGCAGCTGTGAGTCCTGCCCAGAAGTACTAAATGCTGTTCTTAAAACTTAATGTGATTTGGGCAGTCATACTGAACTCCCAGTCAAATGTAATTTGCACAATGAAATTCAAAAAAATTCGCAAATCAAAATCTAGTGCTTGCTTGGCATTATTAATTTTATTGAAGTAAGTTTTTCAAGAACTGTCCTTCACATGATGAAAGATCATAAAATCAGATTGAGTTCAAGTACATAAACAAACACTTGGTAACTGAGGTGACTGAACCATACATCACAACTGCAATGGCTTTGATTCGGAGCTCCGAGGGGGGGCTTCAAATTATACCTGCACACAAAACATCATCCTTATTAACAAAGCTCCATAATAGAAAAGCATATTCATTGCTTTGAGCAATCAACAGAACATGGATAAAACCAGAGACGTGACTTCAGAGTAGCTGTCATAATGAATTATGGGATGAGAGCCTTGCTGGCAAAGCCAGCATTTGTTGCCCATCTCTAATTGCCCTCGAGAAGGTGGTGATGTGTCAACATGGTGAAACTCAGTTGACTGAAGTCAATTGTATCTTTTCAATATCCATAAAGACTGACACAAATTAAGAGATTACAGCAAAGTCTTATTCATACCAATAGCTTCCCCATTCACACACCTTTAACAAATCACAACTGAATTGCTTCTGTCAATCCCTGGATATAAAATCAACCAATATACAATGTTGAGATCTTTGTTGCAGAGTAATAGAAATGAAATATTAAAAAGGACAATACATCAAATGCAACAGAGGTCTTTCATGACAAATCAGTTTTCAAATCCTAAATCAATTTGATCCAAAAAAAAAAAAGAGCTTACACAAGAACATAAGAAATAGGAGCAGGATTAGATAGACCATTTGGCCCCTCAAGCCTGCTCCACCATTCAATACGATCATGGCTGATCTTCTGCCTCAACTCCACTTTCCAGTCCACTCCCCATATCCCTAGAGTCCCTGAGAGATCAAAAATCTATCTTCGTCTTGAATATATTCAATGATGGAGCATCCACTACCCTCTGGGATGGAGAATTCCAAAGATTCACAACCCTTTGAGGGAAGCAATTTCTCATCTCAGTCCCAAATAATCAACCCCTTAACCTGAGACTGTGTTCCCATGTTCTAGATGCCCTAGTCAGGGAAAACAACCTCTCTGTCTACCCTGTCAAGCCCCTTCAGAATCTTGTACGTTTCCACGAAATCACCTCTCATTCGTCTAATCTCCAGAGAGTATAGGCCCAATTTACTCAGCCTCTCATCATAGGACAACTCTCTCATCCCAGGAACCAATGTAGCAAACCTTCGCTGTACCGCCTCCAAGGCAAGTATACCCTTCCTTAGATATGGAGACCAAGGCTGCACACAGTACTCCAAGTATGGTTTCACCAAAGCCCTACACAACTGTACAATATTTCTTTGTTCTTGTACTCCAGTCCCCTTACAATAAAGGCCAACATGCCATTTGCCTTTCTAATTGCTTGCTGTACCCACATGCTAACTTCGTGCTCCTTTTACGAGTACACCCATCTCTCTGAACATGAACATTTAAAAGTTTCACTCTTTTAAAAAAATATTCTGCTTTTCTATTCTTACTACCAAAGTGAAAAACCTCACATTTCCTCACATTATACTCCATCAGCCACCTTGTTGCCCACTCACTTAACCTGTCTAGATCTCTTTGCATCCTTATTCCTAACTAGCTTTGTATCATGGAAT
Organism: Heterodontus francisci; assembly: GCF_036365525.1. NCBI lineage: Eukaryota > Metazoa > Chordata > Chondrichthyes > Heterodontiformes > Heterodontidae > Heterodontus > Heterodontus francisci. The sequence continues at coordinate 203,332,514 of NC_090371.1, read as the reverse complement.
TTTTACCCAATATTGTTAAAAGTGAATGTTAAAAAGAGAAAAACATCTATTTTGTTTAAAAGTATGAAATTAACTTCCTAATTGATTTAGGTCTATATAACAATTCTCAGAATTTGATTAATTTTACCACCTATAAATGCTATTTTATGACACATTAACTTTCAGACTTAATTGTTCTTAGAATAACATGCAGAAAATACATCTACATATAATTTGGAGTTCAGTGGCCTCTCCATACCAACCAGGAACTCATTTCATATGATCAGTGATAGCACTGTTGATAACTAGTATGTATGCTCAACTTATCAATACCCTAAGTCAAGTGTTATGTGGTTCATATACAGGACAAGGCTACCCTCCATTTCCCTGACAGTATACCTCAGCATCATGTCACTTCCAATGTCAATCAAATGAACACTTGAAAGTAGATCGATGGTGTAGAGATTTAAAGTAATTGGTAGAAGGATTAGAGTGGAGTTGAGAAGAAACTGTTTCAGCCAGAGGACTGTGGGGGTCTGGAACTCACTGCCTGAAAGAGTGTTTAGAGGCCGAAACCTTCATCGCATTTAAAAAACACTTCGGTGTGCACTTGAAGTGCCGTAACCTACTGGACTATGGACCAAGAGCTGGAATGTGGAATTAGATTGAATCATTCTTTTTTGGCCAGCACAGACATAATGGGCTTGATTTTACAGGACCACTTGGAACGTGTTCGGAGGCGGTGGTGGGGGTCAGTCAAATCCGAACGAAACACGTTGAACCTGAAGTCAGACATCTTTATGGTCATCTCCGAATTTTACTGATGGCAGACTTGGCACATCGACACGGCGGGAAAACAATTAAGGCCAATTAACTGGAATTTTACACTGCATTTCTGATTTTACTGATTTTTCAAGAGAAAGCTGAATGGCCACCCGAGAGAAATAGACTTGCAGGGAATGGGACTGACTAAATAGCTGTGTGGAGAGTAGGCATGGACTCAATGGGCCAAATGGCCTCCTTCTGTGCCATAAATGACTATAACTGAACAGATGGGTGCATACCCAAGCTGACTACCCACAGACAGAAGAAAAAATAAATGTGCTGATTGGAACCAACTATAAACGACAGGTGTAAAAGTCAGTTGTTAAGTTAGAAAAAAACTTGTCTAATTCCTTGTTCTCTCATGGACTTGGATTTTCATTCTGTTCCAATACTTTTAATGGTCTTCTGATAAAACCAGTTTCAAGAACGTACAAAGGTCAGAAATTTCTTGCCAACCTTAATTTGTTCCACATTTTCAAATTTCATTCCCATGCCAATTCAAAAAATAGTCACTGCCTCCTAATATCACAGACTTCAGTATAGATATTTTCTACTTATGGTCATAATAATTCTTAAGATTTATATAGTCATAGTCCCATTTTACTGTTCAAATAATTACCTTGATTATTCATCCACACTAGGGAAGTCTAATCACACTGAATATTTAATAAGGACTTTGATGTGTTATTGTGTCAGTTTGGTAAATGGATTTAAAACAAATCAACTCTAGTTACAATGCAAATAATGGACTGACGGATGAAAGGAGATTCATCCACTTGTTGTATGACTTAGTCTCAGTCTATAGGCTCCCTGCTGCTCTCACATGCGTTCAACTCTTCAGAAGAAGGAATTTTCCTCCACACAAGATCAGGTGGCAGGTTGTTCAACCTTGCCCATCTAAGAGCGAAGACCAAAGTACGGAAAGTCCTCATCAGGGAACTTCTCTTTGCTGACGATGCTGCATTAACATCTCACACTGAAGAGTGTCTGCAGAATCTCATCGACAGGTTTGCGGCTGCCTGCAACGAATTTGGCCTAACCATCAGCCTCAAGAAAACGAACATCATGGGACAGGACGTCAGTAATGCTCCATCCATCAATATCGGCGACCACGCTCTGGAAGTGGTTCAAGAGTTCACCTACCTAGGCTCAACTATCACCAGTAACCTGTCTCTCGATGCAGAAATCAGCAAGCGCATGGGAAAGGCTTCCACTGCTATGTACAGACTGGCCAAGAGAGTGAGGGAAAATGGCACACTGACATGGAACACAAAAGTCCAAGTGTATCAAGCCTATGTCCCTCAGTACCTTGCTCTACGGCAGCGAGGCCTGGACAACGTATGTCCGCCAAGAGCGACGTCTCAATTCATTCCATCTTCGCTGCCTCCGGAGAATCCTTGGCATCAGGTGGCAGGACCGTATCTCCAACACAGAAGTCCTCGACGCGGCCAACATCCCCAGCTTATACACACTACTGAGTCAGCGGCGCTTGAGATGGCTTGGCCATGTGAGTCGCATGAAAGATTTTTAGATTAGAGATACAGCACTGAAACAGGCCCTTCGGCCCACCGAGTCTGTGCCGAACATCAACCACCCATTTATACTAATCCTACATTCCTACCAAACATCCCCACCTGTCCCTATATTTCCCTACCACCTACCTACACTAGTGACAATTTATAATGGCCAATTTACCTATCAACCTGCAAGTCTTTTGGCTTGTGGGAGGAAACCGGAGCACCCGGAGAAAAACCCACGCAGACACAGGGAGAAATTGCAAACTCCACACAGGCAGTACCCGGACTCGAACCCGGGTCCCTGGAGCTGTGAGGCTGCGGTGCTAACCACTGCGCCACTGTGCCGCCCTTATGGCCCTTATGGCACAGATGGCAGGATCCCCAAGGACACATTGTACAGCGAGCTCGCCACTGGTATCAGACCCACCGGCCGTCCATGTCTCCACTTTAAAAACGTCTGCAAACGTGACATGAAGTCCTGTGACATTGATCACAAGTCGTGGGAGTCAGTTGCCAGCGATCACCAGAGCTGGCGGGCAGCCATAAAGGCAGGGCTAAAGAGTGGCGAGTCGAAGAGACTTAGCAGTTGGCAGGAAAAAAGACAGAAACGCAAGGCAAGAGCCAACTGCAAAACAGCACTGACAACCAATTTTATCTGCAGCACCTGTGGAAGAGTCTGTCACTCTAGTATTGGTCTTTATAGCCACTCTAGGTGCTGCTCCACAAACCACTGACCACCTGCAGGCGCTTACCCATTGTCTCCTGAGACAAGGAGGCCAAAGAAGAAGATAGGTTAGGACTAGACACTTCTCAATAGGGAGGGAAAATCTGGAGCTTCAGTCACCCTGAGACAAAATTGCACACATCCTGGCAACTTGAAGAGCAACCTAACAAAATTGGGTGCTACGTAGAAAATTAATGAATATGCGGAGAAAATTGTGAAATTTCTTTTTAGTGTTTATACATTCAACAACTGCTCCCACCATAATGTTCGTACACTTGCCACTGACTCCATCCCCCTCTCTATCCAGTATTTCAGGCTGAACCAGACTTCTTACAAACTTAGTACCATTTTCGACCCCATATCCTCTGCATCACAAAGGCCTATTTCTACCTCCATAACATCACCTGCCTTCACCCCCTACCCCTCAGCCCATCTGCCACTGAAACCCTCATCCTGCTTTCTCACCTTCAGACTTGACTATTCCAATGTTCTCCAAGCCAGCTTCCCATCCCCAAACTGTTAAATTCAGCTCATCCAAAATTGCTGTCTGTAACCTATTCCGGACCAAGCCATTCATCCTTGACCTCATTGACCTACATTGGCACCCAATCCACCAATGCCTCATTTAAAACTTGTGATTAAATCTCTCACTGGCCACACCCTACCCTACCTGTGAAACCTTCTTCAGCTCTACAACCCTCATCCCCCACATCTCTATTCCTGTTGTGCATCCACCCCCCCACCCCACCACCACCACTGGTGACTGTGCTTTCAGCTGCCTATTTCACTCTCTGGAATTCTCTCCCTAAATCCCTCTGTCTCTCTGAAAACCTCCAGAAAACCCATTCCTTGACCAAGCTTATAGTCACATCTCCTAATATCTCCTTCCTTGGTTTGGTTTCAATTTTTTTTATTTGCATCTATGAAAATCTCAGGACATTTTTCTACATATAAATTGTTAAGTGTGGTATTCTTTATCCATTATTGACCCAGTAGGCCCTGTTTGTACTTATTTCAACATTAAATTCAAAAGGAAATTAAATAAATCGAGTCATTCTACGGTGGTGTTTATTTCTGTCTTATCTAGCCCGGGCTAAACCTGCACAAATTATCTGACTTTTTAGATCTTGCTTGGACAAATATGAAAAGCTCAGGTTGAAAAAAGTTCCATTTTCACAATGCAAGTAATTATTCATACTGTTAAGATTTCAAAAGCTCCGATCAGACATTTTTCTTCTTTGTAAAACAAATGAAAAAATTCCAAACAACTGAAAAAAGAAGTGCCTGCTGCAGTTGTTCCCTCACATTAAGTGCAGCACATCACTGATTCATTTCAATGTGTTCACTCATTTGAGAATTTATTGTACAATTTACTAATGAAGCACTCTCCACTGCCAAAGGTATTGTCCAGTCTTCAACAACTATCAAAATAAATTTCTTCCACTTAACTACAATTATCAAAACATAAAGAACTTTGTGAATTTCTGTACTTCTCCAAGTCCATTTATAGCAATACTGGAATTTAATTTCTTTTACAAACAGGATAGTTTTGAACAAATAATGCGTTTGCAAACAACAAAGGCTATGCACAACGTAAAGAGGGTAATCTGGTTTGTGTCTATAGTTTTGGGCCAAGTTTGCTTTCTGCGGGATATCACGTTCCTTTTTCTTTGTAATTTCGTGAGCCTATAAATAATAGAAATGACAAGTGACATTTACTCAATTCAACATTCGGTTGAGTTATGCCACAGCTGAAGGCAACAGCAGCAATCACCCCATTCAATATAGCCAGATACATATAGACATACCTAAAGCCCTGGAAAACAATGACTGAACTGACTCATTACTTCATTCGCAGGGGAGGAGAGTGGAGGAGCAAGGAAATAACTATTTTAATGATAAACTGTTTAATTTGCAGATTAGGAAACTAACTCTGCTCTCAGTACACTGCAGCTGGAATCTCCCTTGAATCACTATTACCTCTCTTCTACACTGCTATCGATGCTAATATGGCTCATATCTCCTGCAGCCTACAGAAACAGGTCATTCACTAACAAATGCATGGATGCTAGACAACATTATTCCCCCCAGAGTTTATATTTAAAAAATCATCAGACCAGAAAGTATTTAAACTCTCATTTTAAATTGAACAAATCATTGCCAAAAGTCTCAAGCAATAATAAAAAAAATCCATATTGGAGATTTCTTTGCATTAGCTATTAGTTCCAAATTTTCTGCTAATAACATCCATTACCATAGTGAAGGTTTTGATGAACATTCTAATGCATACTATTGTCTTAATAATCACACAACATCTGAAAATCCATAGCTCTTCTGGTATGCTGCTGTAACTCCAGGGAGACTGTCCCAGAAATTAAGTCAGGATCCAGATACAATGACTCTTGTAATGGGGGGGCTTCATGGGCTTTTTAAAAAGGATGGGGCCTCTGTTTTCCCCATAAGCAAGGCCTGTAACAGGGGACAAAGTGGGGACTCCCAAACTCTGGGACCCAACACATCACCAATACTGGTACACCTGGTGTACTACACTGCCAATTGGCAGTCGAGGGGGCCTACATGAGTATCTTGGACTCAATTCCCAAAATAGGCCTGGTAATTACTAAAAATATTTAATATCACCTCTCAAAAGAGGTATATGGTGTACTGATGTGCCCTTTCGGGGGTGGGGGGGGGGGGGTGCAGGTGGTGGCACAGAGGGGGAGGAGTGGAGGCTGACATTCTTCTGCTGTAGTTGGCACCTCTCTATCCTGTGAACTGCAGTAGATCCTGGCTGTTAGGATGAATTGTGCATCTTAGTCTATCTCACCAAGTGCACAAGAAACACACAACTTCAATCAGATGGATTATATTCCTTCCAATTGTGATAAGACATGTTATTCTTGCTTATTGGGCGTTTTCCTCAAAGAGAAAGAGGTACTAGTTGTTGCAAGTATTAGAGGGAGGTTTTAAGTATTTAACTGGCTGGGGGTTATTCCAATCAACAGCAAATCAAGTGAGATTGATTTCATCCTCTGAGTAATCAGAAAGGGGATCTTGGTGACCAGCTATCAGATTCTAGAGTTTTAAACAGAGGTCGTACCAACAAGATTTCCTTAATGGCAACAATAATCATTTCATCACAAATTATTAATATCCCACTCAAAAAGGTATTTTCAATTTCAGTTGGCCAAATGCATAGGGTGAAAGGCTAAATGACTTGGATGAAGAGACAAAACTCGGTGGAAAGGTAAGCTGCGGGGAGGATGTAGAGAGGCCGCAAAGAGATATAGACAGGTTAAGTGAGTGGGCAACAAGGTGGCAAATGGGAGTACAATGTAGGGAAGCATGAAGTTGTTCACTTTGGTCGTAAAAATAGAAAAGCAGAATTTTTTTTTAAAAAAAGGTTTGGAACTGGTAAATGTTGATGTTCAGAGAGACTTGGGGGTACTTGTACCAGAAACGCACAAAGTTAACATGCAAGTGCAGCAGGCTATTAGGAAGGCAAATGACATGTTGGCCTTTATTGCAAGGGGATTGGAGTACAGGAATAAGGAAGTCTTACTAAAATTGTACAGGGCTTTGATGAGACCACACCTGGAATAGTGTGTACAGTTTTGATCTCCACATTTAAGAAAGCATATACTTGCAATGGAGGCAGTGCAGCAAAGATTTACTAAATTGGTCTCTGGGATGAGGGGGAGGGGGGTTGCCCTATGATGAGAGGCTGAGTAAATTGGGCCTTATTCTCTGAAGTTCAGAAGAATGAGAGGCGATCTCATTGAGACATACAAGATTCTGAAAGGGCTTGATAGGGTAGAAGCTTTTCTCACTGGTCAGGAAATCTAGAACACAGGGACACAGTCGCAGGAGTCAATCATTCAGGACTGAGATGTGGAGAAATGACTTCACTGAAAGGGTTGTGAATCTTTGGAATTCTCTACCCCAGAGGGTTGTGGATCCTCCATCAATGAATACATTTAAGGCTGGGATCGATAGATTTTTGGTCTCGCAGGGAATCAATGGATATGGGGATCGGGCAGGAAAGTGGAATTGAAGCCCAAGATCAGCCATGATTGTATTGAATGGCAGAGCAGGCTTGATGGGCCATATGGTCTACTTCTGCTCCTATTTCTTGTGTTGTTGTGCATCACTGTACGTGGAAATGCTTTGAAAGTCATTGTCCTGCAAGTGATTTACAAAGCAAGCTAGTTTTTTCAACTATAGTCAGACTGTCAATTTTTACTCAAGTGACATCCCACCAACTGGAACTTTAGCTGTTTAGGGCTGTCCAATTCATCACTCACTCTCCATGTTCTTCAAGCACCCAACCGATGTGCTGTCTAAGTGGCACAGCAACCAAGAAGGTCCCTTGCAGGCTGAGCACTAGTTGTCCCTTTAAGTTAGCCTTTGTGTGCGGCCACGCAAAAAATTTAAAAGTTCGTGCACATTTCAATGAATAGGCCGCACACAACAAAAATGAGGGGACATTACGACCAACATAAGACACACTCAAACATTACACAATGGCCTCTACAACATAAGCAGAGAATATCTGAAAACCAAACCAACACATTAGGTTGCCACCTTTTAACAAATCCAAACCAGGAAGCAGGATAAGGACAGGAGCAGGATAAGGACAGAAGAGGTGGGATCATGACTTGAACTCAGATTTACTTTGTTTATAGAAATTCTTGGGAAATCCTTAAACCAATGTCTCCATATAAGACACAGAAGTAGTAAAAGAAAAATCCAAAAAACGCCTCTTTCAAAAACAAGGCTTTTGGTATCCAATTTTCATTTTACCAGTTTCAGGACATGACAGAAAAAAAATGGCCAGTCCAACCGAAAACAAAACTGAGAGCAATCCTGCCGACATGAGTTCTTATCCTGGACTGACATGAAAAATTATGTAACTGACCAATTAATCAATTCTTACATTAAATTTGAGAGGAGGGAAGTCTAGATACATTAACACAGGTTAAATAGCAGTGGTGCACAAGTTTTATTTTGAAACAATCAATTAGCCCTTACATGCTACCAGTACAGGTTAACAGCTCAGTGAGACACTAGTGCATCTCAGACATTATGATAATACATATGCGAAACAATCTTACTATTTTTATAGGCAATTTGACTATACCACTGTTATCCGAAGCATTTAATATGTTATTCCTTCTGCAATGCAATCAAGACACATTGCATCTGATGGTAATTTTTTTCCGTCATCCTGAAACTAAGAATCCCTTATTACACTGAGTCTTCCCTTCCTCATACAACCTACAGATTTTTAAAATCCACACTTAGCATCTAATCACTACTTATTGATCCACTTATTCTTTTCTCCTGCATTTTACTCTTGCTGCTGTCCTGCATTGTACTTCTCAGCTTTTCTCCAACACTTCTTTGTTTAAACAAATTGTTAAAAGTCAAAATTCCCCATGTATAGTTCTTTCTTGGTCACTACGCGTTATTTCCTTCCCAGGCGTGCTCTCGATTTGGCGGGTGGGGGGTGGTGCAAGAAGTGGAACTGCAGATACAAACCTATCACCATTCCCCTTACTCTTGTTATCTAAATATTCACCCTTTCTAAAAATGATCTTTATTTGTAAAGTTCTTGGGATGAAAAAGTACATTTAAGGAGCTCACACGTCATTAATTTTGTTAAGCCATTTATTTGTACTGCTTGTATGAGCATTGTTTAAACATAATTAGCATGTCACCCGTTAGAAACATGAGCTACAGAGCAGAGAAGCATCTTGTTCAAGAATAATGCTGAAATTTTCCTCAAACATTTAAACAGGAAATAGGTCTGAAATGCAAGAGCAACAGAAGTGGATGCTATATATTTCTCATATCTACTGTAAAGCCAGTATCTGTAGTCAGTTGAGACACATCAAGGTCCACTCTGTAGCACTGTGTGAACAGAGATGGAAGAATGTGAGAACAGCTGAACAATACCTCACATAGTGCAGGACTGCAGGGAAATGATTCTCCTCTCCCCACCCCCCCACCTCCCCCCCCCAGACATTAGGGAGAAAAAGACTTGCATTTATATTGTGCTTTTCATGACCACAGGATGTCCCAAAACATTTTACAGCCAATGAAGTACTTTGGAAGTCTAGTCACTGTTATAATGTAGGAAACGTAGCAGTTAATTTGCACACAGCAAGCTCCCACATGCAGCAATGTGATAGTAACCAGATAATCTGTTTTTGTAATGTTGATTGAGGATAAATATGGGGCAGGACACAGGGATAGGTTCACTGCTCATCTTCAAAATTGCATCATGGAATCCATTATGCCCACTTGAGGGTTGACAGGGCATCTGTTTAACATCTCATTTGAAAGGCAGCAGTTCTGACAGTGCAGCTGGACTGGAGGATCACCCTCGGTTTTTTGTGCTCAAGCCCTGGAATGGGACTTGAACCCACAACCTTTTGACTCTGAGAATGCCAACAACTGAGCCACAGCTAACACACAAGGAAAGGAAGAGGAAAGGGGAAAGGGAAAGGATGGGACATAGCATTAGACACTTACATCACAAAGTTCACACTCCATTTGTACATGTGCTTTTTTCAGGGATGTATAACACTGGGGCAGAAAGCTCTTGCCTGAAACTGGAGTGCAGTCCGATGCTATTCTCCAGAGATTTCACTGGGCAATCCTAGTTTAGTTTTAGTTTAGAGATACAGTACTGAAACAGGCCCTTCGGCCCACCGACCATCAACCACCCATTTTATACTAATCCTACAGTAATTTCATATTCCTACCTCATCCCCACCTGTCCCTATATTTTTCCCTACCAACTACCTATACTAGGGGCAATTGCTAATGGCCAATTTACCTATCAACCTGCAAGTCTTTGGCATGTGGGAAGAAACCGGAGCACCCAGAGGAAACCCACGCAGACACAGGGAGAACTTGCAAACTCCACACAGGTAGTACCCGGAATTGAACCCGGGTCGCTGGAGCTGTGAGGCTGCAGTGCTAGCCACTGTGCCGCCCAGTGGTCTGAAGACTTCCTACACAAACTACATGGTACAGCTTGTAGACCAATAAATTGAAGGAACTGAAATGGGACAGGCAGTATGGGCATTTTGCTTTCTTCAATGCAGCAGCGGTGGCGAAATGGCCTAAAAAATGTAAATGTGAATGCTAATTAAAATGCCCAGAGAAGGAGGAGCGAAACTGTTGTCATAACTAAGATGCGAGTGATAAAGGCCATTGAGGGGAAAAGCAACAGTAATACAAGTTAATAAAAGAGAAATACTGCAGATGCTGGAAATACTCAGCATCTGTGGAAAGAGAAACAGAGTTAATGTTTCAGGTCTGTGATCTTTCATCAGAACACTTATGAATGAGACCATTATAGGAATTGGTGAAAGAATATTCACAGTCCATTTACAAGCAAGGTACAGCATGGTCCAAATGCTGAGGGGACTCAAATCAGAAAAACAATGCTAGAATGGTGATGAAAGTAAGTTTCAGAGCTTGGCCCTGATGAGTGACTTTTAAGGCCTTGATTCTTTCTGTTCTTGCACTTCATGCCTTGCGTTCACTTCAAACAAGGCTAACATTCAGCAACAATTTCAGTTTAAAAAAAAAAGCAAACTTTGTGCCAGTTTAATTTTTTTTTAATAAAACAGGTGCTGGCAGTGAAATTTCCTCTAGGTATGTAAACTATTCCTCACAGGTCTTCAAATGTCAATGATTGCTACCTTACAGAAGCAGAAGCACCATCATTCACTAGAGAGGCCATTGCACGTTTTAGTTGTGATGTTACATGCAAACACCACAAAAGCTTCGCATTAATTTTCCAAAGCTTTTGAACAATAATAGTGCTCTTAAGAATTCTCAACGAAATAAAAGAAAGCTGTCCTGCATCAAAAAGAGATTTTATTTTCAAAAAAAAAGTTCTAACTGCTCAGTTTCAATTTCTGCACAGAAGCCTTTTCTGAGACGGAAACCTGGTCTTAGATTTGTGATTTAGTAGTTGAATAGGTTAGATTTTGCGCTGAATCTGTAGGTTTCTCTCTGTCCATATTGTCATGCATGGAAGGTGCCGTGATGAAATAAAACAATGAAATGGATGAATTATGAATTTTTTTTAAAAAATCAACTGTTAAACCAAACCACAAGAACACGGCCACTTGTACCAGAGTCAAAATGGAGTAGTGGTCACGCGACCCTTCCTGTACTGGAAATCAACAAACCTGTCTACAAGAATGGATCTTGTTAACCTCATCAGAAATAGTTCTTGGGAGAACCCCTTTCAAACTGAAAACAGCACTATTGTATTAATGACTCCTATCAACATTAACGAACTAACAAAGGATTCTGGAGATCGACGGACTCACAGCACAAACCAAAACTGAATAGGTGTGAAATAGCACCTCGTTACCAGAAGAGTCCCCAATCAGACATCAATCGCTAGCCATGGTCTTCACACCCTGGTCCATTGTGTGGTCACACCAGGGGAGTGAGCCATGTGTCTAACAGAAACTCTAAGGTGATGAATTTTTACCTTAAAAAGGTAGCCCTCTGGAGAGGGGGGAGATCAAGCCAACACCTTCAGAAAGCAGTCCAACCAGGGACTGTGAAAGAGATCCAGCCAAGCAAGGAAGAAGCCCTGCTGTTAATTCTACACTTCAACTTGTTGACCACGACCTCCAGTCTGAAGTTTTAACACCTCAACAAGTTCAAGACTACAAACACCCAGGCCTGCACCTTTAAAACAGACTGTCCTCCTGAGAAAATTTAACAGGTTTACCATCAACCACGAACACCTATCTCACTTTGAACTTTAAACCACTTACCCTTTTTCTCTCTATTTATTATTCTTGTGTGTGCATGTGTGAGTGAACGTGTGCATGGGTGAGGTTGCGACCATTTTGGGAATTGTGTAAAAATAGCTTTTTTAAAAACCTATGAGGAAACCTGTCATTTGTCTGTTTATCTGATTCTAAAAAAAACACTCAGGGACTAACTCATCATTTTTAACAAAACACAACTGCAGTCAGTTGAGAGGTGAACAGTGAGAACCATCCACACCCTTTTCCACCGGTCTGTAACAACACTGAAAACTTTCAATACAATATGGGAGAGAAAGAAGAAAAACAAACAATAGGTTACAGCATTGTTTTTTCACCTCTGGGATAGCATCTGAATCCAGTCCAAGTGTTAACATGAAATTCTCTTCTGCTAGCCTTAGTTGTGGTCCAATGTGATAATGAGTTTAGTCAATCTCATTCCACTTTCTAGTGGATATAGGTCCACAGTACAAAACTGCCCATAAATTAGTACAAACTGACCAAAACTTACTGTTTGTCAGAAGATTTTCACACATTTACATTTGCAAATGCAGCAAAGTTCTTTAGACCTCAGTTAAATCTAAAGCAGATTCCAGTAGGCATCTTCACTAAGATCCACCCAAGATATCCAATGATATCTTTGTGCTTATTTCCTTTTGCAGTTTATAACTTCACTTTAGCCTTTCTTTTGAAAGTAGAACATGTTCATGAGGATTCCATGCTTGGCCTTCCCAATGTGTTTGTAATAATATCAAAACTTCCAATGACTGACACAAGTGGAAAGATAGATATTAAGGTCACTTAACAGCTGCCTGCAGCTCCCAATTTCTCGAGTTTTAATATCAAATGTTTATTCAACATCTGCAAACCATTTGTGTATACTTCAATCAAATTAATCCACAGGTCCATCTGTGCACAGAATTAGCAAAACCGGATGGATGTAACCTCTACATTATTTACAGCTATGACTGAACAAGATCTAGATTGTCTGTAATTCCATGCAAATTAAAACAGGTGGCAAAAGGAGCAGATAAAAACAAAACTAGTTATAAAGATGTTGCACACAACACAACCCCTTAATATTTGCCCTAGCTATATTTAAAGAATAAGTACTGGTAATACAGGACTTATACAAGCATACTTATGAATATCCTACTATGGAATTCTTTTAAAACTATAGTGTGATTATAATGGGGAACGTTAATTACCCAAATATTGATTGGGATAATGTTAAAGGGTAAGAAGGGGGAGGAATTTCTGAAAAGTGTATAGGAGAATTTCCTCAACCAGTATGCTCTCAGTCCAACTAGGAAGGAGGCATTGCTGGATCTGCTGCTGGGAAACGAGGTGGGCCAAGTGGACAAAGTGTCTGCGGGGGAACACTTGGGTAAGAGTGATCATTACGTCATAAGGTTTAAGATTAGCAATCAAGCAGGCCAAGGAACAACGTAAAGTCGAACTTCTAAATTGGAAGGCGGCCAACTTAAATGGGATCAGAGAGGACCAAGCCAGGATAAAATGGAACTAAAGACTGACAGGAAAAACTATAATGGAACATAGAGTGCTCTTTAAGGAGGAGATGTTTCAGGTACAGACTAGGTAGATTTCAACAAGGGGGAAAGACAGGGGAACCAAAGCCAGGGCTCCTTGGATGCCGAGGGAAGATAGAAAATACTATAAAACAAAAATCGAATCGAGGGTGTATGATACATGTCAAGTGAATTTTTCAAGCGAGAACCAGACCAAGTACAATAAGTTGAGAGGGGAGGTGAAGAGGAAACTAAGACTTGCAAAGAGAAATAACAACTATAATGGCATGAACATAAATGGGATCCCAGAAATCTTCTACCGGCATATAAATAGTAAGTGGGAAGTAAGAGGTGGGGGGAGGCCTATAAGGGACAAAGGGGTGATATATGCATGGAGGTGCAGGGCAGGGCAAGGCAAGGCTAGAATACTTAATGAGTACTTTGTAGCATGTTTACTAAGGAAGAGGATGTTGACAAAACAATCGGTAGAAGTGGAGATGGTAGAGGTAATGGAGGAGGTGGAAATTGATAGAGTGTACTGGAAAGGCTGGTTATGCTTAGTGTAGCTAAGTCACCTGGTCTGGATGGCTTGCATCCCATGTTAAGGGAAGTGGGGTTGGAGATAGCGGAAGGGCTTGCCATAATCTTCCAATCTTCCCTGGATATTGGGGGGGAAAATAGGGGGTTGGGGAGATGCCAGAGGACTGGAGAGTGGCAAATGTGACACCCTTGTTCAAGATGGTCTGTAAAGACATTCCTGGTAACTATAAGCTGGTCGGTTTAACATCAGTGGTGGGAAATGTTTTAGGAACAATAGTCAGGGGGAAAAAATTAACAGGCACTTGGAAAGTTTTGAGATAATTAAGGAGATCCAGCATCCAGCACAGAATTGTAAAAGATCATGTTTGATAAATCTATTCGATTTTTTTTTGATTAAAAAAAAAGAGGGTGATGAAGGGAATGCAATGGGTGTTGTCTATATGTCAAAGTCTTTCTTAAAATTCAAAGCGCCACCTAAAAAGCGGGTTAACAAAATTGAGGCTCATGAAAAAGGAGGGTCAGTGTCAGCTTGGATAAAACAATTGACTTATTGACAGAAAACTGCGAGTCATGGTAAATGGTTGTTTTTCAGACTGGAGGATGGCAGACAGTGTTTTTTTTTGTTCTTTTGTGGGATGTGGGCATTGCTGGCTAGACCAGCATTTATTGCCCATCCCTATTTGCCCTTGAATCGAGTGGCTTGCTAGGCCATTTCAGAGGGCATTTTAAGAGTCAACCACATTGCTGTGGGTCTGGAGTTACATGTAGGCCAGACCAGGTAAAGACAGCTGATTTCCTTCCTTAAAAGGACATTAGTGAACCAGATAGGTTTTTACAACAATCAACAATGGTTTCATGGTCACCATTAAACTAGCTTTTTAATTCCCAGATTAATTGAACTCAACTTTCATCATCTGCCAGTGGAACCAGTGGAGGATATTACCATCCTCCAGATAGCCTTTTTAACAAGTTTTACCCGGACTATAACAACCCAGATATTATGAGAGCCCAGGTATCTCTCCTCAATAATGTACCTCTCCACTAAACAGAGAGTACAGAGAAGAGTTCTCGAGTTGAGATACAGAAGAATACGAGACAATACATTTTCTAAATTATATAAAAAAAGTTTATTAAAGAATCGAGCATGCAATTCATACTTTGATGAGTAAAATAATCGTAACATAAATAGTTCTAGGAAAAGAAAATATAATCTTATTCCAAGTAGAAAATCAGTTATAAGTCTAAACAATGTTACAGTAAAATATTTAAGATACCCATCAATATATAAAGCAGCATTTACCTAAATTCCCTGAGTAGAAAGCTACAGAGTTCAGTGAGATACCTTTATCCCAATTAAGGGGAAAAACTATCCTCGCTGTACCAGGTAGCTTGTACCTTTTAGAGTTTAGTTTAGTTTAGTTTAGAGATACAGCACTGAAACAGGCCCTTCGGCCCACCGAGTCTGCGCCGACCATCAACCACCCATTTGTACTAATCCTACACTAATCCCATATTCCTACCACATCCCCACCTGTCCCTATATTTCCCTACCACCTAACTATACTAGGGGCAATTGCTAATGGCCAATTAACCTATCAACCTGCAAGCCTTTGGCATGTGGGAGGAAACCGGAGTACCCGGAGGAAACCCACGCAGACACAGGGAGAACTTGCAAACTCCACACAGGCAGTACCCAGAATTGAACCCGGGTCGCTGGAGCTGTGAGGCTGTGGTGCTAACCACTGCGCCACTTTACCGTGAGAAAGGCTGGAATGAATCCAACGATTCTAAAGATCCACTATGTGCTTCCAATATTTAGACTATTTTTAAGCTGCATAACCAGTGTTTTTTTTTGTAACATGTGGGGGTGTTACCTCTCTTGCAAATCGGGTTGTCCCCTTTTATTTCCCAAATTAGGCTGTATAACTATTCATTTCTGGTCAAGATCCAACTTCTTTGATTTCGAAGAAAGGCTAGGCCAACAGCAAGGTGGGAGCCTCTCACGGTGGTCATTTCCCTTAGTCACCTAACTGTGCTGCAAGATTCAGTTTATTGCGTCTGGTCATTTTTGTCAAAATATCAGTCGACTGCTGTTTAGGGATGTCCGCATAAGATCCTATTATTACACTGTGGTAGCTTACGCGATTGGTTGCAAAATGTGTTATCAATGTTTTACTGTGTGATGAGCTTCGCCTTTTTTTTTTTAAAAAGAGTAAATCCTTCTCATCAGAAGCTGCCTCTATGCTCTAAGACGAGGCAAGCCCTTCAACACAGGGGCATGTCGAGACATGTCTATGAATCCCTTTTAACCTTTCAGGCAGATGAACCCACTTTTAATTTTTTAATCCCCAACGTATAGGAAAATACCTTTTTAACATTATAACCCCTTATTATGGCTAGATTCCTTCCCAAGTAATCCCCATTTAAATATTCAAAGAACATTGCAGTACAAGCCAGTCGTTTTCAACTGTAATCACTAGTCAGACGACTGCGATGTAATGTGAAAGCCTAGCTGAATTATACAGGTTTTACAAACTAGTATCATCTCGAGACACCAGTCTTTCAAAACAGTAATGCAGGAGGGATCAAAGCACATTCGGCATTTAAAGTTTATATATTTATTTAGAGATACAGCACTGAAACCTTCGGCCCACCGAGTCTGTGCTGACCAACAAGCACCCATTTATACTAACCCTGCAGTAATCCCATAATCCCTACCACCTACCTACACAAGGGGTAATTTACAATGGCCAATTTACCTATCAACCTGCAAGTCTTTGGCTGTGGGAGGAAACTGGAGCACCCGGCGAAAACCAACGCGGTCACAGGGAGAACTTGCAAACTCCGCACAGGCAGTACCCAGAATCGAACCCGGGTCCCTAGAGCTGTGGGGCTGCGGTGCTAACCACGGTGTCGCTGTGCCACCCATATGTTCTTGTGTGTACAAGACAAGTGAATAAACAAACACTAATAATGAATGCTGCACTATTCTGTCAACATGCCACACACAATGGCCCAAATTTTGCAATCAGTGACATAACTAGGGGGCTCACTACTGACTTCAAAGAAAGTCTTGCTGAGAGATCTGGCAATCTCTGTGCTGAGAACTTTAATTCTCTCGACATACAATTGACTGTTGCATAGCTTAATGGGAATTTCCAGTGTTGAGCTGCAGTGATCAAGCTGTGTATGCAGTCAGCCAGAAAAACATGCGTTTATAGAATGCCTCTCATGCCCACAGGACATTGCAAAGCTTAACACCCACTGAACTACTTTTGAAGTGTAGTCACTATTGTCCTGCAGGAAATGTGGCAGCCAATTTGTGCACAGGAAGCTCACACAAACAGCAAATAACGATCAGATAATCTGTTTTTGTGGCGTTGACTGAGGGATAAATATTGGCCGAAACACCAGGGATAACTCCCTCCTCTTCAAAACAGTGCAATGGTATCTTTTACCTCCTCCTGTGAAGGTAGACTGGACTTTGATTTAATGTCTCATCCAAAAGACAGTAAGTACAACAGTGCAGCACTCCCTCAGTACTGCACTGGAATGTCAGCCTAGATTTTGTGTTCAAGTCTTGGAGTGATCTTGAACCAACAACCTTCTGACTCAAAGGCGAAAGTGCTACCTACCAACTGAGCTACGGCTGACCCTCATCACATGAAAGAATTCTTGGAGGCAGCCAACCAGGAAATAAAAGGCACTAATAATCAAGTTTTTTTTTAGGTCAGAACAGTTGTTCAGCAGTAGATATTATTCAGATTGCCATTAAAAACTCAGTTACATCCTATTGGGCAAGGCTTAGCTTTTTGTGGGGTTTCTAACAGCAGTGACAGTGGAAATAGTAACTTTGCGCCAGATCAATTGATTTCACTGATTGCTAGCTCCAGATGAGGTGATGGAGTCTACAGTACAAGCTGTGGTGGAGCAGTGAATGAAAAACCACAACTTCAGGAATTCTACATTAATCTATGCTTAAAATCATATAGAATCATAGAATCTGGTTATAGCACAGAAGGAGGCCATTTGGCCCAGAAGTATATGCCAGCTCTCTGCAAGAGCAACCCAGCTAGTGCAACTCCCCTGCCCTTTCCCCAAAGACTTGCAAATTTTTCCCCTTCAAGTACTTATTAAATTCCTTTTGAAAGTGATGCTTTCACTACCCTCATAACCACTCGCTGCACAAAGTTTTCCCCATGTCACTTTTGGTTCTTTTGCCGTTCACCTTAAATTGATGTCCTCTGGTGCTAGACCCTTCGGCCAATGGGAATAGTTTCAGTTTCTCCCTATCTCCCTGCCCAGCCCCCTCATGATTTTGAGCAACTCTACCAAATCTCCACTCAACCTTAAATAAAAGCAAGATACTGCAGATGCTGGAAATCTGAAATAAAAATAGAAATTGCTGGAAATACTCAGCAGCATCTGTGGAGAGAGAAGCAGAGTTAATGTTTCAGGTCTGTGACCGTTCATCAGAACCGGCAAAGGTTAGAAAAGAATTAGGTTTTAAGGAAGCGAAGGGGGCGATGGTTGGTGGGGAAGAGAACAAAAGGGAAGGCGTGTGATAGGGCAGAGGGTTGGAGACAGTAAATAACAAAGTTGTCCTGGGACAAAGACAAAGAATGTATTCATGCTTGTGGTGAAAGACAAAGC
This sequence comes from Heterodontus francisci, assembly GCF_036365525.1. NCBI lineage: Eukaryota > Metazoa > Chordata > Chondrichthyes > Heterodontiformes > Heterodontidae > Heterodontus > Heterodontus francisci. The sequence goes on along the minus strand of NC_090371.1, from coordinate 203,313,937 downwards.
ATTAGTCCAGGGAGAGTGTTAATAACAGAATAACGAGCAGCTCTGTCTGCATGAAAACAGGCACCTGGTTATAAAAGAAAAAATATTTTGAAAAAAAGGCCAGTCATGCTCTAAAGTTATTGAACTCAATATTCAGTCCGCAAGGATGAAGAGTGCCTAATTCAAAGGTCAGGTGCTGCTCCTCGAGCTTGCGCTAATGTTCACTGGAACACTGGTGCAGGCCAAGGACAGAAATGTTGGCATGAGAGGTGGGGTGGGGAGGCAGGAGGGCGTTGTTGAAATGGCAAGCGACCGGAAGCTCGGGGTTATGCTTTCGGACTGACTGCACTCTCCACAGATGCTGCCTGAGCTGCTGAGTACTCACAGCACTTTCAGTTTTTACTCCACTCAACCTCCTTTGCTCTAAAAGAAAACAACTCCAGCTTCTCTAATCTATCCATGTAACGTAGCTCCTCATCCCTGGAACTAGCGAGGAACACACCAGATGCCATTTTGGTGAAGTCATTTACATATCTCTGGTGTACTGAGTAGGCAGATCCCAAACTTTCTATATTCAGACTGATTCTCACTTGCATCATCAACTTGGTTACATCATATGTCATTTATTTTCACTGCTTCATCTCACCCTCTAGATCATCATCCAGGGAGCTCTGGCTCTAGCTTTTCCCCTCGTAGGATTGATCCAAGATGGTTCAGATTTCAATCTCCTCTTTAAAGGCAGCCCACTGTTTTGCCTGCCAATCTTTGATTCCAATTTCCCAGGGCCAGATTTGTTCTTATCCCATTGAAATTGGCTGTCCTCCAATCAAGTATTTTACTCTAGATTGCTCCATGTCTTTTTCTATAGTTAATCTAAACCCTATGATCACTGTTCCCTAAAATTTTCTGGTTGGGCCTCCGTTCCAGGAAGAAGCGGAGAGCCCTCAAACCATCCTGGTGGGGGATGGAGGTGTAGAGCGATTGGACGTCCATAGTGAAGAGGAGGCGGTTGGGACCAGGAAACTGGAAATTGTCAAAATGACGACCAAAATGCAATCGCAGGAGGTGTAATACCTGCCCATTTACCTCCTCTCTCCTCACTATCCCAGGCCTGCAATCGCAGGAGGTGTAATACCTGCCCATTTACCTCCTCTCTCCTCACTATCCCAGGCCTGCAATCGCAGGAGGTGTAATACCTGCCCATTTACCTCCTCTCTCCTCACTATCCCAGGCCCCAAACACTCCTTTCAGGTGAAGCAGCGATTTACTTGTACTTCTTTCAATGTAGTATACTGTATTCGCTGCTCACAGTGTGGTCTCCTCTACATTGGGGAGACCAAGCGCAGACTGGGTGACCGCTTTGCGGAACATCTCCGCTCAGTCCGCAAGCAGGACCCTGAGCTTCCGGTTGCTTGCCATTTCAACACTCCCCCCTGCTCTCATCTCTGTCCTGGGATTGCTGCAGTGTTCCAGTGAACATCAACGCAAGCTCGAGGAACAGCATCTCATCTACCGATTAGGCACACTACAGCCTGCCGGACTGAACATCGAGTTCAATAATTTCAGAGCATGACAGCCCCCCCATTTTACTTTCATTTTTAGTTATTTTTTCTTCCTTTTTTTTTACATTCCTTTTTACATTTTTTACAATTTTTTTTGCATTTATTTCATTTCATCTTAGTTTGTTCAGTTTGCTTACCCACTGTTTTTTTCAGGTTGTTTTTCTTCAGGTTTGCACTTGCTGCTGTTCAATATTCAGTGTATTCACACCTAATCTGTACTAATGCTTTGTCTTTCAACACACCATTAACATATTGTTTGCCTTTGCTCCGTGACCTTTTGGTCAGCTATGTGGCCTGGTCCAATCTGCACCTTCTCCTTTGTTATCTCTTGCCCCACCCCCACCTCACTTGTTTATAATCTGTGACTTTTCTAATATTTGTCAGTTCCGAAGAAGGGTCACTGACCCGAAACGTTAACTCTGCTTCTCTTTCCACAGATGCTGCCAGACCTGCTGAGTGACTCCAGCATTTCTTGTTTTTGTTTCAAAACCTCCTTCCTTGTTGGGCTGGAAGAATCATAGTTAGCTTTCATGTAGTTTCACTGGCCTAGACATTTGAAATGATGTACCTCCTTAGGACCATGAACAGTAAAATGCAAACTCAGAAAAATAAAAGTAAAATATATGTCTAGTTCTTTTGCTGTTGTCAATGATTTAATTAGATAAGTTTGATTCGTTGTTTCTGCTTGTATGAAGTTAGTTTCACTGGTTTAAAAAAATGATTTCTATCCTCCAATTAACTGACATTGATGGGGAAATCCTACATAAATTCCTGTTAGGGTTAGTGATTAGACCTGGGCCATATTCATTCAGGTGAAAGCAAAAAAAAAATGAATCAGATCATCAGGTCATTTCAGGATAAAAGTGGTGTTTGAATATCCTGAAATGTAACAGCTACTTCAGGTGGGAGCAATATAATTAGTCTTTTATATAGTTACACTAACAAATTTATATAAATTATATTTAGTATTAAATGCAGTCACAAAAGTAACAGCAAATCAGTAGCTGCAGTTTATTGCATTAAAAAAACTATGAAATGTTCTAATCTGGATCTAAAATTTTCCAAAAACAAATAAATTAATGTTCTAAGTACTTACTATGCCATTCTTCCCGTCTCTCTCCTGCCCGCCCCCATACACAAGGATAGATGATCTTCAAATTTGTGCTCATAACAGAATACTTTAATACATCATGTCAAATAAATGAAAAGTAAATTACACTGTTTAAAAATGCAGCTAAGTTCATTATTGTAGCTTAATGGCTGCAAAATTAGAGTCAGATTTTTCATATTCTGACTAATTCAAACAGCATTAACTACTAAAATTCAGTTCTTTTTGCAGTCTTGCTTAAAAGGAAGAGAAATTTAATCTTTTCCCACATTGCCAAGCATCCATCCTCGTGGCTTTGTGAATAAGTGGTACTGACAGCTGAACTATTCTACTCTAACAGACAGCAATAGTGTTTTACTTCAGAGAAGCGAGATAATGAAATTGGAGAAGGCAAGGACAGAGTACGGAATCCAAAAAGGCATGGCTTTCGCTTTCAAGAACCACACAGACCATGCACTATGACAGAATTTTGAGAAATTCAATGGGCTAAATTTGCTGTATATTGATGTGTATCTGTAGCAGCTAATAATGGCATAGATCAATCCCGTTATGTACACCACCCCATAACTCACTGGGGTGAGTTTAAGCTGCTCCAGAGACCATTGCTGGAAAGGCTGAACAGCCAATCACGACAGCGCAGCCCTGCCCCTTCATTAAAACCAATGTTGAGATCAGATTTGCAGAATTAACGTTGCTGTGGTCGCTACCTAGATCATCACAGAATGGCACTGGAGGGCTCAATCAGTGGAACAGATTTTGCTTTCATAATAATGGTGAGACTAATGGTGCTTGCCGCTATTTATGCATAAATGATACAGCAACTTCAGGTGAGGAGCAAATGTGTGGTTAAACATGAATACCCAAAAGTTGCTGTTTAAGTTGCGCTGCACTGCCATTAATTTTGCAAAAACAGCATCTCCCTGTCTGACTCACATCTGAAATGCATTGAATTTGCCGTGTCTGCATGGTAGATATGAACTAAATTTACCACAGGAAGTTAAGTCTTGTCATTTCAAGTCTAAGTACCATTTTAACAAAAAAATGTAAAAACCTAACTGTGCAAAGGCAAGTCTATCTAATGACAGACAACATTAGATGCCCTGTTACAGCAAAATCAGGGTCAGTAAAATATTCAAATCACTCAGCAGGTTGCCTGAGGGTAACAGTTTACTGATTTGCTCTGAACTGAAATCTTAAATCTCAATTAGGTTATGAAATGAGTGTTTCTGACAGCCAGACATGTTCTGATTTCTCTGCCCTATTCCTATTTATAGTTATTGAACTTGTGTGCTAAGCATAGAATGCAACCAGTAATGAAATATGGATGGGATCAGGACAGGTAGTATTGGCTATGCTCTGCATTGAGAGGTACTGTACTCAGCAATATTGCTGTGAAGAAATCAAGGTGCCTGCTTCAATGGCTCAGATTGTACTGTAACAAGGCATCTAACCATGTCTGCCATTAATTAGATTTGTCCTTTCATGTTCAGGTTTTTACATTTTTTGCACGGTAAATTGCTCAAAGTATGAACTGATAATGCTGCAGTGAGGGAAACAGGGCATCTGGGACTTAAGTGAATAGGGAAAACAACCGTGCATCTCCAACCAGAATGAAGGACTGAGAAGTAAGTGTAATTAGAGTGGGTGAATTTAATACCAAAACAGCGACAGAGTGGAAAAGAAAGATTGTCTTTTTTCTCTCTCCTAATCCAAACAGTGAAAAAAAATGTTTAATCTGAAATTTGGTGTTTTTAAAATCAACAATTAATACCTGAAGAAATGAGACTCCACAGTCGTTACAGTTAATTTTCAATGCCAGAGAGGTCGTATGGCAGTAATTAACATCCATCACACTGTTAAAAGGGAACTTAGACTTGAAATGGACAAGACTTAATTTTCAGCAGCGAGTTTAGTTTGTATCTACCACACAAATACAGCCACCCACTTTGCTCAGGCTTGTCCTGAGCGAGAAATTACTTCCTCTGGTGGGAAAGGTCAGAACTTTAACATTAGAGCTAAGCTGTTCAGCGATGATTCAGGCACCAGTACACAAAGGGTAGTGGAAATTTGGAACTCTCTTCTGCAAAATGTTGCTGAGGCTAGGTCAATTGAAAATTTCAAAGTGGAGACTGAGAGATTGTTAAGTGGGGTAATTAAGGTTTACAGAACCAAGGCAAGTAAATAGATACAGGTCAACCATGACCTAACTGAACGGCAGAACAAGCTTGAGGCTCTGAATAGCTAACTCCAGTACCGATGTTTCAGGTGGATCAGTTCCAAAGATCATTGATGGAGACTGGTACCTGTTCTAGGGAAAGCCAAAAGGGAAGGATGGAAAAATCTTTTTTAAAAGTTATCCTTTAAGTCAAAAATGGTATTTTCAGCAGCTTAGTGGCACACCATGTACCCGTACAGGCAAGCAACAGAATAAGATACAGGCTCGTGCTTGCTCAACCTATCGCAATATGCTCATGATCTCAGCCTGGAGGAGAGGGTGCAATTACAAAAAGAGGCAGAATTCTTTTATATAGTTAGAAAATTAGGATGAGCCATCCAAGAACGTTCTACAAACATCTCCATGTAGCCTTTGAATTCCTCCTATGCAAGTTAAAAACTGGCATTTGAGAGGGCATTTACTTCTTTGGATACAGAAAGTGCAATATTTCCATCATTTGATTTCAAAGCTAATTTGATTTTTCAGTTGAATTAAAATTAGCAGAAACTGGGCTGAAAGGTCTCAGAATTTCACCCTACATACAAAAAGCACATAATGCAATAGAGGACGGTTTGGATTGTTTGCTTATGGATACAGAAATTGAGATACATATTTGAAACATTCAGACAACAAATACAACTGGTTAGTTTTGCAGCATAATTCTGTCAAATTTTAGGTCTTATGAAGAAAAGGTTTGTTTAGCTCCATTTGGCAAATAAGGGAGTTTATATATTCTTTATTACAATAGGAAATAAGCAGTCATTTAGAACTAAAAATAATGGCGCTATATGTCTTGACAAGATTTAATGTTGAGCCTTTTTTTTAAGTTTCTGAATGAGATTCAAGTGTGGAAACAAGTTTAAAAGTGCAGGTTAGGAGGCAGTGTCAACTGAATGGATAAATCTTGACATCCATTTTACAAGTAAATCCTCAACTTCAAGTTACATTAAGATTTCTCATTTGGGATTTTACAGAAAACACTTACAGTTTTACAGTTCACTGCACTGATTTTAATCTACTTCAGTGTAAATTTATATGCTTCAAAAGTTTCGGCATAAAGTTCCTGGAATTGGAAATGAGCCGATTTCGATACCACAGGATATATTTGGTGCATAAAAGTGATAAAGATGCCTGCTGGTTATCCATTTCTCAGCCTTGTGGTTAATATGACGGCTCTTTTCAATAACAAGTCCCTTCCCTGACAGACATTTCACTTGTAAAAAGATGGACTCCCTCAAAAATGGTCGCATTTTGCTTCTGAAACTACAGTCAGCACAGAACTTCGAACAACCAGTCCGAGGAAATAAGTTTTTGTTTCCAAAAAAAAAAGTTCCTTTTCAATTGTAAATCCACCAAGTGAAGCCCCGAATGGGGCCGCACGTGGTGCTGGAGAGGGTGAAATGTAAAAGATTAAACGGGGTGGCCTTAAACTCACTCCCAGTCTGTCGGGATATGCATTCTGTTTTAACTCAGCCCAGACACACAAGCCCAGCAGCGCCCGAGTGCAAGTCAGTATCAGTTCGGAAGTTAGCAGCTTGTTAACTCTCTCCAACCCAAACCAGAGCCAATTCGCTGGTTTATATCAGGAGCTGCTGCTGAGAGACTCTATACTCACTGGTTATCTAAGTATGTCTGTCTGTATCTCTATACTCAGTATTTTCGGGCTGTGTGTGTGAGAGAGGAGTTTTTCTATACTCTCAGCCTGGACTCGGTAGTTGTCAACGCCTGTGTTTGTGTCTCTCTGCACTCAGTATCTCCAGGCTGTCTGTATACTCAGCCTAGACTCACTGGGTGTCTCTGGATGGGTGTGTGTTTACACTCTCAACTTATCTCCGGGCTCTTTGTGTGTGTACTCACCGCTGGCGACCTCCGGCTGGCCAGCAGAAGCTGCCTGCTGACTGGCAGCCACACGTTCAGGACTCTCCGAGACGAAGCCATTATTCTCCCACTGCTGGATACTTTCAAAGGGAAGGTCTTGCTTGTTAATATCGCCTCGCTTGGTGTGATTTCTCTTGTTACTCCTCCTTCCCACCGCACCCGCTCCTTTTCATCTTCTCCTTCCCTCCCTCCCTCCACTGTCTGGCGGCTGGGCTGATGAATGAAACAGGTTCTGCCCAACGGCGAGCAAGTAGGAATCGCTGCTGCTTTACAACGATGAATCGGTCCGCCAACACACTACAGGGTTGGCAGATGTTGGAGCCAAATTGTCAATCGAATTTAAAAATGAAGCCGAGCGACCTCTGCTGCTGCCATCGATCCACGCGACTCCCAATAAACTCTCTCTTTCCCCCTTCTCATTGCCACCAGGCGGAGCGCTTCACAAGGATGTTCATAACACGATTACAGATAGGCAAATTTACCCCTACACAAGGAAGTTATTTTTTGTACCCCCCCCCCCCTTAAAACGGTGTTCCAAACTGATGAAAAATCAATCTGATCACATTTTTACATCAATTCAAATTACCACCTAAATAAAAGTGGCAGCACATGAACTGTGTTCCAGTAGTAACAAACATTGGAAAATCTGAAGAACTTTCCCACACATGGAGCACTGGTTCTATATTAAAGGAACCTTAAATTTGTGTACATCATGAAGAAACATGTTAAGCGGACACTTTAGTCACCTTTTCTCTTCTCAGCCGTATTGACCAGCAGATAATCTATTCAAGAGACATGGGGGAACTGTTAGCTGTTAGTGCCTTACCTTGTGAGGTGCTGCCTGGAGGCAAACACAGGTTCCATCTAACCCCGCTTTTATCCTCATATCGCTTGCTGCAAAGATCCTAAATATTTGTTGAACTGTTGAAGAATGAAAGACAAGCTTTTGTCATGGTCCTGTAGTTTTTTTTCCCGGAGAATATGTGGTGTGTCTTTAAGGCTGGAAAAGGATCTATACTGCTTTAAGAACCAGCAAGCCTCAGGAGTTAGAGAAAATGCATTTTGGTTGCCGTTGGATACAGCCATTTGGAGACTGCAATTCAAAGGGTGCATTCTCGTTACCATGGACACAGCCATTTGGACTGAGTATCCAGCAGTACATTTGTTACAATTCAATTTTGTACTGGCTTTTTAGTTGAAGACAGTCAGTTCTAACAGAGAACACCGACAGACAGCTGGTGTTACCACCTCAAGGAAGAGCTCTCTGCCATTTAAACTGACGGAAGAGAATTTTGTCTGTTTAATTATTATTATCTCAAAATTCTAAAAAAAAATTCAAGCCAAAACATGATCATTTAAACTCAAGGAAGGGAAGTTAGACTGTGACAATCTTTTATCCCTCAAAAACTCTAAAGTCAGATTGATTCTATTGAAAGTTGTTAATTGTTGAAATCCATCGCTGGAGAAGGAAAGCATCACTTACTGCTGGAATTAGACTATGGACCGTTTTACTGTTGAAGAACCTTTTTTCCCATCGGACGGCTGTGAGGACTTCAAGCAACATTGGACTATAAATTTGCAAGGACTCTAATTTTTTCTATTTTAAATGTTGTTTATATCTTCATAGTTAGAATTAGAACATTACAGCGCAGTATAGGCCCTTCGGCCCTCGATGTTGCGCCGAAAAGTGTTTAAGAATTTATTTTATTTAATTAAACAGTTAATTTGTTGATTTAAAGACACCTGGTTTGGTTAGCCTCATTCGGGGGTTAATAGATAGTACAATTTGGCTGGGTCTTTCTTTAATTTGGAAAGTTTAAAATGATATGTTAGGCGATCTGTGGAGGGACAGGATTGAATTAACAGTGCATTTCTCCCACCACAATCAGAATCAGATATTTTGATTGGGGGCTTTGACTGGAGGGGTCAGTCGTAATATATTAATTGGGGGCTCGTCTAGGATTTGAACCCGGGACCTCTCGCATGAATTGGGTTTCTGGATTTGAATCATATCTTATCTGGGGGCTCGCTCGCAGTTGAATCATATTTAATTTGGTGGCTCACGTCTGGGATCAGAATCAGACTAATTTGGAGGGCCCACATTTGGAATCATAGTAACTACTCATAACATTTAAATTGGGGTCCTGCGTTTGGCATCATATTAATTGTTCTCGCGGATCATAGCAATTGGAAACTCTATTGTTGGGATCTAAATCTAACACCAATTACAAAAAAATTAAAAGAACCAGGTCTCTTGTATAATACTTCTTCTTCTTTGGCCTTCTTGTCACGGGAGACAATGGGTAAGCGCCTGCAGGTGGTCAGTGGTTTGTGGAGCAGCGCTTGGAGTGGCTATAAAGGCCAATACTAGAGTGACAGACTCTTCCACAGGTGCTGCAGATAAAATTGGTTGTCAGGGCTGTTTCGCAGTTGGCTCTGCCCTTGCGCTTCTGTCTTTTTTCCTGCCAACTGCTAAGTCTTTTCGACTCGCCACACTTTAGCCCCGCCTTTATGGCTGTCCGCCAGCTCTGGCGATCACTGGCAACTGACTCCCACGACTTGTGATCAATGTCACAGGACTTCATGTCGCGTTTGCAGACGTCTTTAAAGTGGAGACATGGACGGCCGGTGGGTCTGATACCAGTGGCGAGCTCGCTGTACAATGTGTCCTTGGGGATCCTGCCATTTTCCATGCGGCTCACATGGCCAAGCCATCTCAAGCGCCGCTGACTCAGTAGGGTGTATAAGCTGGGGATGTTGGATGCCTCAAGGACTTCTGTGTTGGCGATACGGTCCTGCCACCTGATGCCAAGGATTCTCCGGAGGCAGCGAAGATGGAATGAATTGAGACATCGCTCTTGGCTGACATATGTTGTCCAGGCCTCGCTGCCGTAGAGCAAGGTACTGAGGACACAGGCTTGATACACGCGGACTTTTGTGTTCCGTGTCAGTACGCCATTTTCCCGCACTCTCTTGGCCAGTCTGGACATAGCAGTGGAAGCCTTTCCCATGCGCTTGCTGATTTCTGCATCGAGAGGCAGGTTACTGGTAATAGTTGAGCCTAGGTAGGTGAACTCTTAAACCACTTCCAGAGTGTGGTCGCCGATATTGATGGATGGAGCATTTCTGACGTCCTGTCCCATGATGTTCGTTTTCTTGAGGCTGATGGTTAGGCCAAATTCGTTGCAGGCAGCCGCAAACCTGTCGATGAGATTCTGCAGACACTCTTCAGTGTGAGATGTTAATGCAGCATCGTCAGCAAAGAGAAGTTCCCTGATGAGGACTTTCTGTACTTTGGTCTTCGCTCTTAGACGGGCAAGGTTGAACAACCTGCCACCTGATCTTGCGTGGAGGAAAATTCCTTCTTCTGAAGAGTTGAACGCATGTGAGAGCAGCAGGGAGAAGAAAATCCCAAACAGTGTAGGTGTGAGAACACAGCCCTGTTTCACGCCACTCAGGATAGGAAAGGGGTCTGATGAGGCGCCGCTATGCTGAATTGTGCCTTTCATATTGTCATGGAATGAGGTGATGATATTTAATAACTTTGGTGGACATCCGATCTTTTCTAGTAGGCTGAAGAGACCACGTCTGCTGACGAGGTCAAAGGCTTTGGTGAGATCAATGAAAGCAACATAGAGGGGCATCTGTTATTCACGGCATTTCTCCTGTAGCTGACGAAGGGAGAACAGCATGTCAATGGTGGATCTCTCTGCTCGAAAGCCACACAGTCTATACCATTGTTATGGCATTAGTGGTTGTAGCAGAGTTTTTAGGAAAGCAGAATGTTTCCCTGAGTGACTTGATAACTTTAACTAAGAACAAATTAAAAGAATTGGCAATGAAATTGGGGTTGGAATTGAAATCAGGTGCCAAAAAAGCAGAGATAATTGACATAATAGCCGAACATCTGAAATTAGTAGAAGAAGATGATGATGATGATGATACAGATGAAGGGCAATATGAGGAACAAGAAAAGGATACAAGAGACATGAAGGTAGTAGGTCCGAGAGTGATGCAGTGCTATTGACTAGGATTCAGTAAGAAACAAAAAAACTTGAGGCAGAAAAAGAATTAAGAAAACTTGAATTGGAAAAAGAAAAGTCAATAGCATTAAGAAAACGTGAATTGGAAAGGGAGAAAGAGAGAGCATTTCGGAGAGAAAGTGAAAAAAAGAGGGAATTTAAGTTAAAAGAGATGGAACTAAGACAGAAGGGTCGTCTTGAATCTAGGGAAAATTCGGGTCAGGAAGAATCTGAATTTAGATCAGGACCCAGCGAGAAGTTGTTTAAATTTATACAGGATCTTCCTAAGTTCGAGGAAAAGGACGTAAAGGCATTTTTCATATCTTTTGAAAAAATAGCCAAACAGATGAACTGGCCAAAAGAAAGCTGGACATTGCTTATTCAGGGCAGGCTGGTAGGCAGAGCTCATGAAGCTTATGCCATGCTTTCTGAAGCGGCTTCTGCAGATTATGAAATGGCAAAAAAGGCTATTCTCGCTGCATATGAGTTAGTCCCTGAAGCTTACCGTCAGAAGTTTAGGAACTTACAGAGATTGACAGGGCGGACATATTTAGAATTTGAGAGGGGGACGCAAATGAATTTTGACCGTTGGATATGGGCATTAAAGATAGAAACCACATATGAGAACCTTCGAGAATTGATTCTCAGAAGAGTTTAAAAACTCTATTCCTTCAGTAGTGAGAACTCATATAGATAACCTGAAAGTTTTGAAAGCTGGGCAAGTGGCAGAAATTGCTGATGAAATTGAGCTTCTGAATAAACCAACCTATTTTGTCCGTCACCCCCATAAACCCTATAGAAGGATCGAAAGTGGGAGAGTTAAAGGAAGGCAAGTAGCCGGGGACAAGAAGGAACAGCTGGGACTGCCCCTGGATCACCTCCTCAGGTCAGAAAGGAAGATGCTGAGAGTGGATGTGAGGTTCGCAAGCCAAAGCGTTATCATTGCAACAACACGGGTCATCTTCGTTCAGAGTGCTGGAAATTGCGAGGTAAACCCAAAGTTAGTGCAGACGAAAAGACTCTGACTGAGAGTATAGCAGACCAGGCTATAGCTTTAACGACAGCTGTGAATGTGAAACCAGATACTAAAACTAAAAAGAGTGTCGAGGTTGAGAATAAAATACCTGAGAGTTATAATGAATTTTTTGTCAAAGGGGAGAGTAACTCCATATCCTGGAAGTGAGGCAGGAAAACCTATTATTATACTCAGGGACACAGGAGCAACCCAAACCCTCTTGCTGGGGAAAGATATGAGGATTCCACCAGAGAGCACCTTGAACACTAAAGTTTTAGTAAATCACAGAATCACAGAATAATCCAAGCAGAAGAGGCCCTTCGGCCCATTGAGTTTGCACCGATGCATTAAAGACACCTGACCTGTCTATCTAATCCCATCTGCCAGCACTTGGCCCATAGCCTTGAATGTTATGACATGCCAAGTGCTCATCCAGGTACTTTTTAAAGGATGCGAGGCAACCCGCCTCTACCACCCTCCCAGGCAGTGCATTCCAGACTGTCACTACCGTCTGGGTAAAAACGTTCTTCCTCAAATCCCCCTTAAATCTCCCGCCCCTCACCTTAAACTTGTGTCCCCTCGTAACAGACCCTTCAACTAAGGGGAACAGCTGCTCCCTATCCACCCTGTCCATGCCTCTCATAATCTTGTACACCTCGATCAGGTCACCCCTCAGTCTTCTCTGCTCCAGCGAAAACAACCCAAGCCTATCCAACCTCTCTTCATAGCTTAAATGTTCCATCCCAGGCAACATCCTGGTGAATCGCCTCTGCACCCCCTCCAATGCAATCACATTCTTCCTATAATGTGGCGACCAGAATTGCACTCAGTACTCCAGCTGTGGCCTTACCAAAGTTCTATACAACTCCAATATGACCTCCCTGCTTTTGTAATCTATGCCTCGATTGATAAAGGCAAGTGTCCCATATGCCTTTTTCACCACCCTATTAACCTGTCCTTCTGCATTCGGGCATCAATGGATAAACACGCCAAGGTCCCTTTGTTCCTCGGAACTTCCCAGTGTCAGGCCATTCATTGAATACTTCCATGTCACATTACTCCTTCCAAAGTGTATCACTTCACACTTTTCAGGGTTAAATTCCATCTGCCACTTTTCTGCCCATTTAACCATCCCGTCTATATCTTCCTGTAACCCAAGACACTCAATCTCACTGTTAACCACTCAGCCAATCTTTGTGTCATCCGCGAACTTACTGATCCTACCCCCCACATAGTCATCTATGTCGTTTATATAAATGACAAACAATAGGGGACCCAGCACAGATCCCTGTGGTATGCCACTGGACACTGGCTTCCAGTCACTAAAACAGCCGTCTGTCATCACTCTCTGTCTCCTACAGCTAAGCCAATTTTGAATCCACCTTCTCAAGTTACCCTGTATCCCATGTGCATTTGCTTTCTTGATAAGTCTCCCATGTAGGACCTTGTCAAAGGCTTTTCTGAAATCCATGTAAACTACATCAACTGCACTACCCACAACTACATACCTGGTCACATGCTCAAAAAATTCAATCAAATGTGTTAGGCATGACCTCCCTCTGATAAAGCCATGCTGACTATTCCTAATCAAATTTTGCCTCTCCAAGTGGAATTGGCAGGGTGTGTATACCTGTACCTTTGTATAAAGTACACCTAGAGAGTGACTTCATACCTGGGATATTAACTGTAGGTGTCGTCCACAAGGGAATTTATCTACTCCTAGGAAACGAATTGGCTGGATCAAAAGTATCCGTTTCTCCTATAGTTACAGAGGAACCATGTGAAATTAAGGAAACAGAGCAATTACAGGAACAAGTTCTGGGAATATTTCCTGCATGTGTAGTTACCTGAGCAAAGGCTAAACAGGATCCATTGTCGGAGGTAAAAGGGGCACCACAAATAAATAGCCAGGCATCTGAAACCTTATTTGGGGATTTAGATAATCCAAATGAGATGTTTACCAGCAAGCTGATCCAGAGATATACCGAATATCACAGATGGCTCTGTCATAAGCTGAGACGAAAGGAGTTCCGGAAGGCTATTATATGGCAAATGGGGTTTTGAGGAGGAAATGGAAACCGCCTCATAGACCTGCCGATGAAGACTGGACAGTTGTTGAACAGATAGTGGTAGCACCTAAATATCGCCAAGGATTATTAAGGTTAGCACACGACATTCCTTTTGCAGGACATAGGAGAATTCAGAAGACCAAATCACACATAAGCAAACATTATTACTGGCCAGGTCTTACAAAGGATGTGAGACAATTTTGTAGGGCATGCAATACCTGTCAAATGGTGGGAAAACCACACCCTACCATAAAACCAGGGGATGAAGTATTAGTGTTGTTACCATCACAGGGAGAACCAGTGAAAGCACGGTACAGTGACCCATATAGAGTGATCAGAAGAGTGGTTCAGGTAGATTACTAGATTCACACCCCTGATCACCGGAAGAAGAACCGTTTGTGTCACATTAATATGCTCAAACTATATTACCGCAGGGAGGAGGATAAGCCAGTACAGATATGTCAGGTATGTCAGGTAATTGGGACTGTGGAGAAGGAAACGGATAGTGAGGATGAGGCAGAAGTAGGCCTAGGAAATTCCCAGATTGAACCTCCAACTATCCCATTGGTGAATGCAGAATGGCTAGGAAAATTAAACAATAGGATTTTACACTTAGAGGCAAAACAGCATGAAGTCCTAACCAGGGTTTTCACAATGTTTCAAAAAGTTTGTAGGGATAAGCCAGGATGTACAAACTTAGCCACACATGATGTGGGTATGGGGGGAACCATTCCCTTAAAACAACAACCTTGTCGCTTAGGTGCAGACAGACAGGCCCAAGTGGAAGCAGAGTACAATGCATGCTGAAGGGCAGCTTAGTTGAACCTAGTCAGGACTGCTGTAATTCGTAGATGGTCTTGATGACTAAACCTGGTGGGACGGCTCAAACTTGCATAGACTCTAGAAAAGTCACTGTGGTAAAGAAGGCAGACTCCTACCCAAATTCTTATTTAAAGGACTATAAGGACAGATTGGGAAACACAATGTGTCTTAAAGAAACAAATGTGTTGGAGGAAACCTGTCAAATTCCTTTGACACCCCATGGTAAGAAAAAATCAGCTTCTGTTACACCGGACCGGCTTTTCCAGTGTCAAGTGATGTCACATAGGTTAAGGGGTGCTCGAGAAACTTCTCAGAGAATAGTAAACCCAGTAGTAGTCAGTGCTGCTAGCTGTGCAGTTCACCTGGCTGAGGTGATGGACCATAGGGACACTTGGAGGGAAAACACAAAACAATTGGAGGACTATACTTGGAAATTTAAAAATTGGTTAATTGGGACAATCTTTTGAAAATTTAAAGCTGAAATGTTCTGGTGGAACATGTTGCTGTAGTCTTCACATTTTAGAAAAGTGTATGCCCGTAAATGTGTAGAAAATGTGTTAGCGTTTTTTCAATTTCTTTTTACCCATTGTGATGAAATGCATTTCAGGAATGGTGTTTCATTTAGCTAGGGATGGAAGTGTCATGGTTCTGTAGTTTTTTTCTGCAGAGAATATGTGGTGTGTCTTTAAGGCTGGAAAAGGAGCTGTACTGCTTTCAGAACCAGCAAGCCTCAGGAGTTAGAGAAAATGCATTTTGGTTGCCATTGGATACAGCCATTTGGAGACTATGATTCAAAGGATGCATTTGTGTTACCATGGATGCAGCCACTTGGACAGAGCATCAAGCAATACATTTGTTACAATTCAATTTTGAACTGGCTTTTTAGTTGAAGACAGTCTGTTCTAACAGAGAACACAGACCGACAGCTGCTGTTAGCACCTGAAAGAAGAGCTCTCTGTCATTTAAGCTGAAGGAAGAGAATTTTGTCTGTTTAATTATTATTATCTCTCAAAATTCTAAAAAAATTCAAGCCAAACCAGAGATCTCTGATAGTTTAAACTGAAGGAAGGGAATTAAGACTGTGACAATCTTTTATCCTCAAAAACTCTCAAGTCAAATTGATTAATTTAGAAAGTGTTGGCAAGTCGTTAATTGTTGAAATTCACTGAAGGAAGGAAAGCATCACTTACTGCTAGAATTAGACTACGGACTGTTCTACTGTTGAAGAACATTTTTTCCCCATTGGACGGCTGTGAGGACTTCAAGCAACGTTGGACTATAAATTTGCAAGGACTCTAATTTTTCTATTTTAAATGTTGTTTATATCTTCATAGTGTTTAAGAATTTAGTTTTATTTAATTAAACAGTTAATTTGTTGATTTAAAGACACCTGGTTTGGTTAGCCTCATTCGGGGGTGAATAGCTGGTACAATTTGGTTGGGTCTTTCTTTAATTTGGAAAGTTTAAAATGATATGTTAGGCGATCTGTGGAGGGACAGGATTGAATTAACAGTGCATTTCTCCCACCACAATCAGAATCGTATATTTTGATTGGGGGCTTTGACTGGAGCAATCACTCGTAGCACTTTACATTTGGACCATTTTGACAAATCACACCAGGTAAGGAATATAGAAATCAAGAAAAACAGGTCGATAACATTTACAATGAAGAACTATTAAGCGGGAAAACAGAATGAAAAGTTACAATAAAAGCTGATCTGATAAAATTATTCCAAAAATTTACAATTAATTTGCCATCTTGTATCTCATTAGCTGAGACACTGAAAATAAGTTTTTTTTACATAATGTGTAAAGTTTCATCTTCACCACCTGATTTCAATGGAATGAAAATTGGATCTGTTCTATAATGGACAGGTGATTTGCCCTGTCAAATTATTACCCAGACAGTGAAGACAGTGCCTCAATGAGGTAGAAGACCCGCCTAAGACCAATTAAGGGCCTAGGGACTGTAAAATTCGGTCAGAATCCCCAGCTTAGTGGAGGCTGGATCGCCACTGACTTTTTGGTCGATGGATGGCTCCCATCTGACAACCGTACAATTCCAGCCATTATTTATAAGTAATTCACCTTATCTGTACAATATTATTTTCCGAAAATGTTTGTAAGAATACTTTCCATTGGTGAACTTGATTTCTTTTGGCCTTGCCAGTCTGTGAGTTGACGACATTAAATGTTAATATATTCTTAATGGGTGACATAAATTATTCTAATATGGAATGGAGGTAAAACAGTGTAAAGGAAAAGAACTATATAGAATGTACAGCACAAATAAGAGGAGGAATTCCTGAATTGTGTACTGGACAGCTTCCTTGATTAGTATGTTTCCAACCAATGAGGAAGGAAGCAGTGTTGGCTCTTTCTCTGGGGAATGAAATGGAGCATGTTTCAGTGGGGGATCATTTGAAAAACAGTGATCAGGCTATCATTAGGTTTAGGGTAATTTTGGAAAAGGAAAATGAACAACTTAACTAGAATAGGTCTATTTTAAATGAGTTGAAACTGGTCAAGGTGGAATGGCAACAAAGATTATTGGGTAAAACAGTAAATCAGCAATGGGACGCCTTTGGGTACAGACTAGCCACATGCTTATGAGAGGAAAAGGAAAGGCATCCAAAACCTGCACTTCCTGGATGACTAAATACATTGGGACTAAAATGAATCAGACATATGATATAGTAGAGAATCAAGCAGAATACAGAAACTACAGAGGAGAACTGAAAAAGGAAATAAGAGGAACAATATGAGAAAAGGGAGCAACATGAAAGGAAACACCATAAAGTATTCTATAAACATATAGGCCGGAATTTTACAGTTGGTGGACGGGAGCCAGACTCTGACGTAAATGTCGGTGCCGAACCCACTTCTGCCCAGCCTGGGGATCCGTCCCTTATTTTACAGATCCCCAGGCTTTAATTGGCCCGAGAGGGACTTCCACCCACTTGAGGGAGGAGGTCTCGCCTCAGTGAGCTGCCAGCCAATCAGCAGGCCGGCGGCTCTTAGTCTCAGCAGCACCACCGGGAGCGGTGGCCACTGCTGGGACTGCAGCCCAGCCGACGCCATGGACCCAAGAGAGTGGGTAAGTTTGGGTTGCCTCACCAGGGGGATCGGTTGTGTCCTGATGAGGCTAGGGTGGTCATTTGGGGGGGGAGGGGGGGCGTCTTGGATCCCGGGGGTGGGTTGGGAGGCGGGGGCGGCCCTCAATTGGGTACCATGTGCCCAATTGCCATGATCCCCCCGGGGTGCGGAAAGGCCAGCAGTTATCACTGGGCGGCTTTTCACGTCCTCAGCACACCCGCTTGCCACAGGTAAAATACCATGGAGGCGAGCGAGGGTCCTTAGGTGGCCGTTAAGTGGACACCTAAGGGTCTTGATTGGCCTCGGGCGGGCAGGCCATTTCTCACCCCCTGCCCCCCCGCCTGACCTCCGTAAACCTGTCCGGAGGTGGAATCGGGGCGGGTAGGCTGCTCAATTTTAAGCCACCCCCACACCACCATCCAACCCTTTGGGGTGGCGTAAAATTCCGGCCATAAAGTGTAAAAGGATAATCAAAGGGCTGATTAGCATCCAAAAAGAAAATCATCTTGTGGAAGCAGAGGGCATGATCTGTCTTTAGTAAAGAATTGAATGGAGCCAATATCACAATAAAGGAAGAGGGGGTAGCGAATTGGATCGGATAGAAATAGATAAAGAGAAGGTATTTTAATGGTTGGCAGTGATCAAAGTAGCAATGTCACCTATCTAGGTTGTTGCAGGACGTACGGATGGAAATTACGGAGGCTCTGGCCACAATTTTTCAAGCCTCCTTGGATATGGGAGAGGTGCCGGAGGACTGGAGGGTTGCAAATGTTACACCACTGTTCCTAAATGGGGACAGAGATAAACCAGGTTACTAAAGGCAATTAGCCTAAAGTCGGTGGGGAACTTCAAGAGACCATAATCTGGGACAAATGTACCTGTCACTTGGAAGACCATGGATTAATAAATGAAAGTCAACATGGATTTATTGAAGACAAATGGCCTGAAAAACTTGATAACGTTCTTCAATTAAATAACGGAGAAGACTGATGAAGGTAGTGCAATTGATGTTATGTATCTGGACTTTCAGAAGCAAAATTGAAGCACATGGGATTAATGGGACAGTGGCAGCATGGAAACAAAATTGGCTAAGAGACAGAAAGCCTTGGTGATTGGTTATCAGACTGAAGGGGAAATATACAGTGCTATCCCATGTGCTGACATTGGGTGGAATCATCACGGTACCGCAGGAGCGAGTTTGAAGGCAGGATTGGGAGGAAAGTCAGAAATATTAGCATTGGGCCAGCCAGTGGGGCTGCCGTCCTTCCAAGACTGCAGGCCCTCTGACTGGGCCTACAGCTTCAAAAACCCACCCACATCCTTAATTGGACAGCGGACCTGGAGGCAGCCTGTTAATTGTCTGCCTTTGGGAAGATCTCAAAGGTGGGGTCTTGACAGCCAGTATGGGGGTCGGGACCCAGAAATGGTTCCGCCCCAGAATTATTTTTAAATTGCATGAGATTCAGCACATTAAGTCTGCAAATGACACAAAGCTTGAAAATATGGTAAACAGTGAGGAGGGTAGTCGCAGACTTCAGGAGGACATAGAGAGACTGGTGAAGTGGGCAGACACATAGCAGATGAAATTTAGCACGGAGATATGTGAAGTGATGCATTTTGGAAGAAAAAGTGAGTATAGGCAATATAAGTTAAATGGTACAGTTTTAAAGGTTATTCAGGAACAGAGAGTCCTAGGGGTACACGTACACAAATCTTTGAAGGTGGCAGGACAAGTTGATAAGGCTGTTAAAAAAATTATATTTGGCTTTCCTCAGGTGCAATATTATGTCAGATTTTGGGTACCAAACTTTAAATAAGATGTCAAGGTCTTGGAGAGGATTCAGAGGAGATTTACTAGCATGGTACCAATGAACAGGGACTTCAGTTATGTGGGGAAACTAGAAAAGATGGGATTGTTCTTACAGCGGGAGATTTAATAGGCGTGTTCAAAATTATAAGGGGTTTTGATAAGAGTTGATAGTTAGAAACTGTTTCCACTGGCAGGTGAGTCAGTAGCTAGGTTTAAAGATAAGTGGCAAAAAAGAAATCTAGGGGGGAAATCAGGAGAAATTTCTTTAGCCAGTAAATTGTCACAATCTGGACTGCACTGCCTGAAAGGGTAGTGGGAGCAGATTCAATAGTAACTTTGAAAAGGGAATTGGATAGATACTCGAGAAATATGCAAGACTATGGAGAAAGAGAAGGGGAATGTGACTAATTGGATAGCTCTTTCAATGAGCCTAATACAGTCATACACACAGAAATCTACCATTTCTCTAATGTCCCAGATACCTCCATCATCATCCCTGTTTATGTCCTGCCCCACCAGCAGGACAGACCCACTAGAGGTGGCAGCATAGCAGTATACGGTTGGGAGGGAGTGGCCCTGTGCAATTTCAGTATTGACTCCAGACTCCATGATTTCTCATGGCATCAGGTCAAACATGGGCAAGTAAACCTTCTGCTGATTACCACCTACCGTGCTCTTTCAGCTGATGAAGCAGTATTCCTCCATGTTGAACACCACTTGAAAGAAGCATTGAGGGTAGCAGCGTTGCAGAATGTACTCTGGGTGGGGGTCTTCAATGTCCATCACCAATAATGGCTTTGTAACACCACTACAGATGGAGCCTTTAAGGACTTGGCTGTCAGACTGGGCTTGCAGCTGGTGGTGAGAGAACCAACAGGTAGGGGAAAATCTACTTGGCCTCTTCCTCACAATATACCTGTCATGGACAAATGCAACTGCGATAGGATTGGGAGGAGTGACCATTGGATAGTCCTTGTGGAGGCCAAGTTCAAAACTGGGCAGAAACATTTGAAGAAATAATAGGTGCTTGTCAGAAAGGTACGGCGATAATTATGGGGGATTTCAATCTACATATAGACTGGAAAAATCAGATGGGCAAAGGTAGCCTAAATAAGGAGTTTATAGAATGTTTTCGGGATAGTTTCTTAGAACAGCACATTCTGGAGCCAGCCAGAGAGCAGGCTATACTAGACCTGGTATTGTGCAACGAGATAGGATTAATTAATGCCCTCATAGTGAAGGTGCTCTGAGACAGTAGCGATCATAATATGATTGAATTTTACATTCAGTTTGAGGGAGAGAAGAGTGGGTCTAAGGCAAGTATTTTAAGCTTAAATATAAGGGCAATTATGAGGGCATGAAAGCAGAGCTAGCAAAAGTGAACTGGCAAAGCAGGTTAAGGGATAGGTCAATACAGATGCAGTGGCAGACATTTTAGATGATATTTCAGAATACACAGGAAAGAGTTCAACAAAAAAGAAAAAATTCCAAGGGGAGGACCCACCATCCGTGGTTAACTAAAAAAGTTAAAGATTGTATCAAACTTAAAGAAAAAGCATAGAATTGTACAAAGATGGGTGGCAGGTCAGAAGATTGGACAGAATATAAAAAGCAGCAAAGAACAACTAAAAGATTAATAAGGAGGGAAAAATTAGAGTACAATAGAAATCTGGCAAGAAATATAAAGACAGATAATAAGAGTTTCCATCGATATTTTAAAAAGAAAAGAGTTAACAAAGTGCACACTGATCGTATAGAAAGTGAGTCTAGGGAATTAATAAGGGGAAATAAGGAGATGGCAGATGAACTGAACAGATATTTTGCATCAGTCTTCACCATAGAGGATGCAAGTAACATCCCAGAAATAGCTGTAAATCAGGAAATAGAAGGGAGGGAGGACCTCAAGAAAATTACAATCACCAGGGAAGTGGTACTGAGCAAATTGTTGGAGCTGCAGTCTGACAAGTCCAGGGTCCTGATGGACTTCATCCTAGGGTCTTAAAAGAAGTGGCTAGCGAGATATTGATGAGTTGGTTTTGATTTTACAAAATTCCCTAGATTCAGGAAAGGTTCCATTAGATTGGAAAATAGTGAATGTAACTCCTTTATTCAAAAAGGGAAGGAGACAGAAAGCAGGAAACTTCAGGCCAGTTAGCTTAACATCTGTCATAGAGAAAATGTTAGAAGCTATTATTAAAGACGTTATAGCAGGGCACTTAGAAAAATTCAAGGTAATCAGACAGAGTCAACATGGTTTTGTTAAAGGTAAATCATGTTTAATCAAATTATTGGAGTTCTTTGAAGAACTAACATGTGCTGTGGATAAAGGGGAACCGGTGGATGTACTGTACTTAGATTTCTAGAAGTAATTTCATAAAGTGCCACATCAAAGGTTATTGCAGAAAATAAAAGCTCATTGTGTAGGGAGGTAACATTTTGGCATGGATAGAAGATTGGCTAGCGAACAGGAAACAGAAAGTAGGCATAAATGGATCATGTTCTGGTTGGCAAGATGCAACAAGTGATGTGCCACAGGGATCAGTGCTGGGGCCTCAACTTTTTACAATTTATATAAATGACTTCGACAAAGGGACTGAAGGTATGGTTGCTAAATTTGCAGATGACACAAAGATAAGTAGGAAAGTAAGTTGTGAACAGGACACAAGGAGGCTACAAAGGGATATAGATAGAGTAAGTGAATGGGCAAAGATCTGGCAAATAGAGCATAATGTGGGAAAATGTGAAATTGTCCATTTTGGCAGGAAGAATTAAAAAGAAGTCTATTATTTAAATGGTGAGAGTTTGCAGAGCTCAGAGCTGCAGAGGGATCTGGGTGTCCTAGTACATGAATTGCAAAAGGTTATATCAGGCAATCCCCCACCTGCCAAGACTGAGGCACACATTATTTTGCCACATGAACATTCAAACTTAAAATTGCAAACTCCTGACTGCAAGGACATTTGTGTAGTACTAGCTGTGTTGGAACAGTGGGGACCCAGTCGTTCCTTCCCCAATACACAGGAGAAGTGGTCAGACCAGTTTTAGTCACATGACTAACTGGCTGTTGCAGAGAATTTAAACTTGCAACAAAGGATTGAACTCAGAACATCATGTGTTCCTGGAACTGAAGCAAGAGTTATCTCCTCTCCTGTCTGCCTGCCTCCATCTCTTTTCCACGGAACTAAATCTTCTGAAAACACGTGAACCTCAAAGGGAGAAAAGTCTCCTACGTGAACAAGGTTTAAGAAGAACACTGGGCCCTGACAAAGGCAAGACTACTTACAAAAGGACTAAACTGTGAGCACGAAGCACAGTAACAAGACATTATCTCAAACTGTTCCACTTTATCTTTTCTTCTCTTTTCTGTACCTATCTGCATGTGTATATCACCTGTGCATGCTCGCGTGGGTGCATCATATATCTGTAGGCATGAATCATATTAGAGTTTAAGCTTAAGTTTAAGGTTTAATAAATTTCATTTTTCTTCTTTAAAACTAAGGAAATCCTGGTGTGCTCATTTCTTTGCCTTGTAATTGGAAAACTGTGAACCCTGTTACACTAAGACCAGGTAAAGACAGCAAAAGACCCCTAGATACATTTCTCACCTGGCCGTAACAGAAATTTGGGTGCTAGCATCCAGGATTTTACCCACAGACAAACGAGTGAAATTGCAAGTGGGAAGTGTTCCTAATCAAAAAGAGCAAAATATCAATACAGATTTTCTTGTGGTTGTGTGTGCTTGAATACTAACATGTCAGCAACTGAAGCTAGTAGATCCCCAAACCAGGGTGAAGTAACTTGGGATAAGTTAAAAGCACTGTCGATGTAGGAGTTGAGGAAAATGTCTGAGCAGTGTCAGATCACTATATGTGGCAAGGTTAGGAAGTTTGATCTCCTAAGGCTAGTGGCCAACTATTTTTCCCTTGAATCTGAAGAAACAGAAACAGGGTTAGAAGCAGAATCCAACAGAGTATTGTTAGCAAAGATACAACTGGAACAAAGGAAACTTGAGTTTGAGGAAAGAGAGAGAGAGAAACAAAGAGCCTTCCAAAAGGAACGTGAAGAAAATGAAAGGCAGAAGAGAGAGAGAAAGAATATTCTGGAAAGAATCCAAAGAGGGAGAGTTGCAGCTGCTTGAGTTAGCAAGGGGGCGACAGAGTAACCCAAGTGAAAGCGTGGCCAATATGGAGGAGCATGAATCGGGGCTGGGTAAGATTGCTAAAACTCGCTCAATTAATTCCAAAATTCAATAAGGAAGATGTGGAAGCATTTTTCGTGACTTTTGAGAAACTGGCAAGACAGCTAAAATGACCAGCTGAGACCTGTCTCTCTTATTACAAAGAAAACTAACCGAAAAAGTCCATGAGGTTTATTCCTTGTTGCCGGATGAGAGTTCATCAAATTATGAACTGAACAAAAATGCTATCCCTGGGCCATATGAATTAGTACCCGAAGCATTTCACCAAAAGTTTAGAACCCTCAAAAAGCAAGCCAATCAAACTTGTCTGGAATTTGAAAGAAGTAAGCAGCTGGTTTTTGGCCAGTGGCTGAGGGCTTTAAAAATACAGCTCAGTTATGAGACTCTCAGAGAAGCAATCCTGTTAGAGGAATTTAAAAATTCTCTCCCATTCTGAAAAAAAACTCATGTAGAGGAGCAGCGGGTTTAGGGAGCCCGTCAAGCGGCCTTTCTGGCCGATGAGTTTGCTTTAATTTATAGGTCAGTTTCCCAGGGGAGAACCTTTCCTAACCATCCCCACAAATCTGAAAAGAACAAAGGGTGGGAAGGTGATAGAAGCCCAGGCAGTCCTGGAAAAGAAAGGAAAGCAGGAGACACAGGGGGCCCTCCTCCAGCCAAAACAGAAGGTGCTACGAGCAAGAGTGAGACCCAGAGACCTGTGTGCTTCCATTGTAATAAGGCAGGGCATTTAAAAGCTGACTGCTGGAAACTAAAGGGGAAACTGGTAGGGTTAATCAGGGCACACCCGCTCAGTGACGATGGGGACCTGATGGAAAACATTGATCAAGCTGTGGCTTTAACTGCAGTAAGAGTGCAACATAGGACGCTTACTACAAAAAACATTTATAGGATTCCTGAAGGTTATCAGGGTTTTGTATTTGAAGGGAAAGTAACACCGTATCCCTCGAGTGGGGCAAGCTAGCCCATAGTAATTCTCAGGGTCACAGGGGTGACTGGATCCCTTTTACTGGGAAAAGGCCTGACCTTTCCCCCAGACAGTGCAGTGAACACCAAAATGGCAGTGAATGGTAGTAGAGGGCAGTGTATGCCTGTACCTGTACACCGGATGCACCTTGAGTGCAACCTTGTTTTGGGACCGGTGACTGTAGGGATTGCCCCTAGTTTGCTTATGGATGGGTATGACCTGCTCGTGGGTAATGATCTGGCAGGTATGAAGATGGTAGCCCCCCATCCCCCCGCCCCCCCCCCCACCCCAGTCACGAAAGAAAGACCGCAGGAGGTCAGAGAGACAGGGCAGTGGTAGGAGATGGTCCCCTGCAGAGTCACTGAATGTGTAGTGGATCAAGCCATGATCAAACCAGCTCCCCCAGAGGAGACTGCATTGGCACTGCAGGCAAATTACCATAAGGTCTGCCTGTCCGAAACTTTCTTTGGAAAGTTAGGAGACCCAGGGAATGAATTAAATAGATTTTCCCTAGGTGAGGCTCAACAAGCCAACCCAGTATTGCATGAGTTAGCACAGGCTGCCCAGTCTGAAAGTGAAGCAGAGGGAGTACCTGATTGCTACTATTTAAAGGATGAGGTACGAATGAGGAAATTGAGTTCTCCTCACAGACCTGAGAGCCACAGAAGTAACAGAGAGAAATATTAAGAAGGGCCCACAAGATTACAGTGGCTGTACATGCCGGTATACGAAAGATCAAAGCCCGCATAAAATAGCGGTTTGACTGGCCAAATTCCACAAAGATGTGGTGGAGTACTGCAGGAGTTGCCACATGTGCCAGTTTGAGGGGAAACTCCAACCTACAGTGAAACCTGCACCCCTAAATCCTGTACTGGTGTTAGGAGGACCCTCCAGCAGAGGGCTGGTGAACTGTAAGGGACCCCCGCCGAAAACAAAAGGGGACAGGCAGGCATGCAGCTGGCAAAAGTTTAGAAAGAGAAGGGGAAAAAGTGAACAAGAGGGCAGGTTAAAGGAATTCCAGGAAGAATCCAGGATGAAAACCCCTACCGTCCGGTCAACCAACCCCAAAAAATGTGTAAAGTTAGACCCCACATCCTCCTATGTAAATGCAGACACTAGGAGCACCCCACCAGAGCTGCTAACAGCATTTACAGGAACCTGCAGAGACAAACAGAGACCTCTAGGGGGCAGGGAAACCATGAGGGTGATGCCTCACCTAGTCAAAGTGTCACAGGAGAATCCAGTTAAGTCTGCACAAATACCTAGAGGTAGGAGTGTCCCAAAGAACAAAGGGGAGAGAGTAACAGAGACTCCTCCCCCACAGTCAGAGGAAAAGGGAACCACCCATCCTCTGAAGTCAAAAATCTTTGTCAAGCAGCCCTGGCACCCAAAACAAACCATTTTTAATGAGCTTTAAGATTGGTGATTGAATGGAAATGAATGAGAGAAATGAATGGTTTTTCTTTCAATATACAATAAATGGAAAAGTCCTGGGGAAAATTGATGTACAGAGAGATTTGGGTGTTCAGGTCCATTGTTCCCTGACGGTGGCAACGCAGGTCAATAGAGTGGTCAAGAAGGCATACGGCATGCTTTCCTTCATCGGACGGGGTATTGAGTACGAGTTGGCAGGTCATGTTACAGTTGTATAAAACTTTGGTTCGGCCACATTTGGAATACTGTGTGCAGTTCTGGTCGCCACATTACCAAAAGGATGTAGATGCTTTGGAGAGGGTGCAGAGGAGTTTCATCAGGATGTTGCCTGGTATGGAGGGCACTAGCTATGAAGAGAGGTTGAGTAGATTAGGATTATTTTCATTAGAAAGACGGAGGTTGAGGGAGGACCTGATTGAGGTGTACAAAATCATGAGAGGTATAGACAGGGTGGATAGCAAGAAGCTTTTTCCCAGAGTGGGGGATTCAATTACTAGGGGTCACGAGTTCAAAGTGAGAGGGGAAAAGTTCAGGGGGGATATGCATGGAAAGTTCTTTACGCAGAGGGTGGTGGGTGCCTGGAACGCGTTGCCAGCGGAGGTGGTAGACGCGGGCACGATAGCGTCTTTTAAGATGTATCTAGACAGATACATGAATGGGCAGGAAGCAAAGAGATACAGACCCTTAGAAAATAGGCGACATGTTTAGATAGAGGATCTGGATCGGCGCAGGCTTGGAGGGCCGAAGGGCCTGTTCGTGTGCTGTAATTTTCTTTGTTCTTTGTTCTTTGTTCTGTATCTTATATTTCTCTCAAACTCTGTAATGAAATGCGCCGTTTTCTTCAAGTCGCATTTCATTTCCCTGGGGGTGGAAGTGTCAGGCAAGCCACCCACCTACCAAGACTGAGGCACACATTATTTTTCCACATGAACATTAAACTTGCAAGCCCCTGACCGGAAGGACATTTGTGTAGTACTAGCTATGTTGGAACAATGGGCACCCAGTCGTTGCTTCCCCAATATACAGAAGTGATCAGACCAGTTTTAGTCACATGGCTAACTGGCTGTTGCAGACTTCCAACAAAGGATTTGAACTCAGAACATCATGTGCTCCTGGAACTGAAGCAAGAGTTTTCTCCTCTCCTGTCTGCCTGTCTCCATCTCTTTCCCCCAGAACTAAATCTTGTGTAAACACATGAATCTCAAAGAGAGAAAAGTCTCCTACATGAACAAGGTTTAAGAAGAACACTGGGCCCCAATGAACAGCAAGACTACTTACAAAAAGATTAAACCGTGAACTCGAAGCGCAGTAACAAAATATTGATTCAAACTGTTCCACTTTGTCTTTTCTTCTCTTTTCTGTCCCTATCTGCATGTGTATATCACATGTGCATGCTAGCGTGGGTGCATCATATATGTGTAGGCATGAACCGTATTAGAGTTTAAGTTTAAAAAGTTTAAGGTTTAATAAATTTCATTTTTCTTCTTTAAAACTAAGAAAAACCTGGTGTGCTCATTTCTTTGCCTTATAATCAGAAAACTGTGAACAAGGATTCGCATAAAGGGCAGCTCAAAACACAATGTGTTAAAATTAAACCCTGTTACACTTAGATCTGGTAAAGACAGCAAAAGACCCCTAGACACATTTCTCACCTGGTCGTAACAGTTAGTATGCAGGTACAGCAAATAATTAGGAAAGCTAATAGAATGTTATCATTTATTGCGAGGGGAATTGAATACAAAAGTAGGGAGGTTATGCTTCAGCTATACAGGGCATTGATGAGACCCCATCTGGAGTACTGTGTACAGTATTGGTCTCCTTATTTAAGGAAGGGTGTAAATGCTTTCGAAGCAGTTCAGATAACGTTTACTACACTAATACCTGCAATGGATGGGTTGTCTTATGAGGAAAGGTTGGACAGGCTAGGCTTGTATCTGCTGGAGTTTAGTAGAGTAAGAGGCGATTTGATTGAAAGATATAAGATTCTGAGGGGTCTTGACAGGGTGGATGTGGAAAGGATGTTTCCTCTTGTGGCAGAATCTAGAACTAGGGGTCACTGTTTAAAAATAAAGGGTGGCCCAATTAAGACAGAGATGAGGAGAAATCTTTTCTCTCAGAGGGTTGTGAGTCTTTGGAATACTGTTCCTCGAAAGGCAGTGGAAGCAGAGTCTTTGAATACTTTTAAGGCAGAGGTAGATAGATTCTTGATAAGCAAGGGGGTGAAAGGTTAGTGGGGGTAGGCGGGAATGTGGAGTTGAGGTTACAATCAGATCAGCCATGATTTTTTTGAATGACAGAGCAGGCTCGAGGGGCCGAGTAGCCTAGTCCTGCTCCTAATTAGTATGTTCGTATGTAAGTCCCACCTTCACAATGAGTACACCCTCTATCGCTTCTTGTGGCACTACCACCATGCTAAATGGGATAGGTTCAGAACAGATCTAGCAACTCAAAACTGGCTTTCCATGTGGCACTGTGGAACAATAGAACTGTATTCAATCATCATCTGTAACCTCATGGCCTGGCATATCCCTCACTCTACCGTTACCATTAAGCCAAGGGACCAATCCTGGTTCAATTAAGAGAGTGGAAGAGAATGCCAGGAGCAGCACCAGACACACCTAAAAATGAGGTGCCAACCTGATGAAGCTACAACACAGGACTGCATGCATGCTAAACAGCTGAACAGCATGCTGTAGAAAGAACTAAGCAACCCCACAACCAACTGATCAGATCATAGCTCTGCAGTCCTGCCACGTCCAGTCATGAATGCTGGTGAAAAATTATACAACTAACGGATGGAGGAGGCTCCAAAAATATCCCATCCCCAATGGTGATGGAATCCAGCACGTGTGCAAAAGACAAGACTGAAGCATATGCAACCACCTTCAGTCAGAAGTGTCAAGTGCATGATCTATCTCTGACACCTCCTGAGGTTCACACCATCACAGGTGCCATACTTCAATAACTCAATTCATTCCACTTGATATCAAGAAACAGCTGAGGGCACTGGATACAGCAAAGGTTATGGGCCCTGACAACATGCGGGCCTTAGTGCTGAAGACTTGTGCTCCAGAACTAGCTGCAACCCTAACCAAGCTGTTCCAGTACAGCTACAACACAGGCATCTACCCAACAATGTGGAAAATTGCCCAGGTATGTCCTGTCTGTAAAAAGAGGACAAATCCTATCCAACCAATTACCACCCCATCAGTCTATTCTCAATCATCTGGAAAGTGTCACCAACAGTGTTATCATGTGGTATTTACCCACCAATGACCTGCTGACCTATGCCCAGTTTGGGTTCCATCAAGATCACTTGACCCCAGACCTCATTACAGCCTCGGTCCATGCATGGATGAAAGAGCTGAATCAAGATGTGAGGTGAGAGTAACTACCCTTGACATCAAGGCAGTATTTGAATGAGTGTGGCACCAAGGAGCCCTAGCAACATTCAAATCAATCGAGATCAGGGGAAAACTCTTCACAGGCTGCAGTCATACCTATCATGAAGGAAAAGAATTGTGGTTCTTAAAGGCCAATCATTTTAGTCCTGGGCCATCGCTGCAGGAGTTTCTTGGACAGAGTCCTAGGCCCAACCATCTTCAGCTGCTTCATCAATGACCTTATGAGGTCAGAAGTGGAGATGATCGCTGATGATTGCAGTGTTCCGTTCCATTTGAAACTCCTCAGGTAATGAAGCAGTCCGTGCCCATATGCAGCAAGACCTGGATGACATTCAGGCTTAGGATGAAATGTGGCACAATTGTTTCTTGCCACTTAAATGCCAGGTATTTGACCATCACCAATAAAAGAGTCTAACCACTTCTCCATGACATTCAACAGCATTACCATCGCCGAATCCCTCACCATCAACATCCTGGGGGTTACCATTGACCAGAAACTGAACTGCAGCAGCCACATAAATATAGTGGCTACAAGAGCAGGTCAGAGGTTGGGTATTCTTCAGTGTGTGACTCACCTCCTCACTCCCCAAAGCCTGTCCACCATCTACAGGGCACAAGTCAGGAGTGTGATGGAATACTCCCCACTTGCCTAGATGGGTGCAGCTCTGACAACACTCAAGCTCAACACCATCCAAGACAAAGTAGCCTGTTTGATCAGAACCTCTTCCACCACCTTAAAATTCACTGCCTCCACCACCGGTGCACTGTAGCTGCAGTGTGTATCATCTACAAGATACACTGCATGCCAAGGTTTCTTCGTCAGCACCTCCCAAAACCACGACCTCTTTCACCTAGAAGGACAAGGGAGGCAGGTGCATAGAAACACCAAGTTCTCCTCCAAGTAACACATCATGCTGATCTGGAAATAAATCACAGTTCCTTCATAGTCACTAGACCAAAATCCTGGAACTCCTACCGAAACAGCACTTTGGGTGTACCTGCACCACATGGACTGAAACAGTTCAAGGAGGCGGTTCACCACCATCTTCTCAAGGTCATTAGGGATGGGCAATAAATGCTGGCCTTGCCAGCGACACTCACATCCTATGAATGAAATGTTAAAAATCTACCATTCAACCTGTGGCATATCGTGGCTGCAGTATTCCTGGCAGCAACTCACCAAGCTTACTTTGACATCCCCTCCATTTCCTGCAAACTCTACAACTGAGAAGGACAAGAGCAATAATGCAATGGGACCACTATCAACTCTCAAGTTTGCCATCAAGCCACGCACCACCCTGATGTGGATAGATTTCACTACTGCTTTATCACTGCAGTATCCTTGAAGTCGCTGCCTGATAACATTATGGGAGTGTCACCAATACACAGGCTGCAGCGGTTGAAGCAGAAAGCTTACCGCCACCTTCTCAGGGCAACTCGGAATGGGTAACAATTGCAGCCTTTCAAGCATCACCCATACCTTGGGAACAAATTGTAAAAAAAGTTAGGCTATGGAGAAATCAGCATTGTTATATATTAAAGTTGCTGAGTGGAATGCAAATTCCACTTCAAAATTCCTTGAGAATTCCTATCTCAGGCCTTGTTTATAGGAAATCCGATGTCAAGAGTGTCAGATTTAGCTGTATTTCCTATTACACATTTAAATGTCACTTTGTTCAACCACTACAATGTTAAAAATCCTTTCACATAATGTGCGTTAGTTGCAAAGCCTATTAGTGCACTATGTTTTGGCCCCGAGAGATCCATTATAAGGACACTGGATGGCAGCTCAGGAATGTTATAGCACTTAGCACAGGATCCCAAAGGGCAATGGTAAGAAGCACTTCTCATATCAGAAGGTAGATTACTTAATGGAATAAATAAAAGGCAGGCCTTCTACAAAGTAATAAAATGGCTTCAGAGAAAGAGGAATTGGATTAAAATTGACGAAATAAACCATAGTTGTTTTCCTTCTTTTCAGAAGCAGGGATGACTGAACTTGGGGATCTTCACAACAGTGAATTATTTAAAAAAAACTCTGGCAATAAATAAAATAAACAAATATGATTTCATGAATTAAAAGCTGCCTTAGAGAGAATCAATTAAGTAAACCTTGGTGATAAATTTAGCAGTAAATTAGATAATTAAGTAAACTCAGCAATAATTTGTGCTTCTTGCAAAATAATTAAATGGAAGTGATCTTCTCTGAGTGCAAACAACATAAACAAAATGAAGAACATTTTATAGTAAAACATTGTAAAGGTTACATTAAAAAATTCTTTTAAAACTCAGTCATGATTGACTTCTCAGGAATCATTAATTAAATAATGGCAGGTTTTCCATGGGTCGGGATTGAAAGCAGGCAAATGAAAACACAGATAAACAAGAAGGTAACATAGTGTTTGAACCAGTCATGTTAGTTGGGAGTTGGAGTTAGAATGAAAGGCTAATGAGAAGAAACCTTATTTTAAAAAGATATGCTTGAAACAATTAAAAAGAGTGAAATCTAGCCATGATAAATAGATGTGATGAAAGTAGTTTTATACAAAAATCATGACACAAATATGTGAAATAGACAGTAAGTGCACTAAACAAAAAATAGTTATACCTGGATTTTTGACAATTTTTTTCACAGAAAGGATTTTGAAAAAGCTACTTTTAAATGTGGGATTCTTAAAGCAAAGTGTGTTTGCGTGAATTTAAGAATAAAACACTTGGACAGGAAGTGCTTAATATGTTAATGGACTAGATGTCATAGAATCATAGAGTCATTTATGGCATAGAAGGAAGCCATTCAGCCCATCGAGTCTATGCTAGGTTTCTGCAGAGCAATCCAGTCAGTCCCACTCCCCAGCTCAATCCCCGTAGCCCTGTAAGATTATTTCCTTCAAGTCCTCATCCGATTTCCTTTTGAAATCATTGATTGTCTCACCTTCCAGCACCCTCATGGGCAATGAATTTCAGGTCATTAACACTCACTATGTAAAAAAGTTCTTCCTTACATTCCCCCTGCATCTCTTGCCCAAAACCTCCAATCTCTGTCCCTTAGTCATTGTACCATTGTTTTTCCTTGCCCAACTTATCAAAATCTACCTGTCAGAATCTTGTAGATCTCTATCAAATCTCCCCTCAATTTCCTTTGCTCCAGGCAGAAAACCCCCACCTTTTCCAACCTAACCTTGTAACTAAGATCCCTCATCCCTGAAACCATTCTGGTAAATCTCCTCTGCACCCTCTCAAGGACCCTCACATCCTTCGTAAAGTATGGTGACCAGAACTCGACACAATACAATAGTTGGGGCCTAACCAGAGTTTTATAATGGTTCAGCATAAAATCTCTGCTTTTGTACTCTATGCCTCTATTTATGAAGCCCAAGACCCCATATGCTTTGCTAACCACTATCAATATGTCCTGCCACTTTCAAAGATCGATACCCATGCACCCTCAGGTCCCTCTGTTCCTGCACATTCTTTAGAACTGCACCATTAAGTCTATATTGCCTCACCCTATTCTTCTGCCAAAATGCATCACCTCACACTTGTGCATATTTTCCATCTGCCACTTGTCTGCCCATTCTACTAGCTGTCTTCACTCAAGGAGGGCTTTGGCTGAGTTCTTGTGCTGACAAACCTTTAAAGATAGCACCAGCACATCTGTCAATGTGAGCTGAAGCAAGCTCTGCCTAAATGCCCGCCTCCAACCCTGTAATGGTTGGCCCTCACCCCCGCCTGCCGTAAGTTAATTGGGAATTGGGTTGGGAGCACCAGTGCCATCCACTTCCAGCCCTGGCGTTCGGTCTTTGGCTATGCTCATAAACTTCCAGCCTTACATTCTGTGACTCTTCTAGTCCAGGATCCGATTTCTGACAGGTTTTGCCTGATAGTGGAACCGACACTGACCCCATCCTCCTGCTAAGGCCTCAGGCTGAAGTTGCAGATCTGCAGATTTAAAGTAAGACCCTGCTTCCTTCCTGCATGGTGTCCTGCTCACATGCTCAAACGAGCAGGTTGAGTTTAGGTGGACAGTGCGAAAGAAGAAGAATTGGAGTAGGGAAGTGACTCACGTTATGTTAACTGTCAGATCATGCGTCCACAGTTTTATAGTTAGTGCCATAGGGCAGGATTTTGTTTTCAGCCCGACATCAGGTTTCGTAGCTGGGGGGTGGGAGAGGGAGTTGTGGGGGGGAGGGGGGGAGGGCGGTGGGTGCGGAGAATCAGAGTGGCAGCAGCCATCATGGATTGCCTGGCCCGATCTTCCCAGCGGTGATGGCGGCCCTCCACCACTCTGCGATGGGACCCTGGTTTAAATATTTAAAATACCTTTCCACATACATTACCATGTCCTTCTCCGCGATCTTCCCATCTGTTCCTGATCTTCAGCATGACGTGCGGCACTCACACGCATTTGCTTACCCGTTCAGGAAGGGGTCACCGCTGCATTCTAAGTATAGATTGTGGGGGGGATGTGGGTGATGGGAAGGGGTCATTCTGTATTCCGAGTATAGTTGAGGGGGGTAAGGTGTCAACTCTGCATTAGTTAGTTTATGGGAGGGGGAAGAGGTCAACTCTGCATTATGTGGAACAGTTTGCAGGGCTGGCAGCCTTTTAAAAATGGCGCCAGCACCCGTTCAGGCATCAGGTGACACCGTAAACAGTGTCGCCAATGCTGCCCCCACCACGTGATTGGGTGGGGTGGGGGGCACTGACAACGTCAATATATTAAGTGGCCGCCCGCTGCATCATCCTGGCGGTGCAGTTCCCATGCGGGGTGACTGCCACTTTCTGCACCCGCCACGGCTCCCAGCAGTGGGACAACAAAATCCAGGCCATAGAGTCACTTACGGTGCAGTAGGAGGCCATTCAGCCCATCGAGTCCACGCCAGCTCTCTGCACAGCAATCCAGTCAGTCCCATTCCCCTGTTCTATCTCAGTAGCCCTGCAACTTTATTTCCCTCAAGTGCCCATCCAATTTCCATTCAAAATCATTGATTTTTTCTGCTTCCATCAGTGGGCACTGAGTTTAGTTTAGTTTAGTTTAGAGATACAGCACTGAAACAGGTCCTTCGGCCCACCGAGTCTGTGCCGACCATCAACCACCCATTTATACTAATCCTACACTAATCCCATATTCCTACCACATCCCCACCTGTCCCTATATTTCCCTACCACGTACCTATACTAGGGGCAATTGCTAATGGCCAATTTAGCTATCAACCTGCAAGTCTTTGGCATGTGGGAGGAAACCGGAGCACCCGGAGGAAACCCACGCAAACACAGGGAGAACTTGCAAACTCCACACAGGCAGTACCCAGAATTGAACCCGGGTCACTGGAGCTGTGAGGATGCGGTGCTAACCACTGCGCCACTGTGCCGCCCACGCACTGCGCCACTGTGCTCGTTCCAGGTCATTTCCACTCACTGCGTAAAAAACTCTTCTTCACATCCCCCCGTATCTCTTGCCCAAAACCTTAGATTTGTGTCTCTTAGTCCTTCTACCATCAGCTAATGGGAACAGCTTTTATTGGTCTACCTTATCTAAACCTCATCAGCCTTCTCTGTTACTTCATCAAAACATTCAATTAGATTAGTTAAGCATGAGCTGCCTTTTACAAATACGTGCTGGGCTGTTTTAATTAACTCAAAGTTGTCCAAGTGCCTGTTGATTTTTTCTCTGATTGTTTCTAAAACCTTACCCAACATTGATGCTAAACTGACCAGACTGTATTTACGGGGAATGTCCCTACACACTTTCTTGAACAAAGGTGTCACATTTGCCGCTCTCCAATCCTCTGGCACCTTCCCAACATATCTAGGGAAGATTGGAAGATTATGGCAAACCCTTCCCCTGTCTCCACCCCTACTTCAAAGAACAAAGAACAAAGAACAGTACAGCACAGGAACAGGCCATTCGGCCCGCCAAGCCTGCGCCGATCCTGATGCCTGCCTAAACTAAAACCTTCTGCACTTCCAGGGACCGTATCCCTCTATTCCCATCCTATTCATATATTTGTCAAGATGCCTCTTAAACATCATTATCGTACCTGCTTCCACCATCTCCCCCGGCAGCAAATTCCAGGCACTCACCACCCTCTGTGTAAAGAACTTGCCTCGCACATCCCCTCTAAACTTTGCCCCTCTCACCTTAAACCTATGTCCCCCAGTAACTGACTCTTCCACCCTGGGAAAAAGCTTCTGACTATCCACTCTGTCCATGCTGCTCATAACTTTGTAAACCTCAATCAATCCGAGTTTATCCGACCTCTCCTCATAGCTAATGCCCTCCAGACCAGGCAACATCCTGGTAAACCTCTTCTGTACCCTCTCCAAAGCCTCCACGTCCTTCTGGTAGTGTGGCGACCAGAATTGCACGCAATATTCTAAGTGTGGCCTAACTAAAGTTCTGTACAGCTGCAGCATGACTTGCCAATTTTTATACTCTATGCCCCGACCGATGAAGGCAAGCATGCCGTATGCCTTCTTGACTACCTTATCCACCTGCGTTGCCACTTTCAGTGACCTGTGGACCTGTACGCCCAGATCTCTCTGCCTGTCAATACTCCTAAGGGTTCTGCCATTTACTGTATACTTCCCACCTGCATTAGACCTTCCAAAATGCATTACCTCACATTTGTCCGGATTATACTCCATCTGCCATTTCTCCGCCCAAGTCTCCAACCGATCTATATCCTGCTGTATCCTCTGACAATCCTCATCATTATCCGCAACTCCACCAACCTTTGTGTCGTCCGCAAACTTACTAATCAGACCAGCTACATTTTCCTCCAAATCATTTATATATACTACAAAAAGCAAAGGTCCCAGCACTGATCCCTGCGGAACACCACTAGTCACATCCCTCTATTCAGAAAAGCACCCTTCCACTGCTACCCTCTGTCTTCTATGACTGAGCCAGTTCTGTATCCATCTTGCCAGCTCACCTCTGATCCTGTGTGGCTTCACCTTTTGTACCAGTCTGCCATGTGGGACCTTGTCAAAGGCTTTACTGAAGTCCATATAGATAACATCCACTGCCCTTCCTTCATCAATCATCTTGGTCACTTCCTCAAAAAACTCAATCAAATTAGTGAGACACGACCTCCCCTTCACAAAACCATGCTGCCTCTCGCTAATAAGTTTGTTTGTTTCCAAATGGGAGTAAATCCTGTCCTGAAGAATCCTCTCTAATAATTTCCCTACCACTGACGTAAGGCTCACCGGCCTATAATTTCCTGGATTATCCTTACTACCCTTCTTAAACAAAGGAACAACATTGGCTATTGTCCAGTCCTCTGGGACCTCACCTGTAGCCAATGAGGATGCAAAGATTTCTGTCAAGGCCCCAGCAATTTCTTCCCTTGCCTTCCTTAGTATTCTGGGGTAGATCCCATCAGGCCCTGGGGACTTATCTACCTTAATGCTTTGCAAGACACCCAACACATCCTCCTTTTTGATAATGAGATGACTGAGACTATCTACACTCCCTTCCCTAGCCTCATCATCCACCAAGTCCTTCTCTTTGGTGAATACTGATGCAAAGTACTCATTTCGTACCTCGCCCATTTCCTCTGGCTCCACGCATAGATTCCCTTCACTGTCCTTGAGCGGGCCAACCCTTTCCCTGGTTACCCTCTTTCTCTTTATATATGTATAAAAAGCCTTGGGATTATCCTTAATCCTGTTTGCCAATGACTTTTCATGACCCCTTTTAGCCCTCCTGACTCCTTGCTTAAGTTCCTTTCTACTGTCTTTATATTCCTCAAGGGCTTCGTCTGTTCCTAGCCTTCCAGTCCTTACGAATGCTTCCTTTTTCTTTTTGACTAGGCTCACAATATCCCGCGTTATCCAAGGTTCCTGAAACTTGCCAAACTTATCCTTCTTCCTCACAGGAACATGCTGGTCCTGGATTCTAATCAACTGACATTTGAAAGACTCCCACATGTCAGATGTTGATGTTGATTTACCATCAAACAGCTGCCCCCAATCTAACTTCCTTTAGTAACCTGGGATGCAAGCCATTTGGACCAGGTGTCATCACCCTCTTTGTCCCTAATAGGACCTCCCTCCCTCACCTCTTACTACCTGCTTACTATTTACATTTGTGGGGGCTATTGGACTGCTTGCCTAGGAGTTACCTCAGTATATCTTGAGACTATAGAGGAGTTCCATTCTAGCAGGTATGGCATTCCAACCAGTGGCATCAGCAGTCTGCAATCAACAAGGAACATGTGGTTACTTGGAGTCTGCCACCAATTCTCGCAGTATTGCTGGAAGCTTAGAGTGGTGCATTCAAGCTTTGGGCTTCTTAATCTCCACTGGCTACAAGAGACCAGTAGATCACTTGCAAAGTGTCTCTTATCTGCTATAGCCTGCTGTCTTGTAGATTACTAGGAATGAGCTCCTACAATGGCACATGCTGTCTTCTCCCAGAATGACAGCACCTCTACACCTATGCCACCCATTCAATGCCCACCATGATACTTGAAATGTAGCTGGGCTGGCCTGCCTCAGCACCAATTGAGATGATGCAGTCTCCTGCTGGATTCTCAGGCCCCATCTGTTAGAAGTCACTGACCATGAGCATCTCAGGGACCTTCATCTAAGCATCAGCAGACTTCCAGCACCCTTGCTGCAGCCATTCGAGAAACACTTTGTACAGCAGTAGGTTAAGTATCAGAATATGTAATAGCATTTTGGGTTACACGTGGGTGAAATTAACGGCCCAGGATTTGCTGTCAAAATAACAGTGAGGCTAACAGCATTCTCTATGATTTATGTGAAAATTGCACAGCAAATTCAGGAGAGGGCAGATGAACAGTTAACTGTAAAATCCAGAAGTTGCTGTCCACCGTTAGTTTCACGAAAGCAATATCTTGCTGTCAGATTTGCCATTCAAATGTATTGAATGGCATGAAGTTTTATATATGTACATGGTAGATACAAACTAAACTCACCACAGAAACT
Source organism: Heterodontus francisci (assembly GCF_036365525.1). Classification (NCBI taxonomy): domain Eukaryota; kingdom Metazoa; phylum Chordata; class Chondrichthyes; order Heterodontiformes; family Heterodontidae; genus Heterodontus; species Heterodontus francisci. Next base: position 203,275,400 of record NC_090371.1, on the reverse strand, counting down.
TAGGTCTTGTCCATTTCAAAGTATCCTTTTTAACTGCATTGTAAGTGTTAATTATTGCTGAACAACACTTCTGACAATGAAAATGAACTATTAGTAGTACGGAATCCCATTCTTCAGCTTTAAACTATTTTCTTTTTAAAAATGTAATTTTTTTACTTTTTCTTTCTGGCTCTTATCTCTCTCTTGATCCAATCTTTTCTTCTTTATTTCTCTTTCTGTACCTGCTTAGACATTGAATTCATTGTTCTAACTTCCAATTCCTGGTTCAGACTGAGCTGCTCATTAGCAATCCTTCAGTCTAATTGGTTAAGGAGATCGACAGTCTTTTGCCCTGTTCACACAGATTGCAGATCCCCTGTCGAGGGTGCAGTGCCATTTCCATCTCACCCTTCCAGTAGGTTCCTGTGCAAGATCTCATGGAAATTTAATGGCAGGTGCCATTTGTTTACTGGCTATAGTGAATTCTGCCTCATTATGTAATACCAGTGTAAGATTTAGGCTCAGGAGTCACAGATACACAAAAATTTTTTTTAAAGTAGTTTATTAATTTTATTAAGAAGCAACAGAAGCATACAATGAATATTAAGAAGTAGCAGTTTAAATATGATGATGCATAAGCTAAATAGACAGAATACGACCCATGCAAGATGATTTGGCAGCCGATCTCTGCAGTGGAAGTTTTCTCTCTCTCCCTTGCTCTCTCCATCTGTCTTTTCGCCTTCTCCAGTTAGCCGAGGTGTCAGGAAGCTCTCTATCTTCTGCTAGATGGGGGCTGCTGTCTCTGCTCCTCCAAGCATCCATTGATTATCTTATTTTGGGGGGTTGGTAGTTCACCCTATGTCGATCACTTGTTAGAGCCCTTCTAACCAATGAATATAGGAGAGGTACCCGAAGTGTCAGGCAGGGGTTGTCACCTCCTCCTTGTCCATCATTCTGCCCCCCCCCACCCCGAAGTCACCTTTCACCTTATCTCGCACTTGGTATTGTTTGTAAACTTCTTCCCAACACTTGTTTAGAACGGGTACAAGGCTCCATCTTATCAGCTTTGGGGATGTCTTGTTTCAGAACCTGCATTAGAATTAAGTCCTTGGCAGAGATAGCAGGCCTATGCTGTCCTGGCTGTCTGCTATAGAATCTTTTTGAATGAGAGAGAGAGAGAGAACTATTTCTATAAGAATTCTCCCATTTCTTACACCAGTCTGTGAAGACATTAAAAATTATAAAGGCTGGATGGTGCCAATTTGTCTGTTCCATGAGGTATTCATCCATCAATGGTAGATGGTGTCTGTGCTGGTAGTGGTCAGAGTTTGGGATTTATTGAAAAGTGGAGGGTAAAGATAGGTTGGAGTTACTGTGGGGGTGATGTCAAGGATTTGGCTGTGATTGCTTTTTAACTGGAAGCGATGGTTTCCAAGCTGCTGCTTAATAGTCTTGGCTACTTTTGCAAGTCTTGCAGCAGCTTCTCCTGCATCCTCTTGCTCCTGAAGTTCTTTTTCTCCCTAGCTGCTGGCAGCTCAAAGTCTTCACCCCGCTGCAAGGACAGGTTATGCAAGACACAAGAGACAACAGTAACTTGCATTTATATACTGCCTTTAATATAGTGAAATGTCCTAAGTCACTTCACAGGAGCATTATCAAACAAAATTTGACACTGATCCACATGAGGAGATATTGAGCAATTGACCGAATCCTTGGTCAAAGTGATATGTTTAAAGAAGCATCTTTAAGGAGGAAAGAGAGGTGGAGAGTTTTTAGAGAGGTAATTCCAGAGTTTCGGGCCTCAGCTTGGCTACAAGAGCAGGTCTGAGACTGGGAATTTTGTGGCGAGTAACCCACCTCCTGACTCCCCAAAACCTGTCCACCATCCACAAAACAAAAGTCAGGAGTGCGATGGAACATTCTCCACTTGCCTGGATGAGTGCGGCTCCCACAACATTCAGGAAGCTCGATACCATCCAGCACAAAGCAGCCCAGTTGATTGGTCCCCATCTATCACATTCAACATTCACTCTCTTCACCACAACGCACAGTGGCAGCAGTAAGTGCCCATATACAAGATGCACTGCAGCAACTCATCACGCCTCCTTCGACAACATCTTCCAAACTCACAACCTCTTCCACCTAGAAGGACAAGGACAGCAGACGCATGGGAACACCACCACCTGCAAGTTTTCCTCCAAGTCACACACCATCCTGACTTGGAAATATAATCATCATTCCTTCATTGTTGCTGGATCAAAATCCTGGTACTCGCTCCCTAACAGCACTGTGGGTGTACCTGCACCAGAAGGACTGCAGCAGTTCAAGAAGGCAGCTCACCGCCACCTTCTCAAGGGCAATTAAAGATGGGCAACAAATGCCCGCCTTCCCAGTGACACCCACATCTCATGGAATAATAAAAAAAGCAGCTTTAGGTATGACCACCAATGGTGGCGTAATTAAATTAGAGGATGAGCAAGAGACAAGATTTGGAGGAGCACAGATAGGATTGTGGGGCTGAAGTCAGTTACAGAGATAGGGAGGGCTGAGGGCATGGAAAGATTTGAAAACAAGGGTGAGAATTTTATAACCAGGGCACAATGTAGGCCAGTAAGCAAACAGTGATGCTTTAGTGCCTCAGTAGCTTGGTCTATGAACTGCCCTGTGGCTTGCATGGCTATCATTGTACTGCCTTTCAGCTGGGGTTCATGGGTGTCAGGTGGGTGGCAATAACAGATAGGCCATGTCCCCTTATAGGCATCTTTGGACCTGCTGCTCTTGATCAACAATGGCGAGTATGATGAACTGACGCGGGATGAACACATCACTGCTGCTACCAGGGTCGTTTTATGTTGTACATCATTCCCTAATACAGAGATGGCAGTTAGACAACTTGTTCTGAGGCCTTGGCAAAAGCAACTCTCTAACTGGCCACTTTGAGGGGTGCAAGAATGTGCCAGTTTGGCATGCTCCCCTTTGGCTATGGAGGGGTGCTTACTTAAGACTGTGTGCACAATGACTCAACTGAATTGGTGAACTCGTAACATAGGAAATCACCCACATCCTGCCAATCTGTTGATATACTTACACACTGCATCACTGGTCTGCCTCCACCTACTGGATCTTTGAATTAATTTATGTAGTTTCTGCTCGTGGGGGAATCTAGAAATAGGGGCACAGTTTGAAAATAAGGAGTCTCCCCTTTAAAATGAAGATGAGGAGTAATTTCTTCTCTCAGAGGGTTGTTAATCTTTGGAATTCTCTTCCCCAGAGACCAGTGGAGGCTGGGCCATTAAATATATCCAAGGCTGAGTTAGACAGATTTTTGATCTATAAGAGAATCAAAGGTTATCGGGGCAGGCAGGAAAGTGGAGTTAAGGCCACAATCAGATCAGCCATGATCTTCTTAAATGGCAGAGCAGGCTGAAGTGGCCGAATGGCCTACTCCTGCTCCTATTTTTTATGTTCTTATGTAACTCAATTATTAAATTCAAATACTATAAGTGATTGCATGCCTACTACCTTTCCCCTGAACTACTCGAAGGCTCACAAACTTGTGTACAAACTCCTTCAGCTACCAACTTCTAATGCTGTTAAGATGATTTAGTATGCCACATTTGTGCTAACATAGGCAAGGGAAAATAATTACTTTCCAGCATGGAGGTGGGAGCTGACAGATGTAATTGTTGTGTGAACTAGTAAATTACTGATCAGAGAAATATGGTAGAATTTTTTCCCCCCAGAAAAAGTAGATAGGAAGTAAAGTTATATCATATATATGTGAAAGGATTTACTTTGTATGTGTGTGTGGGTGAGCCAACAATCTGGGGACCCAACAATCTGGGGACCCAGTCTCATAATTAGATTGTCAATTAACATCACTTATCAGAATCTACAGTAATTAAATTCATTTCCACAGGGACTTGAAGGAAGGCACTTGGCTATGTAAATATAAGGAATTTAATCATGCCGTGAACCTGTCCTAGCTTTCTTCAATTGAAGGGGGATGAGAATGGTTTTCTAGTCAGTCATAGAGTTATTTACAGCACAGGAGGCGGCCATTCGGCCCACGCCAGCTCTCTGTACAGCAATCCAGTCAGTCCCATTCCCCTGTTCTATCTCAGGAGCCCTGCAACTTTATTTCCCTCAAGTGCCCATCCAATTTCCATTCAAAATCATTGATTTTTTCTGCTTCCATCAGTGGGCACTGAGTTCCAGGTCATTTCCACTCACTGCGTAAAAAACTCATCTTCACATCCCCCCGTATCTCTTGCCCAAAACCTTAGATCTGTGTCCCTTAGTCCTTCTATCATCAGCTAATGGGAAAAGCTTTTATTGGTCTACCTTATCTAAACCTCATCAACCTTCTCTGTTACTTCATCAAAACATTCAATTAGATTTGTCAAGCATGATCTGCCTTTTACAAATCCGTGCTGCCTATCCTTAATTAACTCAAACCTCTCCAACAGCCTATTGATTTTTCCCTGGCTGTTTTGAAAACCTTACCCACCATTGATGCTAATTTGACCAGCTTGTAGTTACCAGGAATGTCCCTACACACTTTCTTGAACAAGGGTGTCACATTTGCCACTCTGCAATCCTCTGGATCTTCCCCATATCTAGGGAAGGTTATGCCAAGCCCTATTGCTATCTCCACACCCCACTTCCTTTAGCAACTGGGATGCAAGCCATCCGGATCAGGCGACATTACCCTCTTTGTCTCTAATAGGACCCATCTCACCTCTTACTATCTGCTTACTATCAACATGCTGGTCGAAGATTTTTGGGTTCCCTTTTATGTTAACTGCCATTCAATTCTCTCATTCTCTCTTCGGACGTCTCATTTTCCCCTCTTCACTTCCTCTCTCAACTTATTGTATTTGGCCTAGTTCTCACTTGAAGAATTCACCTGACATGACCAAGGATTGCTCTCCAGCAAGCCAAATCCTGGACTTTCCTGACCATTACCTCCTTCTAACTAGTGCAGTGTAAATCACCTCTAAGCTCACTTTACCAACCGGCGTGCCGATCACTGTGCTGATCCTTGGAAGAAATGGATAAAATGGTGATGCTCCTTTGCATTGGTTCTCTCCCTTCAAGGTTTCTGCTGTAGTTTGCAAAGGATGAGGAGAACCAAGAGGAGAAAAGGGATAAAGGCCAGTAAGGCAGTCAAGTTAATAAAGCAGCGGTGACTGTCACCATTAGACAATACCAAGGTGCCACATAGCCTACAAGCGGCATTGTGAGAGGAAAGAGATAGTAATAAATAGGCACCTTGATGTGGGCTTGTACCAGGCTTGCCATCTTCAATGTTTCTTGAGATTCCTCATCACATTCCCCTTCATCTGAATCATGCCTCAGATTTACAATCTTTGCAGTTTTTAAATATGAACATTTGTATAATTCAATGACAAAATTATAAAGCTAGCCCAGGAAACTAAGACAGAGAGAGAGAAACAGACATCAAGAGATGTCATCAGAGTTATAGCTTTCCCAATTCTAACAGAACCACCGTGCACTATGATAACCAGGAATAAAATTTACAATTAGTAACAGTGAGATATGAACAGGAGAAATAAAACCCATTGAGTTTTAATTAAAAAAATATATTTTATACTATTAAATAAAAATTCTTGGATTGAGGTTTCTTTGTGTGGTTGAAGGGGAATGAAGCTTCTGCTGAACCACAGAGGCATGTTTAAATGTGCTTTGACACTAGTCTCAAATACTGTGGCTCCAGTCAGTCGGTCAGCCAGGCAGGCAGGCCAAGGTCATGGCAAATGATCAGGAGTTGGCCATTGGAGACTCAAGAATGAAAAAGAAAATCCCCAGGCAGTACTATAATGACAACAGCTTTAACAAGAACAAAGCAATCCTGGGAAGTCAGGAGCAGAAAAAAAATGTCTCTTATAATCATGTAAATAAAAATTAAAGTATAAGAATCTGAACCAAATAGTGCAAATCCATTGCAGGAAGTAGAGAAAAGAGTTATACTGTAAATAACTGGGAATAAAGTTCTGGCATGGGAAGTACAAAATTACTTGCATCTTAAACAAGATTTGTAAAGTAGTAGATAGGTTGTATTACAAATATCATAGAATGGTTACAGCACAGCAGGAGGCCATTCAGCCCATCATGTCCATGCCAGCTCTCTGCAAGAGCAACTCACCTAGTTCCACTCCCCCGCCTTTTCCCCATAGCCCTGCAAATGTTTTCCTCTTCAGATCATTATTCAGTTCGTTTGAAGGCCTCAATTGAATCTGCCTCCACCACACTCTCATGTAGTGCATTCCAGATCCTAACCACTTGCTGCATGGAAATTTTTTTCCGCATGCTGATATTGCTCCTTTTGCCAATCAACTTAAATCTGTGCCCTCTGGTTCTGGATCTTTCATCTAATGGGAACAGTTACTCCCTATCTACTCTGGCCAGACCCCTCATGATTTTGAACACCTCTCTCAAATCTTCTCTTCTCCAAGGAGAACAGACCTAGCTACTCCAACCTATCCATGTAATTGAAGTTCCTCATTCCTGGAACCATTCTCATAAATCTTTTCTGCACCCTCTCTAATGCCGTAACATCCTTCCTAAAGTGTGGTGCCCAGAACTGGACACAATACTCCAGTTGAGGCCGAACCAGTGTTTCATACAGGTTTATCATAACTTTCTTGGTTTTGTACTCTATGCCCTTATTTATAAAGCCCAGGATCCCATACCTGTTTGAGGGAGAGAAGAGTGGATCCAAGACTAGTATTTCAAACTTAAATGAGGGCAATTATGAGGGCATGAAAGCAGAGCTAGCTAAAGTGAACTGGCAAATTAGGTTACTGGATAGGTCAATAAAGATGCAGTGGCAGACATTTAAGGGGATTTTTCAGAATGCACAGAATAGATACATTTCAACGAGAAAGAAAAATTCCAAAGGTAGGACCCGCCATCCGTGGTTAACTAAAACAGTTAAAGATGGTATCAAACCTAAAGAAAAAGCCTATAATTGCGCAAAGATGGGAGGCAGGTCAGAAGGTTGGACAGAGTATAAAAAATAGCAAAGAACGACTAAAGGATTGATAAGGAAGGTAAAATTAGAGCAAGAGAGAAAGCTAGCTAGAAATATAAAGACAGATAACAAGAATTTCTATAGATATTTAAAAAAGAAAAGTTAACAAAGTGAGCGTTGGTCCTACAGAAAGTGAGTCTGGGGAATTAATGATGGATAATAAGGAGATGGCAGATGAATTGAACAGACACTTTGCATCGGTCTTCACTATTGAGGACACAAATAACATCCCAGTATTAGCTGTAAGTCAGGAAATGGAAGAGAGGGAGGAACTCAAAAAAATTACAATCACCAGGGAAGTGGTACTGAACAAATTGTTGGAGCTGCGGGCTGACAAGTCCCCGGGTCCTGATGGACTTCATCCTAGGGTGTTAAAAGAAGTGGCTACTGAGATGGTTGGTGCGTTAGTTTTAATTTTCCAAAATTCCCTAGATTCGGGGAAGGTTCCGCTAGATTGGAAAATAGCGACTGTAACTCCTTTATTCAAAAAGGGAGACAGAAAGCAGGAAACTACAGGCCAGTTAGCTTAACATCTGTCATAGGGAAAATATTAGAAGTTATTATTAAAGACGTTACAGCAGGGCATTTAGAAAAATTCAAGTTAATCAGGCAGTCAACATGGTTTTGTGAAAGGGAAATCACGTTTAACCAATTTATTGGAGTTCTTTGAGGGAGTTACATGTGCTGTGGATAAAGGGGAACCAGTGGATGTATTGTACTTACATTTCCAGAAGGCATTTGATAAGGTGCCACAAGGATTATTGCAGAAAATAAAAGCTCATGATGTAGGGGGTAACATTTTTTTAAATTCATTCATGGGATGCAGGCGCCACTAGCCAGGCCAGCATTTATTGCCCATCCCTCATTGCCCTTAAGAAGGTGGTGGTGAGCTGCCTTCTTGAACCGCTGCAGTCCATTTGGGGTAGGTATACCCATAGTGCTGTTAGGAAGGGAGTTCCAGGATTTTGACCCAACGACAGTGAAGGAACGGTGATACAGTTCCAAGTCAGGATGGTGTGTGACTTGGAGGGGAACTTGCAGGTGGTGGTGTTCCCATGTATTTGCTGCCCTTGTCCTTCTAGTTGGTAGAGGTCGCGGGTTTGGAAGGTGCTGTCTAAGGAGACTTGGTGCATTGCTGCAGTGCATCTTGTAGATGGTACACACTGCTGCCACTGTGCGTCGGTGGTGGAGGGAGTAAATGTTTGTAGATGGGGTGCCAATCAAGCGGGCTGCTTTGTCCTGGATGGTGTCGAGCTTCTTGAGCGTTGTTGGAGCTGAACCCATCCAGGCAAGTGGAGAGTATGCCATCACACTCCTGACTTGTGCCTTGTAGATGGTGGACAGGCTTTGGGGAGTCAGGAGGTGAGTTACTCACCTCAGGATTCCTAGCCTCTGACCTGCTCTTGTAGCCATGGTATTTATATGGCTACTCCAGTTCAGTTTCTGGTCAATGGTAGCCCCTAGGATGTTGATAGTGGGGGATTCAGCGATGGTAATGGCATTGAATGTCAAGGGGAGATGGTTAGAAACTTTCTTGTTGGAGATGGTCATTGCCTGGCACTTGTGTGGTGCGAATGTTACTTGCCACTTATCAGCCCAAGCCTGGATATTGTCCAGGTCTTGCTGCATTTCTACACGGACCACTTCAGTATCTGAGGAGTCACGAATGGTGCTGAACATTGTGCAATCATCAGCGAACATCCCCACTTCTGACCTTATGATTGAAGTAAGATAATTGATGAAGCAGCTGAAGATGGCCTAGGACACTACCCTGAGGAACTCCTGCAGTGATGTCCTGGAGCTCAGATGATTGAGCTCCAACAACCACAACCATCTTCCTTTGCACTAGGTATGACTCCAGCCAGCGGAGGGTTTTCCCCGATTCCCATTAACCTCAGTTTTGCTAGGGCTCCTTGATGCCATACTCGGTCAAATGCTGCCTTGATGTCAAGGGCAGTCACTCTCACCTCACCTCTTGAGTTCAGCTCTTTTGTCCATGTTTGAACCAAGGCTGTAATGAGGTCAGGAGCTGAGTGGCCCTGGCGGAACCCAAACTGAGCATCACTGAGCAGGTTATTGCTAAGCAAGTGCTGCTTGATGGCACTGTTGATGACACCTTCCATCACTTTACTGATAATTGAGAGGCTGATGAGGCGGTAATTGGCCGGGTTGGACTTGTCCTGCTTTTTGTGTACAGGACATACCTGGGCAATTTTCCACATTGCAGGGTAGATGCCAGTGTTGTAGCTGTACTGGAACAGCTCGGCTAGAGGCGCGGCAAGTTCTGGAGCACAGGTTTTCAGTATTATTGCCGGAATATTGCCAGGGCCCATAGCTTTAGCAGTATCCAGTGCCTTCAGTCGTTTCTTGATATCACGCGGAGTGAATCGAATTTGCTGAAGTCTGGCATCTGTGGTGCTGGGGACTTCAGGAGGAGGCCAAGATGGATCATCAACTCGGCACTTCTGGCTGAAGATTGTTGCAAATGCTTCAGCCTTATCTTTCACACTGATGTGCTGGGCTCCTCCATCATTGAGGATTGAGATATTTGTGGAGCCACAAAACATGGACAAAAGAGCTGAACTCAAGAGGTGAGGTGAGAGTGACTGCCCTTGACATCAAGGCAGCATTTGACCGAGTATGGCATCAAGGAGCCCTAGCAAAACTGAGGTTAATGGGAATCGGGGAAAACCCTCCGCTGGCTGGAGTCATACCTAGTGCAAAGGAAGATGGTTGTGGTTGAGCTAGATGTTGGCTAGCTAACAGGGAACAGACAGTAGGCATAAATGGGTCATTTTCTTGTTGTCAAGATGTAACGAGTGGTGTGGCACAGGGATCTGTGCTGGGGCCTCAACTTTTTACAATTTATATAAATGACTTAGATGAAGGGACAGAAGGTATGGTTGCTAAATTTCCTGATGACACAAAGATAAGTAGGAAAATAACTCGTGAAGAGGACATAAGGAGATTACAGAGGGATATAAATAGGTTAAGTGAGTGAACAAAGACCTGGCAAATGGAGCATAATGTGGGAAAATGTGAAATTGTCCACTTTGGCAGGAAGAATAAAAACACATATTATCTAAATGGTGAGAGATTGCAGAGCTCTGAGACGCAAAGGGATCTGGGTGTCCTAGTGCATGAATCGCAAAAGGTTAGTATGCAGGTACAGCACGTAATTAGGAAAGCTAATAGAATGTTATTGTTTATTGCGAGGGGAATTGAATATTAAAGTAGGGAGGTAATGCTTCAGCTATACAGGGCATTGGTGAGACCACATCTGGAGTAATGTGTGGAGTACTGGTTTCCTTATTTAGGAAGGATGTAAATGCATGGGAGGCAGTACAAAGAAGGTTTACTAGACTAATACTTGGAATGGGCGGGCTGTCCTACAAGGAAAAATTGGACAGGCTAGGCCTGTATTCGCTGGAATTTAGAAGAGTAAGAGGCGTCTTGATTGAAACATAAGATTCTGAGGGATCTTGACAGGATGGATGCGGAAAGGATGTTTCCCCTTGTGGGAGAATCCAGACTTAAGGGTCGCTGTTTAAAAATAAGGTGTCGCTCATTTAAGACAGAGATGAGGAGAAAGTTTTTCTCTCAGAGGGTAGTGAGGCTTTGGAATTCTCTTCCTCAAAAGTTGGTGGAAGCAGAGTTTTTCAATATTTTTAAGGCAGAAGTCGATAGATTCTTGATAAGCAAAGGGGTGGAAGGTTATCGGGGGTAGGTGGAAATGTGGAGTAATCAGTTCAGCCATGAACGTATTGAATGGTGGAGCAAATACGAAGAGCCGAGTGGCCTACTCCTAATTCGTATGTTCATATGTATATGCTTTATTTACTGCTTCCTCAACCTGCCCTGCAACCTTCAATGATTTGTGCACATATACCCCCCAGATCCCTCTGCTCCTGCATCCCCTTTTGAATTGTACCCCTTAATTTATATTGCCTCTCCTCATTCTTCCTATCAAAGTCAGTACACACTTTTCTGCATTAAATTTCATCTATCACCTGTATGCCCATTCCACCAACCTGTCTATATCTTCTTGAAGTTTATCATTATCCTCATTAGTTCACAATGCTGCCAAGCTTTCTCAGCTGCAAATTTTTAAATTGTGCACTGTACACCCATGTTTAGGTCAATATATATCAAGAAAACCCAGGGGTCCCAACACCGACCCTCGGGGAACCCCACTATATACCTTCCTTCAGTCCGAAAAACAATTATTTTTCAGTCAGGTATGCTTTAGTTTTACTTTGTAATAAGTAAATTTACTGTATTACAGCAATGGAAAATATGCTGTCTTATTTGGATTGAATGGGACCCTAGTAGGAATCAAAAATTGCATTCAAGTCCTGGACTATCATGAGAAGCACAAGAGGTCAAATAGATAAATGTTATGTGTACATAGCTAAGTATCTTGATTCTTGAGGGTCCTTTCAAGATAAAGCAAACGTTATTTGTCAAGCAGCGGGAAGAATTTAGGCTGCCCTTTTACTTGCATTTTAAACTTCTGCCAGAAGCAGGGACAAGCAGTTCTTGTGTCCAGCTCTTCTGTCTACACTTAAGTTAATAAGGCAGGGCTGACAAGAATTGGACAAAATTCTGCCAGTGACACCTGCATTTCCTCCAATGTAATGTAAGCCTGCATGAGGTAGGAGTACTAGTGTGACAGGATGAAGTGGTAGAAGTGGAACACAGCATTATTTCAAAGATTTCTTTCCCTAAGTCAATCAACCTTGTAGCAAAGTCACCGCCCCCCACCCCCCAGCTCTGTTGTCTGCTCATAGTATACAAATACCCAGACTCCAAAATTTGAGACAGGATGGAGAAGAAATCAAGCTACAGACCCACTCTGTCAAGAATCTACTGCTGTTGAGGCCTGGCAGCAGTTTCTAACCTATGTTTAAAGTTGAGGGGAGTGTATAAAGTATTTCTCTATGTGCATAATCTCCAAAACTAAACATCTACATATCGTAGGAGGTGACATTGTTTGTGTTGCTCATTTTGCCTCTCACCAACACTATACATCAATTCACACCACGTTAGACTTTACAAGTACTTTTCAGATTTAGTATCTCCGGAGAAGTTGAAGTAGACTGTGCTGATTGATGATCCAGAATTGCCCACGCCAAGAAGTGTTAGAATCACTTTTGTTGTTCACTATGACACTGGCAATTTTCTAACTCATGAGCTTCAAGTTAGTATCAAGGCTCATTCAAAGCTCGAGTTTCCAGTTTAGATTATACAATCACTCTGTGGCAGAAAATAATGGATTAAATCACACAATGGACTTGAATGCATAAACTAGACAGACACTCCAGCGCTGTACTAAGCGAGTGTTACTTGGTCAGAAATACCTTCCCTTATGATGTTAAATGGAGATTCTGTCTGTCTGTTCAGATGAATGTTAAATTTGTTACGAAACTATAGAAAAGCAAGGAATTCTCCCGGTATCCTGGCTAACTTTCTTCTCTCAACAACCATCACCAAAAGATTATCTGGTTGTTCATGTGATTGCTGTTTGTAGGATGCTACAGGTGCAGAATGACTGCTGTGTTGGCCTGTAAGATAATCACTGCAGTTCAAAAGCAATTGACTATCTGGCGAAGCTGAATTATACAATATTTTCAGCATGCCAATTTAAAAAAAAATTATATTTTAATAAAACAAATGGCTTCCTCGTGTCAGAATGAAGTCTTCTACTAGGCATCACCTAAATGGTGGTCAACCCTGTTCAGACGTATATTTGAAGCTAAACAACTGATTCCAAAAGTCTTTGAAAGAATTTAATTCAATGGCAGCATCAATCTGCTAAAATAACCTGCAACAATCAGGATGCCATTTGAGAGGAACAAAAGAACACAAGTATTATCATATAAAAGTATGAGATACAGAAACATTTTAGATAGGGTGTAAATTAAACAAGAAAGAAAATGTTTAGTCAATGTTTATAGACTTTATTTTGACCAAATACAAGCCATGGGTTTATTTTTTTTTTCCATTATCACTCACAGGTCTTTATCTTGACTGTATTGGTGCACTTCATTCCCCCCATGCAGTCCAAATCTGGACAAATGAAGCTCCATTAATGGACACCTACCCCAGCTCACTCAACACATTGCTTCCAACGAACAGTCGACTAAATACTTAAGCCCTTGAATTTATATCACCTCTTGTAATTTGCCATATTCACTTCTCACCAAGATTCTCTCTATATATGGACAGATTAAGCTTGACCACTGGAGCTCGGGTTTGAGTCATCATAAACTTTCTTTTTAGACTTGCTCCTCATACGATACCCATTTGTGACTAATTGTTTCACTCATGGAAATGGAACAGTTGGAAGGTTATTGCAATCTTATAATTTGCTGGCTTTTTCTAATCCAATCATAAATATTATATATTGGATGGATGTTGTACTGATATTTTGAATATTTTAGGCAGAAGAAAACACCAGAAGTTACAGTATGCTGAGGTTCAGGAATCTACTTATTAATATGTCAGTGTTCTAAACCTCCCTTGACAGCCTGTACATTTATTCAGCTACAGAGCTGTTGTACACATTCAAGCTTGTTGTTTCCTCTAGGCTTTAGCCAACCATAGACATGGGATGTATATTGTATGAGGATGCACATTTAAAATGGCCTATCCATTATATCAGCCCTAGTCAGATAAGTATGGTTTGAAAGATAAACAAGTATACACAGATGCACCACCAACAAAAAATTAAAAATCTGGCAGAGCTCTTTTAATCAATAGCTGGTCAGAAATTAATTGCACGTAAAAGATGCAAAACAGAATTACAAAGAAATAATTTGAGCTTTTAAAAAAAATGATAGTCTTTGCCAGTTGAACTGGAAGATGGCACAGAATACCTGCATTCAGATCCTCTCTAGCCTCAAATGGCCTGAGTGAGGCAGGAGGAATTAGATCACAAAACATTCAACACTGTTGCATACAGTTTACTCTTTCACTTTTAATAGAACCTAAAGTTAGATTGATACTTTATTTGTACATTACTTTACAAAGTTAGTTAAATTTTCTATGTACACATTGAATTTTATAATGTGCATCTCTAAACTACATTCAACAGCCCTGCAAGTGATCTTGGCTTGTACTTTAATGCAGACTGTATTTGCTAACAATCCAATAAAAATTCATACTGGCATAAGCATGTACAATCATCACCTTACCAGTGAAAAATCAACATGTACACTGATACATTACACTCAGGAAAATTAACACACAGGAAAATTAATTAGATCAAATATTTTAACAAAATTGTGAATAAACGGGGCTCATACATTGTAATAAATAAGTCCATTCTATTTGTATTAGGTAACAAGGCCTCTATGCTCCTGCTCTATCTAGAATAAAACATTCAAGCCCATTCTTTAACGCCATTATTAGAATTCTATCAGTACAACGGCATTTTCATCTCACTGTATTGTAGAGCAGAAATACACATTACAGCGTAGTAACTTCAAGAATTTATTCTGCAAGGCTGCAAATTTTATTGACCAGCTTTTCATATTCCTACCATCAGTGTAACAATCTTCATCAGGACTGAAACATTGTTGAAGATATTCATCTCACATTGTCCCTCAATGCAAAATTCCATCCAAGGTAAATGCACGTTTGCTTCAGATGACAGGACTGCCCAACCCTCCCCCAAAACAAGAAAATCACTGATCAGTTCCAACTCACAAACTATAACTGTTACTTGGAGATTTGCTGCTGAATGTGAAGAAGAAATTCATAATATGACAACGCAGATTCGGTTCTGTCTTCCACTAACTTCTGGAAAAAGTTTGCTTTGAAAGGACCATCATCCCTGTGGATATTTAATAACATTCAAAATACAATTATCATAATTTGTGTGGCAACCAAAAAACAATATTTACATTTGCAAGTATACAACAGGTTGCAGTTGTATTTTCCAAGAAATGCTAAATCTGTTAACTGCTTCATCATTTAAATAACTACTGGCAATGGTGTAAATTACCAAAAAAAAAACTTTTGTTCCTGGCATATGTGAAGTGAACTGGAATCACAGTTTCCATGCAAGTTAGTCAAATTTATAAATGATACTAAAGTAGGGAGGATGGTGGATTAAGAGGAGGTAGCCAAAGCCTTACAAAGAGATTTCAACAGATTGGTATCGGAGTTGATTAATGGTAAACAAAAATCTTAATTGGAGGATCGTGCACTTTATGGTTTGAATAAACTTTGCTAAGGAGGAAAATGAAAAAGACCTAGAAATATTAGCTTCTGAGAAGGGTGTATAAGCATAGGACACTGGATGAATTTCAGAGACAGCCAAAGCCGTAATGGAGAAATGTCAATAATGCCATTCTGGAATGATGAAGTAAAATGTGCCAAAGAGCTTTCATGGTCCGAACCTATCTTGTGAACTATTTAATTTTTTCTGCAAGGCTATATAGAACGCCCTCTAAATTAAAACAAAAGTAACAAAGTGCCAAATACTTACTTCACAGTGTAAATAATCGATAAGAATGGTCTGCTGTCTCGAAGCCAGGAAACAAAACTATTTGTTCTTTGAGATAAAATTGTATTCAATTCTGGTAATTGAGTCTTTTTCCCCAAAAATAAGGAACAGTATTGTGGACATGGGAGAAATAAGATAAGAGAAAAAATTAATCTGTAGCACTTTATAGCCAATGAAGCACTTTTGAAGTGTAGTCACTACTGTAATATAGGAAATGCAGCAGCCAATTTGAAGACAAGAAGGTGCCAACAACAATGAAATAAGTGCCCATTAGCATCTGTTTATCTGTTTTAGGTGTTGATTGAGGGATAAATGGTGGTCAGTACATGAGGAGAACTCCACTGCTCTTCCTTTACATTCACCTGAGTAGGAAGATGTGGCCCTGATTTAATGTCACATCCAAAAGATGGCATCTCCAACAAAGTGCCAGCTGACATTATGTGCTCAAGTCCCTGGAGCGGGGCTTGAACCTATGACCACCCAGACTCAGAGGTGGGAGTGCTATTACTGAGCCACAGCTGACTCCTACATAGATCAAAGTTTTGGTTCAATTCCAAGAGTGGAATGAGTATGGTTCTAACTTTGAGTTTGAGGGTAAGGAAATACCTGAAGTTCCATTTCTATGTGGGAAGCAGAACAACTTTACGTCAATTTGACTGATGGCAACTCAGATTTGTGATCACTGGTGGTATGCAGACCATTCTCTGGTCATACAAATTTTCAGAACAGTTCTGTGCTCATTAGTGGACTCAAAATTTCACTGGAACAGTCCGATTTTGATTAGTTGTCTCCAACCACTATGTCAACAAGCTGGATCACTACTTTTTCAGCTCTCTCAGCTTTACCACATTGATCAGTTATCAAAAAATATAATAAATTAATTTTTTTGAAAGTTAACCTTCAAGCACATGTGACCATAATCCTGCAGAATGAGACCAGCATTTCAGGTTTGACATTAAGAGCAGGTAGAGAGCAGAGAGCCAGATGTTTACACAGGGAGAGAATATTACTGAAAACATTCATGCCACCTACTGGCCAGCTCAGGAATGGACTGGCAGAAGGTCATGGGCTCAGCCATTTTGGTAGCGAAGAAAATAAACTTACTTTAATATGAAAATAAAAACTTTTATAATAAATCTTTAGAAAATGTAATAAAAGCGAGAACTGTATTCACACTGTCAGTTGTTACAGTTTAAGACAATTCAAGAATATAGCAGTCAACTGATGTCTTCCACGATTCTAGGGCAAGATACACAGTAATAAACACAAAGCAATGCATTAACCTCCATCAACTTACCATATTTTGTGGTATAGAAGCATAGTTAGGAAATCCAAGCACTTCACTAATAAAGTTGCTGCTGCAGTTTTTGCCAATCCAGAGGTACATAACCTACAAGCAAAAAAAAGGTCCATTTGTTGGTGATGTTGCTCCCCTCATACTGTCACATAACCCAAATATATGTCAATGGAAAAGAAAATCATTCAGGGTGTAAAATGGGCTACCTGTTAGTTATCACCTATTTTACGCCACCTTTAAAGACCAATTTCACCCGCTATATCTTTAAGAACCATTTGCTACAAGCAGCTAAGTCATAAAAGCTTCCTGAGGAAAATTTGTGATGTTAAAATATATTCAAAGATTAAGAAAAACTATAGGAAGTAGACCAGTGTTATTCCTTAGTTATCCAACCTCCAAATTTCAGGCAACCTTTGAAGACCTCCTGGGAACCTAACTTATGTGTAATCCCATTTCCCGAAGTGTGTCTCTAACACTACTAAAGGCATGTATTGCATCAGTTGCAGAAAAATAATCTCTTCAAGAATTCCTTAGACTCAAAAACGTTTGGGAATGTAGACATTCATTGCTGTTTTTCTACCACTTCAATTCTTTTCTTCAGGAAAGAAGGGCTTTTGTTGTGCGTTGAAGTCTCACTATGTTTAATCACGAAAGTCTGTGACAGTGTGTGAGAAGAAAGGAACCCAGTGTTGAGAGAACAGACAAACTGACAAATTCTCCCAAATCATTCCTATTTAAAAGCAACAAAAGGTGATATTGGAGGAGCAAGAGGGATGGAAAAGAAATATGAAAACCTGGAAACGTACATGATGCAGATAAACACAATGAATCCAGAATAGAATAATCAGGATATACAGTACCAATCCTATCAGTATACAGTATACAGTATGTGGTTAGATTTTATTTGCTTCATTTGATATGCCCCATGAAGGGGCCCAATTGTATTGGTTGGTGCTGGTAAAAAAGCCAGCTAGCATCACACTGAGCAGACAGATTCCAAATAGTCATCTTCTTTGGCATTCCCTCGGGATGGAGGATGACTTGCTTCCACTCCTGTTCTATAGGTTCTGAGATGGCTGATAAGTCCAATGCGTGATCTGCAGACTTTGCCACATGAGGGGCAGGTGGTGCTTGAAGGGTCAGATAGATGAGTAGTTCAGAGGTTTCCCTCTGATGCCTTGACTTTGCCTCTGCATGTTTCTGACAAAGTCCCTTGAGCTGTACGATGCTTTTCTGAATGAGCTTTCTTCATCTAGGATGGTCACGAGCCAGAGAATCCCAGGAGTTGACGGGGATGTTTGATCTCTTCAGGGATGCCTTGAAGACATCTCAAAAATGTTTCCACTGTCCTCCTGGGAGTCTCCTGCCGCTCCAAGCTCTAAGTAGAACGGCTGCTTTGGGAATCTGGTGTCAGGTATATGAAGCATGTGAAAATAGGTCTTTCACTAAACACTCGGAAAATGAAGGCCTGCTTCCAACCAACTCCAACAGCAAAACACTTCTCCCCACCCCCACCCATCAATCAAGATCAATGATGAGATCCTGGAAAATGTGAACTATTTATCCATATCTTGGGAGCCTCCTCTCGGCGAAGGCAGATATAGACGGCAAGGTTCATCATTGCCTGCAATGTGCTAGCTCAACCTTCGGCCGATTGAGGAAGACAGCAGTTGAGGATCAGGATCTCAAACCTGAGACTAAGATCATGGTTTATTAGGCATCAGTGACCCTGTGCTCCTATATGCTTTGGAGACTTGGATAACCTACAGCAGGCACTTCAAAGCACTGGAGAAGTACCACTGGAGCTGCCTCTGCAAGATCCTCCAAATCTGGTAGCAAGAAAAGCAGTCCAATAGCAGCGTCCTCTCCCAAGCCAATGTGCCCAGCATCGGGGCACTAATCATCCAAAACCAGCTCCACTGGGAGGGATATGGCGTCTAAATTGTAGGAGCTAACCGAGACCAAAGACAAATTTATTGGCACATAGTCGGTGTCAGTGGTACCAAGCTAGTGTTTCTTGCAGCCCAATTAGTGCCTAACTGGAGGAACAAATTCCCTCCATGTAGACAAAGGAAATCAACAGTGAACATTCTCTCTTCATGAATTCCTTAGACCCCAAAACATTTGGAAATATAGACATTCACTGCCATTATTCAGCCTCTTGGATGAACACAGGCTGAAGATTTACCCAGTATCATCAAAGTCAAAGTTCAACGAGTTTACCTGAACTCACCTCCAGTCATTTCAACTTTTAGAATAGCTTCCCAAAAATACAGTTAGCCAAAGTGGGTAAAGGTAAAGAAGCCCAAGGATAGAATATGAAATCATATATTTTTTGTACAAAAATAATTGCAGACACTTGTGCTCTTGTGTGCCAAGAGCTTGCATGTTTTGCTTAATGCTTGAAATCTAAAAGCTTTGACATTTTGTCCACAATAACTTTAAAAAACATTATTTGATTTTTCTTAAACTGCTCATCAACAAAAAAGAAAAACAAATGGCTTCCTAGGAAAGAAAAACACATCAATTTGTAACATGAATAAGCAGAGTAACTAATCATCTTGGAGAGACAGCCATATATAATAGGGGAGGAAAAGGTTATGCAGATCATGCCACATAGTCAAGACATCCATGACTTCTGGATGTCTTTACGGTATTATACCATGATTATCCACAATATCAGACTTAACTTATTTTAAATGCTAAGCGAAAGATGATGGAATGAGGAGTCAATCTGTGGCTTGCAGACCTTTACTAGATTGTTTGTAGACAATACAGGCTTAGCCTATATTTTCCCAGCTTTAGAAAACTAGCCAATGGCTAAGTCAATTACCTGACTGCAAAAACTTAGACGACCCTGGATGGGTTGTTGTTCTGGCGATTTGCCAAAGCCCAGTGCAAAAGGTCAAACATGTAAAAATCATACAACTGATGGAGTCTCTACTGCCATGTCCAAAGTCAACTACTAGACTGAGCTATTTGAGTCGTGAAGGGATTTGGATCAAAATTAGTTTTCTTCAATCTTGTTTGGAATTTTACCTAATACCGTTTTCAATACTAATGGAGATACATATCTGGCATTAAGGCAATGCTGGTTTGAAAGAACCGTCTCCTTACTATACTAGTACTTACTTGTTGGCCAACTTTACAGGCTCCATCACAAATTGAATTGCCCTTGGTAGGGCTGGCACTGGGTTAATTTCTCATCAGGCCAACCATACTTTTTGAAATCAACACTGGTTAACAGTGGCAATACAGTGGCTTTTTCTAAAATATTACACACCGAAACTTTCCAGCTTGCAATGTAAAAAGGTGTCACCTGATGGTTACTTAAAACAGTTAACCAGCAGCAATTTCAAAAACCCATATGTGATTGCCTTGTTAGGTGGTAACATTAGCCATTTTTGGCTTTATCAGCTCTATCGGCTATTTTTAAAATCACTTCAGGATCTTTTGGCAGAGTCTGCATGACATTACATCATCAGAAGTTACCTTCAGTCACAACAAAAGACTTCCTAAAATGGATGCAAACTTGGAAGCTATACGTGGCATAAATTAAATGTTTAGTATTACATTGGAAGCTGTTCACTGAAATAGGTTGAACATATAGTTTGAACACAATCAACGGATCAGATCAAAGCTCTGCAACACCTCTCCCTCCCCCAACATCCAGTTGTGAATGATGGTGGACAATTAAACTTGTAATGAGAGGAAGAGAAGGCTCCACAAACATTCCCATCCTTAATGATGGCAGAGTCCAGCTCTTCAGTACAAAAGGCAAGACTGAAGCATTTGCAACTATCTTTAGTCAGAAATGCCAAGAGGATGACCCATTTTGGCCTCTTCCTGAAGTCCCCAGCATTACAGATATCAGTCTTCAGTCAATTTGATTCACTCCACATGCTATCAAGAAATGGCTAATTGCACTGAATAAGGCAAAGGTTATGGGCCCTGACAACATCACAGCTGTAGTGAAGACCTGTGCTCCAGAACTAGCCATGTCCCTAGCTAAGCTGCTGTAATACAGCTGCAACACTGGCATCTACCCTACAATGTGGAAACTTGCCCAGATATGTCCTACCCACAAAAAAAACTGACAAATCCAATGCAGCCAATTACATCCCCATCAGTCTAATCCCAGTCATTAACAAATTGATGGAAGATGTGGTCGACAACACTATCAAGCTCACCTAAGCTCAGTTTGAGTCCTTCCACGACCACTCAGCACTAGACCTTATTACAGCCTTGGTCCAAACATGGACAAAAGAGCTGAATTTCAGAGGTGAGAGTGACTGCCCTTAACATCACAGCACCCTAATAAAATTCATGTCAATGGGAATCAGGGGAAAAAAAACTCTATTGTCTGGAGGCACACCTAGCACAAAGGAAGATGGTTCTGGTTGTTGGAGGCCAATCATCCCAGCCCAGGACATTGCTGCAGGAGTTCCTCAGGGTAGTGTCCTAGGCTCAACCATCTTTAACTGTTTCATCAACAATATAAGGTCAGAAGTGGGGATGTTCCCTGATGATTGCACAATTCCATTCGCAACTCCTGATATTTTGAAGCAGTCCATGTCCGCACGCAGCAAGACCTGCACAACATTCAGGCTTGGGCGGATAAGTGGCAAATAACATTTGTGTTACACAAGTGCCAGGCAATGACCATCTCCAACAAGAGAGAATCTAACCACCCCCCCTTGTCATTCAATGGCATTACTATCACTGAATCCCCCACTATCAATATCCTGGGGGTTATCATTGGCCAGAAATTTAACTGGACCAGCCATATAAATACTGCGGAAAAAAAGAGGGCAGTGGCTTGGAATTCTGCACCAAGTAACTCAACTGACTCCCTAAAGCCTGCAAACCAGCTACAAGGCACAAACCAGGAGTGTGATGGAATACTCCCTACTTGACTGGATGGGTGCAGCTCCAACAAAACTCAAGAAGCTCAACACCATCCAGGACAAAGCAGCCCGTTGATTGGCACCCAATGCACCACCTTAAATATTCACTCCCTCCACCACTGGTGCATATCGGCAGCAGTGTACACTATCTACAAGATGTACTGTAGCAACTCGCCAAGGCTCCTTCAAGAGCACCTTCCAAACCCTCTTCCACCTACAAGAACAAGTTCACCACCTGCAATTTCTCCTCCAAGTCACACACCATCCTGATTTGGAAATACATTGCCACTCCCCTCACTGTCGCTGGGTCAAAATCCTGGAACTCCCTCCCTAACAGTACTGTGCATGTACCTACACCACATGGACTCCAGCAGTTCAGGGCAGTGGCTCACCACCACCTTCTCAAGGGCAATTAGGGATGGGCAATAAATATTGGCCTTGCCAGGACACACACATCAAAAAATGCTCTGACTCTCTCAGAAGTATTCCACTATTTAAGAAGGGAGGGAGAGAGAAAACAGAGAAGTACAGACTTGTTAGCCTTACATCAGTCACTGGGAAAATGCTAGAATCTATTCTAAAAGATGTGATAAATGGTCACTTGGATAATAATGATCTGATTGGGCATAGTCAGCATGGATTTATGAATAGGAAATCATGCTTGACAAACCTGTTGGAGTTTTCTGAGGATGTTACTAACAGAATTGATAAAGGGGAGTCGGTGGACGTAGTATACTTGGATTTTCAGAAGGCTTTTGATAAAGTCCCCCACAGGAGGTTGGCTAGCAAAATTAAAGCACATGGGGTAGGAGGTAACATACTGGCATGGATTAAGGATTGGTTAACAGGCAGAAAACAGAGTAGGAATAAACGGGTCATTCCCGCGTTGGCAGGCTGTGACTAGTGGGGTACTGCAGGGATCAGTGCTTGGGCCCCAGCTATTCACAATATACATCAACCATTTGGATGTGGGGACCAAATGCAGTATTTCCAAGGTCGCGGATGACACAAAACTAGGTGGGAATGTGTGTTGTGAGGAAGATGCAAAACAGCTTCAAGGGGATTTGGACAGACTTAGTGAGTGAGCAAGAATATGACAGATGGAATATAGTGTGGAAAAATGAGAGGTTATCCACTTTGGTAGGAGGAACAGATGTGCAGAGTATTTCTTAAATGGCAAGAGATTGGAAAGTGTACATGTACAAAGGGACCTGGGTGTCCTCATCAATAAGTCACTGAAAGCTAACATGCAGGTGCAGCAAGCAATTAAGAAGGCTAATGGTATGTTAACCTTTATCGCAAGAGGATTTGAGTACAGGAGTAGTGAAGTCTTGCTTCAGTTGCATGGAACCTTGGTTCGACTGCACCTGCAGTAGTGCGTGCAGTTTTGGTCCCTTACCTTAGGAAGGATATTATTGCCATAGAGGGAGTGCAACAAACGTTCACCAGACTTGTTCCCAGGATGGCAGGATTGTCCTATGAAGAGAGATTGAGGAAACTGGACCTGTATTCTCTAGAGTTTCGAAGAATGACAGGTGATCTCATTGAAACCTACAAAATACTTAAAGGGATAGACAGGGTAGATGCACGCAAGATATTTCCCCTGGTTGGGGAGTGTAGAACCAGAGGACACACTTTCAAAATAAGGGGGACGCCACTTAGGACAGAGATGAGACATTTCTTTACTCGGAGGGTTGTGAATCTTTGGAATTCTCTACCCCAGAGGGCTGTGGAAGCTCAATCATTGAGTATGCTTAAAGCAGAGATTGACAGATTTCTAAATACCAATGACATGAAGGGAATATGAGGATAGTGTGGGAAAAAGACATTGAAGTGGATGATCAGCCAAGATCTTATTGAATGGTGGCGCAGGCCCGATGGGCTGAATGGCCTACTCCTGCTCCTATGTTTTGAAGTAATGTGGATGTAACCACACAGGTGAAAAAAAAGAAATGTAGCTAACTCCCCACTATGGACAGGTTCCCTCGTGACTTTTACTGATTAATGGGTCACCCATGGTGAAATAATTTGGTTTTGAACACAGACTTAGCTACGTATGTGACCAATTTCTATAAATTTTTTACGAATACAGTGGCGTAGTGGTTAGCACTGCAGCCTCACAGCTCCAGCGACCCGGGTTCAATTCTGGGTACTGCCTGTGTGGAGTTTGCAAGTTCTCCCTGTGTCTGCGTGGGTTTTCTCCGGGTGCTCCGGTTTCCTCCCACAAGCCAAAAGACTTGCAGGTTGGTAGGTAAATTGGCCATTATAAATTGTCACTAGTATAGGTAGGTGGTAGGGAAATATAGGGACAGGTGGGGATGTGGTAGGGAAATGGGATTAGTGTAGGATTAGTATAAGTGGGTGGTTGATGGTCGGCACAGACTCGGTGGGCCGAAGGGCCTGTTTCAGTGCTGTATCTCTAAACTAAACTAAAATAAACAGGAATCTTCTCATTTCACATGCAAATTCTCCCAGAATACTAAGTACTGAATTCTTTAGTCGTTTTTCAATATAAATATTGCCAAACACACAAAAGCACACTTAAATTTAGCATTTTCAATAAAAACTACTTACAGAACCACAATCCATCAAGAAAGCACCTTCCTTTGACAGTTTTTCTGCAGAAAGTTGCAGAATAGGTGGCTGAGGAATAGTTTTGTCCCCGATAGTGATGGAGCCCTACCAGAAACACAGAAAGAAATCAATTAATCATGAGCAAAATAATTAAACAAGGGAAAAACAAGTTATAGTCCTTGTAATTTCTCTCAAGTTTGAACCACGGAGCTCCAAGACTAGATGACTGAATGCATACACAGAGAGCATGTACCCAGACTTCAATGGAATTCCAGAACTTTCAAACGCACTGTTATGCTGGTATAAATCTGCTCACTTCGAAGATGCAGAAAATAGGACAGATAAAGTACATGGTCCACATTGTGTCTCACAAAATGATCCTTTATAACAGTCGAATCCTGGACAAGTACAATTCCTCCTTTGGACACTGACTACTAATTCTAAAATTAAATGTGCCTTGCTAGCAATGCCTAAATATCAAATTTCAAGGTTGAAATGAAAGATTTAAACACCTTCACAACAGATCAGTGGCAAATTTTGTACTAAAGCATATTTTGATCAATTTTAACTTTATAAAAAATTTTGAGGGTACGGAGAGAAATTTACCAAGATATCCAACACAGACATAACTGCAGCAAGGCACATAGGCCTGGCAAGAATGAATAATTTTATAACGTGAGGTAACAGTCTGAGTTAGATACAGAATAAGATAAAGGAGAATCCTAAATGATTCTATAAGTATATTAAGAGTAAAAGGGTAGCTAGGGAGAGAGTAGGTCCCCTTAATGATCAGTGTGGTAATCTATGTGTGGAGCCACGGGAAATGGGCGAGGTCTTAAATGAATACTTCTCGTCTGTATTTACCGTGGAGGTGGTCATGGAAGCTAGTGAGTTCAAGGGAGGGAACAGCGATATCCTGGAGCATACCAACATTACAAAGGAGGAAATGTTGGAGGTTTTGAAGCGCATTAAGGTGGATAAATCCCCAGGGCCTGACCAGGTGTATCCTAGGATGCTATGGGAAGCAAGGGAGGAGATTGCTGGGGCCCTGGCAGAGATTTTTGTATCATCGTTAGCCACGGGTGAGGTACCAGAAGACTGGAGGATAAAAATGTCATAATTTATATAGAAAAAATACCAATTTATTGAATTAACTTTTTAAAAAGGAAGATTAACATGGGATATATACAACAACAACTTGTATTTATATCACACCTTTAACATCATAAAACATCTCAAGGCACTTCACGGATGTCATCAAAAAAATCTGACACTGAGCCACATAAGGAGATATTCGAGCAGATGACTAAAGGCTTGGTCAGAGATAGGTTTAAAGGGGCATCTTAGAGGAGGAAAAAGAGGGAGAGAGACAGGGAGATTTAGGGAGCGAATTCCAGATCCTGGAGCTTTGGCAGTTGAAAGTATGGCCACCAATGGTGTAGCGATTGAAATCTGATCAAGATGCCAGAATTGGAGCAGTGAAGATATCTCAGAAGGTCATAGGCTGGGAGATGGTGGGCCCATTAAATAGTGAGGGAAGGTGGGGGAGGAAGTGCCAATCACCTTCCCTAGACCATGTGATTTAATGCAGGGCGGAGAACGCCGATGACAGTCTTTCTGCCTAGAGGCCAATTGAGGCCTTTAAGTGGCCAATTAATGGCCACTTAAGAGTATCTTCCTGCCACCGCTGGTATTTTACCGCTCGTGAAGGCGCTGCTGATACTACTGAATTGCAGGCCCTCTGATTGGCTCGCAGCTCTTGGAGGCAGGATCCCCATCGTTAAAGAGATGCAGATTCCGACAGTGGGAAGTTAATTGGCTGCCCACCATGGAATTTGGACGGGGGTCCAAAACAGGGCCAAGGCAGAGTCTCCCCCGCCTTCCTGGCCGTCACCAAGACCTCGCCATCAAGGTAAACTTCAGCCCAGGCAGTGGGCAGGTTCCATAGGATGTCATTTGTGACTTTGATAAGAGCCCTTTCAGTAATGTGGCAGGAACAGAAACCTGATGGCATTCTGGGAAAGATGGGCATGGATTTGGAAGGATACAGCACAATTAAGGATTCTGAAGAGGAAAGGGAGGTTGGGGTTGCGGCAATAGTTTGAAAAGACTAGGGAGTGGGGTCGTGATTGGATTTTTGGGGAGAGGGGTGAAGACAGCAGATTTGAAAGAGAGGACACTGTTAACATCAGCTAACTTGAGGACTGCACTTTCAAATCCTAACGGTCAATTTTGGCCCTCCATTGACCATGACATTTCTGCAGCTACTGATCTGCTCGACCATACCTTCACTTCCATCTTTGATGCCCTAGTCCCCATTAAAACCATTACTCTCCCTCTCTCATCCTGGCCATTCCCCCGCTGAGATCAAGGGGGTGGCCATTAATATGGGTTGGGGAGTTTATTTGGAAGGCGAGATTAAGGGAGGATACAAGGGCAGTGAACTCAGAGGAGAGAAAGCATGATGAATTGAGACGGAGGTTGAAATTACAGAGAATGAGAAGTGGCTCGGTGCAGAGCTAAGGAGGGAAAGCAGTGAAGATACTTATGCGGGAAAATTTTTATGGTACTTTGGTGGGGGGGGGGGTAGTTAAGAATAAAGTGCTTAAATGAGAGGTTTGAGAGGTGGAACAAGGTGAGACGCTCAAAGGAAGAGAAAGTGCCAGAGGAATAGGGGCACAGATCAAGGTGTGACTTGATGGTAACAGCCACACTGTCACCATAATGGTCGGACTGGGGGAAATGATGGAAGGTACAGCCATTTATGCTTCATTTAGGGGAAGGTGTCATCACCCCTCACCCAGGTTTCTGTCAAGGCCATGATATTGATGCAATCATCTTTAATGAGCTCATGGATGTCAAGGGGCTCAATCACAAGTGAATAGATATCCTGGAGGGAGATGCGAAGAGGGATGGTGATAGCTGATCGGTGACGGTGATAGTGCCCAAAGGGTCAGTACTGGGATGGGTGAGTTGAACAAGGAGATTGACAAAGAGTAGCCCCCAGTGCATGTGCAAGAAGGCCAGCGAGAGTGTAGCTTGGAGCAGTTGGGCTTGCTGCTTGTAAGGAGGTAGTGACGAGTGACTCATTGGGCCCTTTGGGTTTGTCAAATTTATTAGTTCCTTGCTGACCCAGAACATTAAGTAAAATGCTTCTTTATTGGGGATGCCTTTAAAACAAACTGCACAGTTATAACATTTTTTAAAATTTCTGGATACTTTAGTTGTCCTCTTTACCCAGCTGCGACTCAGTTGGTAGCACTCTCGCCTCTGAATCACAAGGTTCTGGGTTCAAGTCCTACTCTAGGATTTGAGCACATAAATCGAGGCTGGCACTCATGCACAGTACTGGGGGCAGCGCTACACTGTCAGAGTGCCGTCTTTCAGATAAGAGGTTAAACTGAGGCCCCATCTGCCTGCTCGGGTGGATGTAAAAGATCCCATGGCATTATTTCAAAGAAGAGCAGGGGAGTTATCCCTGGTGCATATTTATCCCTCAATCCACATTAAAGAAACAGAATATCTGGTCATTATCACATTGCTGTTTGTGGGTGTTTGCTGTGTGCAAATTGACTGCTGCATTTCCTACATTACAACAGTGACTAAACTTGAAAAGTACTTA
The DNA here is from genome assembly GCF_036365525.1 of Heterodontus francisci. Taxonomy (NCBI): domain Eukaryota; kingdom Metazoa; phylum Chordata; class Chondrichthyes; order Heterodontiformes; family Heterodontidae; genus Heterodontus; species Heterodontus francisci. The sequence goes on along the minus strand of NC_090371.1, from coordinate 203,247,452 downwards.
ATTGGCTGTAAAACACTTTGAAATGTCGGGGGATCACGAAAGGCGCTCTATAAATGCAAGTCTTTCTTTCCTTTTAAACGCAAGTGTGAGCTCTCCCTCTCAGCCAAAAGACAGGTTAGATGAGGGGTAACGGTCTCTTTATATTTTCCAATAAGCACCTTATTATTATAAAAGTAGAACGTTTCTGCTTCTCATGCTTCTCTATCTTTAACATCTCATTGAGCAGGAATAATTTTAAGTTGCACTTTCTAGGAACTAGGCTGACTGTGTCCGAATGTACTTTCCTCCTTGATTTGAGACCCTTATTTGCTGTTTAATTGTAAAATTTTTACCTCATTAGTCTGGCCTTTCCATGAATCCATGTTAATGAGGGGGCTAATTCCACTAATTAAGCAAAATATGGAAGTATCTGTTAAATTATATTTTCAACCCACAGCAAGTTTTCTTAGCCCATGACTGGAAAGCATACTGAAGAAATTAGTAGGTAACTGTTCTACCATTGAGGCAAGAGGATAATTTTTTAAAAAAACTTCCTCTTATCAAATGGTCCACCACCTGCCAGGTCTTCAAAAGTCTAATGTATAATAAAAACAGCAAATGCTGGAATTACTCAGCAGATCTGGCAGCATCTGTGGAGAGAGAAACAGAGTTAACGTTTCAGCTCTGTGACCTTTCATTTTGCTTTTGTGCTCCAGAAGTCTTAGTTTTTGAGGATTGCCTTAAAACTACAATTAATTTTAAGGTGAAAGTATTTTGAAATGCTATTTTACTAACCTCATCAGGCAGGTTATCTATTCTGTACAAGTTAGGATGAATCATAAGCATCAGATGAACTAATGGCTGAGTCTTCATCTCACACATGGCAAACACCCGCTCATCCAATCGAGTGCCAGTGCCAGTTCTGAATGCTTGCTGTAAAAACAAGGATTAAACAAGATATTAGTTGTGCTGTACAAATTAATAATTACTGTAACTTCTGATGCAGAAAAATTTACAAACTTGCAAAGCAAAAGTGTGCAAACAGTTCACAATGTCCTTATTGTTGGTCAGTACTCTGTTGGCTTGGTACTCTAAACCTGGTAAACAGCATGTGATCTTGAAGTCCGGAGCTGTTGCTCTTAGTGTCCTTGAACAGGGCAAATCCTTGAGGAGACCCTTTCTTTAATACTTTTAAGAGAATGCTGGAGCCATGGTGTACCAACAGACATCTAACGGAACAATCAGGTGATCAGCAATGATCAATGCTTGAGAGCACTTGTATAATATTTAAAACCAGTAGGGCACAAATCCATTGTTAATGGCTTAACGTGCTGCAACTGTTTTGAGAAAAGCACCAAAATTATGCATTTTTAAACATAAGGTTGTTAAAAGAACAATTGTACATTACACCGGTTTCTAAACTTACCACACCGACTCTCATGTTAGATGGTGAAAATGTGTAGGTCATTCAGGCATATTCTGAATATGCTCCTATAATATTTTTAAATGTACCTGTTTCAGAAGAGCCAGAATATAAAGAGCGAACAGCCTGAGGGAGTTTGGAGCCGCTAATACAGACTGCTGGAGGTTCGAAACAGTGGAACGATATGCAGATAAGGAATCTACCACAGCATTTACCAAGGCATCTCTGGCATCAGATAGACTCGAGGAAATAGATCGATCAACAGCTGAGGAGCAAACAATAACTTAGAGATTAAGACACAGAAATATTGAAGGTGCATGATTGTCAATGGCGTCCAATATCTTAAAATGCTTAAAGGGGAAATGAAAATATGTGAAGCGTACATGAGACCTAAAAAAAAGGTCTCAGCATTGTCAAATAATTAATCATATTTTATAACTGGCAAGGTATATTTTTTTATATATTTTTTTAAGGTGAAAATCTACACCTGCCTCAGTTTATTTTCTGTCGAAACCCTCACCCATGCTTTTGTTACCTTAAGACTCAGCTACTCCAAAGCTCATCTGGCCAGCCTCCCATCTTGCACACTGTAAACTTGAGCTCTTTCAAAACTTTGCCGTCCGTGTCCTAACTCGCACCAAGTCCCATTCACCTATTACTCCTGTGCTTGCTGAACTACACTGGCTCCCAGTTCAGCAATTCCTCGATTTAAAAATTCTCATCCTTGTTTTCAAATCCCTCCATGACCTTGCCTCGCTGCCCCGCAACCCCCTGTCCATCGCTGAAATCTCCTCCAGCCTTACAATCCTCCAAGATCTCTACATTCCTCCAATTCTCCAACACGGGGAGGCGGTGGCGTAGTGGTATTGTCACTGGACGAGTAACTAGTAACCCAGTGACCCAGGGTATTACTCTGGAGACCTGGGTTCGATTCCGACAAGAGAAGGTGGAATTTGAATTCAAATTAATAAAAAAAATCTGGAATTAAAAAGCTTGTCTAATGATGGCCATGAAACCATTGTCGATTGTTGTAAAAACCCATCTGGTTCACTAATGTCCTTTAGGGAAGGAAACCTGCTGTCCTTAACTGGTCTGGCCTGCATGTGACTCCAGACCCATAGCAATGTGGTTGACTCTTACATGCCCTCTGAAATGGCCTAGCAAGCCATTCAGTTGTATCTATCCGCTACGAAGTCAATAAAAAGGAATGAAACCGAACGGACCACCCGGCATTGACTTAGGCACCGGAAACGACAACGCAAACCCAGCCCTGTCGATCCTGCAAAGTCCTCCTTACTAACATCTGGGGGCTTGTGTCAAAGTTGGGAGAGCTGTCCCACAGACTAGTCAAGCAACAGCCTGACACAGTCATACTCACGGAATCATACCTGACGGACAATGTCCCAGACACTGCCATCAACATCCCCGGGTATGAACAGACCCACCAGCAGGATAGACCGAGCAGAGGTGGTGGCACAGTGGTATACAGTAGGGAGGGAGTTGTTCTGGGAGTCCTCAACATCGACTCTGGATGCCATGAAGTCTCATGGCATCAGGTCAAACATGGGCAAGGAAACCTCCTGCTGATTATCACCTACGACCCTCCCTCAGCTGATGACTCAGTACTCCTCCAAGTTGAACACCACTTGGAGGAAGCACTGAGGATGGCAAGGGCGCAGAATGTACTCTGGGTGGGGGACTTCAATGTCCATCACCAATAGTGGCTCGGTAGCACAATTACTGACCGAGCTGGCCGAGTCCTAAAGGACTGGGTCTGCAGCAGGTGGTGGGGGAACCAACACAAGGGAAAAACATACATGACCTTGTCCTCACTAATTTGCCTGCCGCAGATGCATCTGTCCATGACAACATTGGTAGAAGTGACCACCGCACAGTCCTTGTGGAGACGAAGTCCCTCCTTCACATTGAGGATACATCGTGTTGTGTGGCACTATCACCGTGCTAAATGGGATAGATTTCGAACAGATCTAGCAATGCAAAACCGAGCAACCATGAGGTGGTGTGGGCCATCAGCAGCAGCAGAATTGTACTCAGCCACAATCTGTGACCTCATGGCCCAGCATATCCCCCACTCTACCATTACCATCAAGCCAAGAGACTAACCCTGGTTCAATGAAGAGAGCAGGAGGGCACGCCAGGAGCAGCACCAGGCATACCTCACCAGGCTCACCTTGGAAATGCAATCCATCCATCTCCACTCCAAGGCAGAAGGGTCAGGAACCACAAGACACAGTTTAAAAAATGAAGCTACAACACAGGACTACTTGCATGCCAAACTGCGTAAGCAGCATGCGACAGACAGAGCTAAGCGATCCCATATCCAGCTGATCAGATCTAAGCTCTGCAGTCCTGCCACATCCAGCTGTGAATGGTGGTGGACAATTAAACAACTAACTGGAGGAGGTGGCTCCACAAATATCCCATCCTCAATGATGGGGGAACTCAGCACATCAGTGCGAAAGATAAGGCTGAAGCATTTGCAATAATCTTCAGCCAGAAGTGCCGAGTTGATGATCCATCTCGGCCTCCTCCTGAAGTCCCCAGCATCACAGATGCCAGACTTTAGCCAATGCAATTCACTCCGCGTGATATCAAGAAACAACTGAAGGCACTGGATACTGCAAAGGCTATGGGCCCTGACAATATTTCGGCAATAGTACTGAAGACCTGTGCTCCAGAACTTGCTGCGCCCCTAGCCAAGCTGTTCCAGTATAGCTACAACACTGGCATCTACCCGGCAATGTGGAAAATTGCCCAGGTACGTCCTGTACACAAAAAGCAGGACAAGTCCAACCCGGCTAATTACCACCCCATCAGTCTACTCTCAATCATCAGTAAAGTGATGGAAGCTGTCATCAACAGTGCCATCAAGCAGCACTTGCTAAGCAAAAACAGGCTCAGTGATGCTCAGTTTGGGATCCGCCAGGGCCACTCAGCTCCTGACCTCATTACAACTTTTGTCCAAACATGAACAAAAGAGCTGAACGCCAGAGGTGAGGTGAGAGTGACTGCCCTTGACATCAAGGCAGCATTTGACCGAGTATGGCATCAAAGAGCCCTAGCAAAACACGAGTCAATGGGAATCAGGGAGAAAACTCTCTGCTAGTTGGAGTCATACCTAATGCAAAGGAAGATGGCTGTGGTTGTTGGAGGTCAATCATCTCAGCTCCAGGACATCACTGCAGGAGTTCCTCAGGGTAGTGTCCTAGGCCCAACCATCTTCAGCTGTTTCATCAATGACCTTCCTTCAATCATTAGGTAGAAGTGGGGATGTTCGCTAATAATTGCACAATGTTCAACACCATTCGCAACTCCTCAGATACTGAAGCAGTCCATGTAGAAATGCAACAAGACCTGGACAATATCCAGGCTTGGACTGATAAGTGGCAAATAACATTCGTGCCACACTAGTGCCAGGCAATGACCATCTCCAACAACAGAAAATCTAATCATCTTCCCTTGACATTCAATGGCATTACCATCGCTCAATCCCCCACTATCAACATCCTCGGGGTTACCATTGACCAGAAACTGAACTGGAGTAGCCATATAAATACCGTGGCTACAAGAGCAGGTCAGAGGCTAGGAATCCTGAGGCGAGTAACTCACCTCCTGACTCCCCAAAGCCTGTCCACAATCTACAAGGCACAAGTCAGGAGTGTGATGGAATACTCTCCACTTGCCTGGATGGGTGCAGCTCCAACAATACTCAAGAAGCTCGACAACAACCAGGACAAAGCAGCCCGCTTGATTGGCACCCCATCCTCAAACATTCACTCCCTCCACCACCGGCACACAGTGGCAGCAGTGTGTACCTTCTACAAGATGCACTGCAGCAATGCTCCTTAGACAGCACCTTCCAAACTCACGACCTCTACCAACTAGAAGGACAAGGGCAGCAAATGCATGGGAACACTACCACCTGCAAGTTCCCCTCCAAGTCACACACCATCCTGATTTGGAACTATATCGGCGTTCCTTAACTGTCGCTGGGTCAAAATCCTGGAACTCCCTTCCTAAGAGCGCTGTGGGTGTACCTACCTCACTTGGACTGCAGCAGTTCAAGGCATCAGCTCACCACCACCTTCTCAAGGGCAATTAGGGATGGACAGTAAATGCTGGCCTAGCCAGCGACACCCACATCGCATAAATGAATAAGAAAAATAAAATTCTAGCTTCTTGCATGCCTCTGATTTTCTTCACTCCAATATTGATGGCCATGGCTCAAATGGCTAGGTGCTAAGGTCCAGAATTCCTTCTCTAAACCTCTCCATCTCTTTCTACCTCTTTCCACTCCTTTAGGATGTTCCTTAAAACCTACCTCTTTTGGTTGCCTGTCCTAATATCCTATGTGGCTTGGTGTCAAATTTGTTTGAAAACACTCCTGTAAAGCACCTTGGGATGTTTCACTACACTAAAGATGCTATATAAATGCATATTGTTGATGACAATAACAACATGTGCCTTGATGATACATATGGCCATAAAGGGTTCATAATCACTTTCAGCCTTCACTATTAAGGTAAAATTCTACCATTCTGTCTGAATTTAGCACTCTGCATTTTTCTGAAGTGCCTATCTTTGCTGGCACTTTTCTGTGACAGTAGGCTCTGAAACATGCTACTTTAGGCACCTTCCAATGAGGCAGAAGTGGTAATTTAGCAAATTGCAACAACTAAAATTCTCAATCAGTCCATCAAGAAATGTCCCCCAAACCATCTGACACAAGGCCTACTGTTCATTAAAGACCTCTACATTCTTCACAGCCTCAAGAAGTTACTATCGATCAAAGGATTTTGACACGCTAACTGTAGTGGTCATAAAGTACCAATGATTTTACCAGGCTGTGGTTGCAGCCTACATTAGGATTGGTGACTATTGCCTCATACATGATCGGTGATTCCATTTGGAAGCAGCTTGGATCCAGCGAGTATGGGGAACCCCCTTACAATGTTTAGCACACCAACAGACTTGACTTTCAAGCAGCATGGCTGGCCCCATTGTAAAACTGTCAAAAATGAACCAAGCAATCACGGTGGCATGTTACATCAACAAGCAGGGTAGAACTTGGTCCCCAGCTGACAGCACGAACACAAAATTTTCGTTGAATAAATTACACATATCACTCATCCTAGCAATTTCAAGGATACGAAAGGAAGAGACAGCCGTCAACAGGAATAGGATCCAGCTCTGACTACTGCTCCTCTATCTGCAAGTTTGTGACAAATGATGTTATAAGGAATCAGACCCTGTAGGAAAATTTCAGATTTCTGCTGTTGAGCCTGAGATGACAGGGTAGTAGCCCAATGGTCAGGAGTTCCCTGAATAATCAGGTCAAAAAACACTTTGGCACTCCTAGAGTCAAGGCTGACTTGAAGATGGAGGTTATCAGAACCTCACCATCAATGTTTGTACTATTATAGGATCCTCCCATTGCACAGTGCATGAAAGTGAAAGAATGTCAGACTTCCCAACTTGTGTACGGTCTTATTCTTTGAAAGAAGTTCACTCTTCCATACAAAGTTGCCACACAGCATGTCCTGCACTCATGGTTAATAAATCCAATACTGATAAACTCAGCGCATCAATGATTAAGGGTGCAAACATCAGCGCTCAATAAATTGCTCCAAAGCATCAACTATGTTCACATTTTGCAAAGAAAGAATGAAGAATCTTGTGTTCCCGTATCTTCATTCATTGCTTGGATTTTCCCCAGCACATTGTACTATTATGTTACAGCAGTGACTTACCCATAGTAGCTAGAAGGCAAGTAATAGCCTGCACATCTGCTCCTGCATAAACATCAGCCACAGAGTTCACAACAGGTAAACACAAAGTATGCACTCGAATCCGACGCTCACCTGCAAAAAAAGTTTGAAAAATCACTTTTTATAAAAACAATTAACCTGATCACAATTAAGTTATACAAAATAAAGACAAAACATATTTTAGGAATTGGAAGTCAGAAGTCTGATTTGTATCCATATATTCTGGATTTATTTATAGATGTCAAACCAAACACTAGAGATCTCCGGGATTGATCACTGTTTCTTTGCAGCAGAACAAAATATGCAGAAGCTACATCTGATTAAGAATTATTAAAGGTAGATTTTCAGCTCTGGGAGCAAAACTCCTTTATAAATCAGCAGCACTGATATACAGTTAAAAAAACAATTAACTGTTACAACATTTTTTTTTTAAAACCCTGAAATTGTGTTAACCAGCTCAGACAACTGCGAAGAATCTGATGGCAGTGGACCAAAATCTCTCCTCATTGTTTAGATGATGTGCAACACCAGAAATCTGTCTTTTCTCTTTACAGCTGCTGTCTATTTCTAGTATTTTTTCTTCCTATTTCAGATCTCCAGCCTCATTTCTTAATATCTTCATTACAAAGAAAAGGGGAACTGAAAACCTGAATTTCACTTTAGGTCTCGTGCCTGTTTATCATCTTTGTGTATCATGTGGTAACAAGTTGAAACCCACAATAAACTTCAAGTTGTCTTTATTGGGGCTAGCTGGACAAATGCATTTTTGTTTACACTGACATACACAGGAAAAAGACAGAAAATAAGGGAGGATACTAGCTGAACTACTACAAGATAAACAAATACATGTTTTTAAATTGACAGCTACACTGGTAACAGATTTAGAATGTATTACAAGACCAAGCCTAAGCAAAGTCTGTTACAGTATTAACAGATCAGAGAATAATTGTATAGTCCAAACACAACATCCTGGAGATGGCCACTAATTTTATTAACCCCTAATGAAAATTCTAACAGTATTTATGTGAACAAATATTTAAGTCAAAAATTGAAATCAAGTACTTGAGCAGCAAGCTAATAATCTTGGACATTTATCATCTTCCTTGGTGTGCACACAAGTATCAGAATACAATGCTGATGGTGTTGATCCCCACTGCCTTCAGCTTTACCAGGGCACCTTGGTGCTACACTCAGTCAAATGCTGCCTTCACTTCACGGACAGTCACTCACCTCGCTTCTGGAGTTAAGTTCTTGCATCCATGTTTGCCCCAAGGTTGTAATGACACCTGGAGTTGAGGGGGTTCTGGAGGTTATTGGTGAGTATATTCAAGATTGAGTGTGATAGAGTTTTGGTCATTCAGGGAATCAAGTGATATGGGGAGAGGGTGAGAAAGTAGAGTTGGTGTAAAATTCAGCCATGATCTTACTGAATGCTGGAGCAGACTCAAGGGGCCATATGGTCTGTTCCTGCTCCTATTTCTAATGTTCATATGGGAGGGGACTCGGTAATGGTAATGCCATTAATCTTCAAAGGAAGGTGGTTATCTCTTGTTGCAGGCATTGACTGCTCCATGATCTGAGAAATTGTGATTAGAACTGAACACTGTAATCAAGAGCAAAATGCCTTATATATGACATTATAATAGAGAGAAGATAATCGATTAAGCAGCTGAAGATAGTTGAGACTACTAGGGCCCTGCCCTGAGATACTCCTGCAGTCCTGTCCTGAAGCTGGGATGATTCGCCTCCAACAACCACAACCACCTTCCTATGTTCCAGGTATGACTCCAGTCACTGGAGAGTTTTTCCCTTTATTCCCATTGCCTACAGTTTTTACCAGAGTTCCTTGATGCTATACTTGGTCAAATGCTGTCTTCACATCAAGGACAGTCACTCATCTCACTTCTGGAATTAAGATCCTGTGTCTATGTTTGGACCAAGATGGTAATGAGGTCTGGAATTAAGTGATCTTGGTGGTTATTAGCAACTACCGCTTGAAAGCACTGTTAAAATCTCCTTCCATCACTTTGCTGACTAGGAGAATGCTGATAGGGTAGTAATGGGTCATGTTATATTTGTCCTGCTTTTGGTGAACAGGACATACCTGGGCAATTTTTTACATTGCCGGGTAGATACTCTATCTGTATAGGAACAGCTTTATTAGTTCTGGAGCACAGTTCCTCAGCAATAAAGCTGGGACATTGTTGGGGCCTGCAGCCTTTGCTGTGTCGAGTGCACTCAGTCATTTCTTGATGTCACAGAGTGGATTTAACTTGGCTGACAATCATCACCTGTGACGATGGTGACATTTATAGAAGGTGGAGAAGGATTGTCTATTCCACCTAGTAACTACTTTAATTGTCCATCGTCATTCGCAACTGTATGTGATAGGGTTGTAGAGCTTGGACCAGATCCTTTGGTTGAGTTATTGCTTAACTCTGTCCATAGCAAGCTGCTTCCACTGATCAGCATGCATGTAGTCTTGTGTTGTAGTTTCACCAGGTTGGCACCTAATTTTTGGGTACACCTGGTGCTGCTCCTGGAATCTCTTCCACACTCCTCACACGGCCAGGATGCGTCATTTGGCTTGACAGTGATGGAGGAGTGAGAGATATACCATACACGAGGGTACAGATTGTGGTGGTACACAATTCTGCAGCTGCTGTTGGTCCAGAGCACCTTATAGATGCCCAGTTTTGAGCTGCTAGATTTATTCTTAATCTATCCCACTTAGCACAGTGGTAGTGCCAAAAGACATGATGGAGGATGTCCTTCATGTGAAGATGGTACTTGACCTCCACATGGGCAGACCCACCAGAGATGGCAGCGGCACAGCAGTATACAGTCGAGAGGGAGTGGCCCTGGGAGTCCTGAACATCGTCTCCAGATCCCATGCAGTCTCATGGGATCAAGTCAAATATGGACAAGGAAACCTCCTGCTGATTACCACCAACCACCCTCCCTCAGCTAATGAATCAGTACTCCTCCACGTTGACCACCACTTGGAAGAAGCACTGAGGGTAGCAAGAACACAGAATGTACTCTGGGGGATTTCAATGTTAATCACCAATAATGGCTCGGTAGCACCACTACTGACCCAACTGGCTGAGTCCTGAAGGACATATCTGCCAGACTGGGCCTGAGACTGGTGGTGAGAACACCAGCAAGAAGGAAAAACCTACTGACCTCGCCTTCACCAATCTACCTGTCTCAGAGGCATCAATCTATGACAGTATTTCTAGGACTGACCACCGCATAGTCCTGTGGAGACAAAGTTCCATCTTCATTTGGAGGATACCTTCCATCGTGTTGTGAGGCAACACCACCATGCTAAATGGGATAGATACAGAACAGATTCAGCAACTCAAAACTGGGCATCCATGATTGCGCTGTGGGCCATCAGCAGCAGCAGAATTGTATTCTACCACAATCTGTCACCTCATGGCCCAGCATATCCTTCACTCTACCACTACCATCAAGCCAGGGGACCAATTCTGGTTCAATGAGGGATGTAGGAGAGCACACCGGGAGCAGTATCAGGCATATCTAAAAATGATGTGCCAACCTGGTGAAGCTACAACACAGGACTATTTGCATGCTAAACAGTGGAAGCAGCATGCGATGGACAGAGCGAAGTGATCCCAAAATCATGGATCCGATCAAAGCTCTGCGATCCTGCCACATCCAACCATGAATGGTGGTGAACAATTAAACAACTAACCAGAGGAGAAAGTTCCACAAATATCCCCAGCTTCAATGATGGTGGAGGCCTGCACATCTGTGCAAAAGACAAGGCTGAAACATTTGTAATTATTTTCAACCAGAAGTACTGAGTGGATGATCCATTTCAACCTCCTCCTGAGGTCCCCAGCATTACAGATGCCAGTCTTCAGCCAATTTGATTCACTCCACGTGATATCAAGAAATGACTGAAGGCACTGGATACAGCAAAGGCTATGGGCCCTGACAACATCCCAGCCGTAGTACTGAAGACCTGTGCACCAAAACTAGCCGTGCCCCCTCGCCAAGCTGTTCCAGTACAGCTAAAACATTGGCATCTACCTGACAATGTGGAAAATTGCCCAGGTATGTCCTGTCCACACAGAGCAGGACAAATTCAATCCGGCCAGTTACTACCTCATCAGTCTACTCTCAATCATCAGCAAAGTGATCGAAAGTATGTCGATAGTGCGTTCAAGTGACACTTACTCAGCAATAGCCTGTTCACCGATGCTCAGTTTGGGTTCTGCTAGGACCACTTGGCACCAGACCTTATTAGGGTCTTGGTCCAAACATAGAGAAAAGAGCTGATCTCCAGAGGTGAGGTGAGAGTGACTGCCCTTGACATCAAGGCAGCATTTGACCAAGTATGGCATCAACATGCCCTAGCAAAATTGAAGTCAATGGGAATCAGGGGAAAACTCTCCACTGGTTGGAGTCATACCTAGCACAAAGGAAGATTGCTTTGATTGTTGGAGGGCAATCATCTCAGCTCAGGACATTACTGCAGAAGTTCCTCAAGGCAGTGTCCTAGGCCCAACCATCTTCAGCGGCTTCATCAATGATCTTCCCTCCATCATAAGGTCAGAAATGGGGATATTTTCTTATGATTACCGTCTTCAGTACCATTTGCAACTCCTCAGATACAGAAGGAGTCCATGCCCACATTCAGCAAGACTTGACAACATTCAAGCTTGGGCTGATAAATGGCAAGTAGCATTCACATCACACAAGTGTCAGGCAATGACCATTTCCAAGAAGAGAGAATCTATCCTTCTCCCCATAACATTCAGCATTACTGTCACTGAATCCCCCATCATCAACATCCTGGGGTTTACCATTAAACAGGAACTTAACTGGACCAGCCATATTAATACAGTGGCTATAACAGCTGGTCAGAGGCTGGGATATCTGCGGTGAGTAACTCACCTGCTGACTCCCCAAATCCCGTCCACCATTTAGAAGACAAAAGTTAGGAGCGTGATGGAAGGACAAGGGTAGCAGATGCATGGGGACTCCACCACCTACAAGTTCCCCTCCAAGCCACACACCATTCTACCTTGAAACTATATCACCGTTCCTTCTTTGTCGCTGGAACTCCCTCCCTAACAGTACTCTGGGTGTACTTATACCACATGGACTGCAGCAGTTCAAGGCAGCCACTCACCACCACCTTCTCAAGAGCAATTAGAGGTGGGTAACAAATGCTGGCTTTGCCAGCGATGCTCACATCCCAGGAAAGAAAACAAAAAGGAGTACTGAATCATCAGCTGAGGGAGGAGTTATCAGCGGGAGGTTTCCTTGCCTACGTGAGTGGTAATCATGAGACTTTCTGGGGTCCAAAGGCAATGTTGAGAACTCCCAGATCTCTAGATTACTAATACAGTACCAGAACTATACACCATAATTTGGTAAGGGAAAAGAACCTTTCAGACAGACACTAAGGGCTGGATTATACTCTGGTGACAGGAGTTCCAGCAGCTGGACAGAAGGCGGGCAGCGGAGGGAGGCGGTTAGTGGGGAGAACTTGCCTCAGCCCTCCGTCAGATCCCAATTTCTATGCAGCGACGGGCAACCAATCACCTGCCCGTCAGGTAACTGTTCCTTTAAGGGACGACCTCCCACCTCCAGAGCTGCCGAGGCCGTTGAAGATGTTAGAGACCCCGGGACAGGTAAATGCGGTCAGCGTCGTTCGGGCCAGTCAGGCAGGCCCTGGCGACATGGTGGGGTGGGATGGGGTCAGCCATCGCTGCTGGGTGTGCGGCCCTCCCGAGGCCCTGGATTTCCTCTAAAAGGGGGGATTCCCCCCCACCTCCCCCAAGGAGGCCGCCAGGTCTCACATGGCAGCATCTCCCTGCAGCGGCAGGCTCTCCAATTTCAACAAAATTGGAGCAGAGGTGGGAAGAGGTCCTTAAATGGCCACCTAAGGGCCTTGATTGGCCTGCTGTGGGAAGGCTGTCCTTAGCCTTCCCCTCCCTGGACAAAATGGCAGGGGGTCTGAGCAACGACGGGAATGGCAACCCTTGCCATTTAGTTTGACCTCGCGCCTCCGTGCCTGTTTCATGTGCAGGATAAAATCCTGCCCTAAGGGTTCACAATAGGGGGACAAACAGATTGTAGGGCTTTCTGTATGTCATTAAAATACAAAATATTTGTGTACACAGAATATTCCTGCAGTGGCAGGTGATCTTGCAATGTGAGGTGAAAAATTTCAATTTTGGTTTTTGGGCAGATGTTGATTGTAAGGTGGAAAGATTGGGACAGATCCTGGATTGTTCGCTGAAGGTCTCTGCAATTAGCTGCTGCTGAACAATTTTGGTGACATTCAATTGTTGGCCCCTTTCTTACCATTCTCCACGTCATGGTTGTTTGCATCATACTGCAGGCGCTCCTCCAATGGCAACTTCATGTGCATTTTTCATTGCAGAACTAAGTTATGTGGTGTATAGTACACAATTATCATATATGACACCATGAGAGGAAGCCACTAGATCTGTCCAAGAACCTGAATCATTGTTTCATGACTCCGGGTGCTCCGGTTTCCTCCCACAGGCCAAAGACTTGCGGGTTGATAGGTAAATTGGCCATTGTAAAAATTGCCCCTCGTGTAGGTAGGTGGTAGGAGAATTGAGGGAAGGTGGGGATGTGAGAGGGAAAATGGGATTAATGTAGGATTAGTATAAAATGGGTGGTTGATGGTCGGCGCGGGCCAAAGGGCCTGTTTTGGTGCTGTATCTCTCTATGACTCTATGATCTCCTTGATGAGGACTCTAGTTGAAACGCTGATCTGACTGCAACAGAGCTCCACTGCTGATCATGGGCTCCTTACATGAGTTACAAGTCAGGTACACCCCTCAGAAAGCCAACGAGTCCTGCGCCTGTGTGTATTCATATCTTTTCCACATCCAAAAGGGCGGTATCAGTCAACATAAAAAGAAAACTCATGCCACAGTCCATTGCCTTTTTGCTTACGAGTTTATCATAGGAGATGGATTAATATTTGCATACTGTTTTCCCGAATCAGAAGTTACAACATGGGCTACTTGCAATCTGCTTCCTCTTGTAACGACCCTAACTGGCATCTTTGCAAACCCATTTCAAACATCTGCAATCCATGGAGTAAACTAGTGACCTGTATCCACAACAGATGATGGATTTAAACTGCTGTCTCTGAGCATTGCTAAACATTACTGACATCTAGAGAGGCACTGCCTCATTGTCTTTTATTAGCTGCTTTTAGTGCTCCATAATATAACTGAAATCATAAGTATATCCCTTTATAAAATAAATATAGTGCTGAGCTCAGGCTTAAAACTCAATAAATATTTACATGTTCTGTATAATACTATTTTTTCATTGTGGGGCTTGTGTTTTTTATGATTCCTGGCCCACCCTATATTTGTATGACTTCTGAAATGTGACACCTGTTTTAGACTTGGCATAACAGATGAACACAAATAATCCATTTGCTGAAAGTTGATACTGGTACAAGAACAATAAAGCTCAGTTCCTCTAGGCATAGATTTCTTACTTTCCAGCTCAAGACATAGTCATTACTACATTTTCAGGTGACAGTGAATTGAATGTGGACAGGGAAATATTTCAGGCTCATTTCCATAAAGATGCGTCAGTCAAACTGTGCTCTGCATTGTCTTGCACAGTTGGGAAGAGGGAGCAGAAAGTGCTTCCAATCATCACACAACTTTCTCCAGCATCAGTTACAAGCCTAACCTAGTGACTTCAGTCTCGCTGCCCCCCAACCACCCTAGTATTTGGCACCTGGGCTAATTCCTCACTGCTTTAATAGTACTGAAGCCTGATTTGCCTCAAACTTCAGCAGTTGTCATTAGATAGTGTGTTGATGGTTCAACATGTCTCAATTGTTGAGTATAACACAAAGAACATCCAACTAGAACCCATCCTACAGCATGCAAGAACTTCAAAATTGAGTGTGGGGGCTTGGAAAATTGCCCTTAGTAGAATTTCCCTCAAGGGATGATAGTAATAACCAATTTGTAAATCCATATAGAACCACTTTGAAAGAAAGAGACACTCTGTACCTTCAAGAGTCTATATTCTTCAGACTTTCCTACATTCTACTCAATGCTGACATGTCAATGTTTGAGAACAGCAGCATTTCTAATAAATAATCTAGCTCAAATATGGTATATCATATTTAGAATACATGCTTTTCGGATTCACAAAAGCTACTATGGGCATTTTGCTGACAGTTTACATTCTTTGGATCCCTCAGAGTTTTTAGGGCTAGAAATACATTTTTACCTTTTCCATAATAAATACTTGTGCCTCAATATGTCACCACATTTATAACTGAGGAGAAGGTAAAGATATACATTTACACAAGCAAATACTTAAAAAGTATCTATAGTTTTAGTTAGACATAACACTTTCCACCAAGTCTTTCTACATATTTTATTAATGGTAAATCTTTAGAATGAAACAACGAATATGTGGATATAAAACTCTGATTTAAATTTTCTTGAATGACATAAACTAATGTGAAAATACATACTTTGATTTTCTTTTAGGTAAACCTACCTTTGCTTGAAGTGTAAAGCAAAGCAGCCTGAAAACATACAATGGACGTGTCAACCAGACTTTCCTCAATAGACATTTGCACTGTAAATCCTGAATCAGGATTTATATTAGCAAGGGATAACAGATCAGTGGAACGTACAAAGAAGTTTCCATGGAAAGTATGAATGGAAAGACCTGTAAATGAGAAATCATTACTATCTGGGCACTGTAATGCTTCCACACATACCTGATGTGTAACAAAGCAAATCAGTTCATTTTTTTGTAACTTTAGGTTCCTTTAAATACAATGTCATGGAATTTGCTGTATATGGGAATTTGTATTAATCATAGTTGTACTTCTATAATGAATTGAAACATCTTAAGGTTATTTGCACTACTAATTGTTTTTATGTACACTGACTTAAAACAAGAGCAAATAGATTAAATAAATGCAATAACTTGTGGATTTGAATAATTAATTGAATATTGACTAACTTTCCATTCTGCTAAGTAAATGTTTATTATTGAAAAAATATTTATTCTTCATTCTCTATTTCTCACGCTGTTTAGATTCTCCAGGTGTCCAGGGAAAGACAGCAAAATTGTTGATATTACCAAGTGATGAAAAATTTTCAATTGTAAAGCACTTATTACATCTCTTGGAAAAGCCTCGAAGCACAAATATTTTGAAGTGCAGTGGTTTATTTATTTATTTAGAGATACAGCACTGAAACAGGCCCTTCGGCCCAAGTCTGTGCTGACCAACAACCACCCATTTATACTAACCATACATAATCCAATATTCCCTACCACCTACCTACACTAGGGGCAATTTACAACGGCCAATTTAACTATCACCTGCAAGTCTTTGGCTGTGGGAGGAAACCGGAGCACCCGGTTTCTGTGCAGAAAAAGGCAGCAGCCACTTTACCAACAGTAAAATCCCACAGGCAGCAATAAAATAAGTGATCAGTTAATTATTTTTGGTGATGCTGCTTCACAGAGCCATATTGGCCAGAACATTGGAAGAATTTCCTGCCTTTGTCAAACAACACTATGGAATTTTTAAAGTGGACAAGAAATATTAAGACCGGTGTAGCCTTAAATTAGTACCTTATTTGATTAATGGCATCTCCGACAATGCAACATTTCCTCAGCATTGCACTGGTGTATCAGCCTTGCTTAAATGAGGCTTGAATTGGCAACCTTTTGGCTCAGTAAAAAGAGGCTCCCAAATGAGCCAATCTGACAATCATAATTAAAATTGTCATTATGAATCTATACAGTTATCAGAATCCATCTGTTGTATTTCAGCCCCAAATGTATTCTAGCTATCTGATGAATCATAGAGTTACACAGCACAGAAACAGGCCCTTCAGTGCACCGTGTCCATGCCAGCCATCAAGCAGCTATCTATTCTAATCCCATTTTCCAGCACTTGACCCATAGCCTTGTATGCTATGGCGGTTCAAGTGTTCATCTAAATACTTCTTAAATGCTGTGAGGGTTCCTGCCTCTACCACCCCTTCAGACAGTGTGTTCCAGATTCCAACCACCCTCTGGGTGAAATTTTTCCCCTCAAATCCCCTCTAAACCTCCTGTCTCTTACATTAAATTTATGCCCCCTGGTTATTGACACCTCCGCTAAGGGAAAACATTTCATCCTATCTACTCTATCTATGCTCCTCATAATTTTGTATACCTCTATCAGGTTTCCCCTCAGCCTTTTCTGCTCTAAGGAAAACAACCCTAGCCTATCCAGTCTCTCTTCATAGCTGAAATGCTCCAGCCCAGGCAACATCTTGCTGAATCTCCTCTGCACCCTCTCCAGTGAAATCACATCCTTCCGATAGTGTGACCATGATTGTACACAGTACTCCAGCTGTGGCCGAACTAACATTTTATACAGCTCCATCATAACCTCCCTGCTCTTGTTTTCCGTGCCTCAGCTAATAAAGGCAAGTATCCCATATGCCTTCCTAACCCCCTTATCGACCTGTGCTGCTGCCTTCAGTGATCCATGGACAAGTACACCAAGGTCCCTCTGACCCGCTGTACTTCCTAGGGTCTTACCACCCATTGTATATTCTCTTGCCTTGTTAGTCCTCCCACAATGCAACACCTCACACTTCTCAGGATTAAATTCCATTTGCCACTGCTCCGCCCATCTTACCAGTCCATCTGTATCATCCTCTAATCTAAGGCTTTCCTCCTCACCATTTACAACACCACCAATTTTCGGGTCGTCTGCGAACTTACTGATCATACCTCCTATATTCACGTCTAAATCATTAATGTACACTACAAACAACAAGGGTCCCAGCACCGATCCCTGCGGTACACCACTGGTTACAGACTTCCAATCGCAAAAACAACCCTCGACTATCACCTTCTGCCTCCTGCCACGAAGCCAATTTTGGATCCACTTTGCCAAATTGCCTTGGCTCCCATGGGCTTTTACCTTCTTGACCAATCTCCCAAGCGGGACCTTATCAAAAGCCTTACTAAAGTCCATGTAGACTACATCAACTGCTTTACCCTCATCTATACGTCTAGTCACTTCTTCGAAAAAATCCAGTCAAGTTTGTTAGACATGATTTCCCCCTGACAAAGCCATGCTGACTATCCTTGATTAATCCCTGCCTCTCCAAGTGGAGATCAATCCTGCCCCTCAGAATTTTTTCCAATAGCTTCCCTACCACTGATGTTACACTCACCGGCCTGTAATTACCTGGTTTATCCCTGCTACCCTTCTTGAATAATGGTACCACATTCGCTGTCCTCCAGTCCTCTGGCACCTCTCCTGTGGCCAGTGAGGAATTGAAAATTTGTGTCAGAGCCCCTGCTATCTCCTCCCTTGCCTCACTTAACAGCCTGGGATACATTTCATCTGGAACTGGGGATTTATCCACTTTTAAGTCTGCTAAAACCAATAATACCTCCGCCCTTTCAATGCTAATTTGTTCGAGTATATCACAATCCCTTTCCCTGATCCTTTTCCAAAGTGAACACAGATGAAAAGTAATCATTTAAAACCTCATCTACGTCCTCCGGCTCCACACACAGATTGCCACTTTGGTCCCTAATGGGCCCTACTCTTTCCCTGGTTATCCTCTTGCCCTTAATATACTTATAAAACGCCTTGGGATTTTCCTTTATCTTGCCAGCCAGTGTTTTTTTCATGCCCCCTCTTCGCTCTCCTAATTATTTTTTTAAGTACTCCCCTACATTTTCTATACTCCTCTAGTGCCTCTGCTGTTTTCAGCCCCCTGAATCTGCCATAGGCCTATTTTTTTTTCCTTATCCAATCCTCCATATCCCTTGACACCCAGGGTTTTCTGGACTTGTTGGTCCTACTCTTCACCTTTACGGGAACATGTTGGCTCTGAACTCTCACTATTTCCTTTCTGAATGACTCCCACTGGTCTGATGTAGACATTCCTACAAGTAGCTGTTCCCAGTCCACTTTGGCCAGATCCTGTTTTATCATATTGAAATCAGCCTTCCCCCAATTCAGTACCTTTATTTCCGGCCCATCTTTGTCCTTTTCCATAACTACCTTAAATCTTGCAGAGCTATGGTCACTATTCCCGAAATGCTCCCCCACTGACACTTCTACCACTTGCCCGGCTTCATTCCCTAGGATTAGGTCCAGTACCGCCCCTTCTCTTGTAGGACTTTCTACGTGCTGGCTCAAAAAGCTCTCCTGTATGCACTTTAAGAATCCCGCCCCCTTTAAGCCGTCTGCACTAAGACAACAAAATCGGAACTCAGTGCTGCCATTGATTCTTTAGCCAGTGGAAAAGCCCCTGGGAAGGACGGCATTATCCCTGAAATAATCAAGAGTGCCAAGCCTGCTATATTCTCAGCACTCCATGAGCTGCTTTGCCTGTGCTGGGATGAGGGAGCAATACCACAGGACATGCGCGTTGCCAATATCATCACCCTCTATAAGAACAAGGGTGACCGTGGTGACTGCAACAACTACCGTGGAATCTCCCTGCTCAGCAAAGTGGGGAAAGTCTTCGCTTGAGTCATTCTAAACAGATTCCAGAAGCAGGCTGAGCGTGTCTACCCTGAGGTACAGTGTGGCTTTCGAGCAGAGAGATCCACCATTGACATGCTGCTCTCCCTTCGCCAGCTACAGGAGAAATGCCGCGAACAACAGATGCCCCTCTACGCTGTTTTCATAGATCTCAGCAAAGCCTTTGACCTCATCAGCAGACGTGGTCTCTTCAGACTACTAGCAAAGATCAGATGTCCACCAAAGCTACTAAGTATCATCACCTCGTTCCATGACAATATGAAAGGCACAATTCAGCATAGTGGTGCCTCATCAGACCCCTTTCCTATCCTGAGTGATCTGAAACAGGGCTGTGTTCTCGCACCTACGCTGTTTGGGATGATCTTCTCCCTGCTGCTCTCACATGCGTTCAAGTCTTCAGAAGAAGGAATTTTCCTCCACACAAGATCAGATGGCAGGTTGTTCAACCTTGCCTGTCTTAGAGCGAAGACCAAAGTACGGAAGGTCCTCATCAGGGAACTCCTCTTTGCTGACGATGCTGCATTAACATCCCACACAGAAGAGTGTCTGCAGAGACTCATCGACAGGATTGCGGCTGCCTGCAATGAATTTGCCTAACCATCAGCCTCAAGAAAACGAACATCATGGGACAGAGCGTCAGAAATGCTCCATCCATCAATATCGGCGACCACGCTCTGGAAGTGGTTCAAGAGTTCACCTACCTAGGCTCAACTATCACCAGTAACCTGTCTCTTGATGCAGAAATCAATAAGCGCATGGGAAAGGCGTCCGCTGCTATGTCCAGACTGGCCAAGAGAGTGGGAAAATGGCGCATTGACACGGAACACGTAAGTCCAAGTGTATCAAGCCCGTGTCCTCAGTACCTTGCTCTACAGCAGCGAGGCCTGGACAACAGATGTCAGCCAAGAGCGACGTCTCAATTCATTCCATCTTCGCTGCCTCCGGAGAATCCTTGGCATCTGGTGGCAGGACCGTATCTCCAACATAGAAGCCCTTGAGTCGGCCAACATCCCCCAGCATATAGACCCTACTGAGCCAGCGGCGCTTGAGATGGCTTGGCCATATGAGCCGCATGGAAGACGGCAGGATCCCTAAGGACACACTGTACAGTGAGCTCGTCACTGGTATCAGACCCACCGGCTGCCCATGTCTCAGCTTTAAAGACGTCTGCAAACGTGCCATGAAGTCCTGTGACATTGACCACAAGTGGTGGGAGTCAGTTGCCAGTGATTGGCAGAGCTGGCGGACAGCCATAAAGGCGGGGCTAAAGAGTGGCGATTCGAAGAGACTTAGCTGTTGGCAGGAAAAAAGACAGAAGTGCAAGGAGAGAACCAACTGTGTAACAGCCCCGCCAACCAATTTTATCCGCAGCGCCTGTGGAAGAGTCTGACACTCTAGAATTGGCCTTTATAGCCACTCCAAGCGCTGCTTCACAAACCACTGACCACCTCCAGGCGCTTACCCATTGTATCTCGAGACAAGGAGGCCAAAGAAGAAAAAAGACTAAGACTATCCCAGTTAATATTGGGGAAGCTGAAATCCCCTACTATTACTACCCTATTATTTTCACACCTCTCAGATTTGTCTACATATCTGCTCCTCTATCTCTCCCTGACTATTTGGAGACTTGTAGTAAACTCCCAGGCAAATGACTGCCCCCTTTTTGTTTTTAAGTTCTATCCATATGGCCTCATTTGATGAACCATCTAAGATATCATCCCTCCTTACTGCAGTAATTGACCCCTTGATCAACAGTGCAATGCCACCTCCTCTTTCACATCCCCCCCCCCCACAACCCCGTCACACCTTAAGATTCTATATCCTGGAATACTGAGCTTAACAGTCCTGCTCTTCTCTCAATCATGTCTCTGTGATAACAATATCATATTCCCATGTGCTGATCAACACCCTCAATTCATCTGCCTTACTTGCAAGACTCCTTGCACTAAAATAGATGCAATCCAGCCTTGCATTGTTCACTTGTGTCTTAACAGGTCTATATTTGCTCTGCCTTCCAAACTGACTTAATTTCTCTTCTATATTTGGCTGTGCATCACCCCTACTGTACCTTCACTCTGAATTTCAGATTAAGAGGACAGACCTGCTATAAATGCCTTTTATGGCATTGCTTTGCAACTGTCCTTTGGGATACAATCAATGGACCCCATAGACTTAAGCTCAGAATTGTTTTACCCTCTTTCCTGTGGCTCAGCATCTCATTTCCACCTGGAGAAATGCCAGATGAAAATTCTCATTCTACTGAGATCTGGGACCAAGCGCCATCTCAGTAGGTAGTATTCTCACCTCTCAGTCAGAAGTTTGTGGGTTCAAGCCTCACTTCAAAGTGCAGTATTGAGATTGCGCTGCACTATCAGAAATGCCATCTTGTAGATGAGATGTTAAACCAAGGACCCACAGAATCCCTCAAGTGAATGCAAAGATCCCACGTCACTATTTCAAAGAAGAGCACAGTGTCCTGGCCAATATTTGTCCCTCAATCAACATCACAAAAACAGATGATCTGGTCATTATCACATTGTCGTTCGTGGGACCTCACTGTGCACAAATTGGTTGCCATGTTTCTTACATTATACAGTGACTATATTTCAAAAGTACTTCAATGGTTGCAAAGTGCTTTGGGGCATCCGGAGACCATGAAAGGCATCAGATAAATGAAAGTTTTTTTTTTAACAATACAATGAGAAATATTTGTGTAAAGAATTACGTAAGACTCAGTGTAACAAGAGTATAAGCAGTCCATATAACTATCACAAATATGTAAAAGAATAAAACATTACCTTTCGTACAGCGTATCCTCATAACCGCCTCAAAGCCAATTTTTCTAATGAGGTACCGTTTGAGATCTTTCTGAAACTTCTCTACCTGGGCAGGATTGTGAATGTGATGGAATGATGGATAGTAGAAGACCGATCCAGCAGAATATTTTGACATACAGGCTGTAAAAACATCAAATATGTAATAAATTAGGTTTAAAATTTGCTACCAGTAACTGGTAGTGAATATGCAAAGTCTTTTGCAAGTAAAACAATTTGGTGAGAAATCAACAGTTCTAATAAAATGTTGAGAAGTAATGACATCAGTGTATACATATATATCAAGAGTACAGTAATATTTCTAAAAGACATGACAAAATAAAAATAAGTAATGTATTAAAGTAATTAGAAGATGTGCCCTAACATAATTATTTTTTCAGCTGAACAAATAATTTTCTTTGCAACAAATGTATGCATTTTAAAAAATTCTTATTTCTAACTATTTTTCATTATTTCAATTGCCTTCTTTTCTGTCTTTATGTCTCCTCTGTAATTCTTATAATTTCTGTTTTCTTTCTTTTCAAACTTCGCCATTTATTTACTTCTCCTTTAGTTTATCTTTGCTTTTTTTTGCTCTTTTTAATTCAGGATTTTGCTTTTGGAGATTACCATTATGAATGGTAGAGAAAGGATTGCAATTTTCAGCAAGTGTGATGTTTATGAGCCATTATATACAAAATATCAAGGATTCACTGGGAGCAGTGGATAATCACAGCTATCAGGTCACTGCATAATCCTTCTCACAACCCACAGAAAACCAACGACCTCAAAGTTGAGGGCCAGGTTGAGTGTTGCTACATGCTAAGAAGGTAATTTCTGAGATATTACACTCAAAAAGCAGAGGATTTCCTTACTGGATGTAAATCAAACAGGAAAGACCTGTACCAAAGGCTAATGCCCACCCACCCAGCAACTCCAACATCTCTTGTAACCAAATTCCTCAGCCTATTCCGTTAAATCAAATTAACTTACATAGCTTCTGAAACACAACCTATTTTGAGCAAAGAACATAACTAACGGCAAGTTATGAGAACAAAGAACAAATACAATTTAGAGTGCTTTATTGGACAGCCATTTTAGTTTATAACTTCAATCCCCTTGTTCTATAACAAAATGAATGCAGCAATACATGATTAGAAAAATATTAAGATTACATAAATGCAGAAAAGCCTGTATTAAGCAATTAACATTCTGGGCAAGATATTACATTTGAATTACACATCTCCCTAAAGGCTTATAATATGCCTGCGCAAATATGGGTGAGCATATTGTAATTAGACACAAATAACAAGTATGTGTCATATAATGCATTTCCCTCTCGTGCTTTAAGTTGATAAGGTACCAACAAAACATCAGTTCATTCCCGTGTCCAGAATTACTCTGGCTGCCAGGGGGCAGAGTTACACTTTAAATTTTCTGAACAGAGTTGCATCGAATGCAAGATAAGCGATGCAACTCCTCAATTCTGCACTTGAAACATGGAAAAAGCCTCCCCTTTTGCTGCCATAGAGGGTAATACAACAACTGCCCCTCCCTCCACCCAACCCCAAGCAGGATGCGTGTTTCCCAGTAGACCAGAACTGTAACTGCCCCAATTATGCAAAATAGGCTGATCCCAGAAAAACTGGTCAGAGTGGAGGGCACATGCTTGGGTGGGGAAAATTCCCACCCTGTTAAAGGTGTACCAGAACTCCACTGGAGTTTTGATTAGTATATGTCCATATGATTAAAAACAACAGGAACAATGGAGATAGAAAACTGGGAACACAACTTAAATATTTTTATCAACAGATTTTACATAGGAGCTGTATGTTCAACTATGATATCACACCTTCACACATGGTCTTATTGATCTGAAAAGCTGCTATTGGAGCTCTTTAATGGTACAATAACACCTTTTCTATAACTGTAGTTTTACCTCGTAACTTAAATTTAGTGATGTTTAAATAATCCAGTTTGAGAGGGCACTCTCAAGACCACGTCGATAAATTAAATTCTCTAACAACTTTTTTAATGTCAACTGGTACTTTTGGATTTTAAGTAGCTGGGTGTCATTAATATTTGATAACTTCAATGATAATATACAGCCCAATCCCTGGATATATTTTTAAAAAAATGCTTGGCCTGAGAAAGCAATGAGCCAATTTAAAAAAAAACTTTGGGGCTGGACAACATTGGTTGCAAAGAAAGGTAGTTCTTTATTCATTTGTTAGGTATGTTACATAAATCATTTAATGGTAATGAAAAATGTCCTCTTACCAAGTGAAGCCATGTCAGCATATTGTCCACTCAGTATAAACAGATCCACTGCCACCTGCTGGCCTGAGCAATCCAAAGCAAACTTTTTATAAAAGTCTGTGGCTGGACCAAGATGTTGCACACCCTTAATCGAAATTAAATAGTTAGTATCTCAAGAGATATTTCAGATTTTCTCATTTTACTGTAAATTAGAAAGTAACATTTGAAAACATTACCTGCCTTTGTATTTTTTTTTAAATCATACTTTGAGTATTATAGTCATCAAAATGATTTTGTTAAGATATTCACATGGTCTCCCTTCTCCTACTACATGGACCACATCACTGCTAGATCACAAACTTTCTTTTGTGAATGTGCAATTCTTTCTTGTTTATTGATTTAAAGAAAATTGTGAACTGCCGTGAGGTTTAGAAGTACAATCTCCGAAAAACAGCAGGGCCAGCCACAATGTCCAAAGTCTGAGTTCATTTGTCAATGGCTTGTAGTTGACCCCAGGCCCTTTGGACCAGTCACAAAATAAATATGGACAAGGAAGGCCATTTGGTCCATCCTGATTTATTCAGCCAGAAAAATCCTACAGGCTTCTCTCTGCCTGTCCTCCTCAATCATGTCCCCCAAAGGGTTCTTGGATAATTCCAAGGGTTTCAGCTCTACTATCCCACGTGTTCATCACTCTGCATAAACATCATCTTCCTGACCTCAGTTCTAAGTTTGGCTTTTACCAGTTGAACTTGTGCCCTTGTCCTATTCTCACGATTCAGACAAAAACTATTTTCCACTTTTAACTTTCTGTTCTGTTTACTAACTTAAGGTATCTAAAATGATACCTAAGTTGAGATTCTTAAATCATGAGGAGACACAGGAAAAAATAGACTCTTTTTGGCCAAACAGAGAATATTGAAGAATTCCAATAGCGATGTTCAAAATTATGAGGGCTTTTATTAAGGTCAGCAGGCAAAATCTATTCTGCTGATTGATGAGTTTTATAGATTCATAAGCATGACCAGAAGAATGAAGAGGAATAGTTTAGGAAAATTTTATTTCTTTTATGCAGATGATCTTTTGGACTCAGACTCAGTTAAGATAAAAATGGTTCTGTATACAAAACTGATTCGTTAGAATGGGCCAAAAGAGATAGAGAATTAAGGCTGATATGCATTAAATATCTTCACTTTCCGTCAGTAATTTTTGCCCCATTCCATTTTAAACAGTAAAGTTACATAAGCTTTAACTTACCAAAGTTACATTCATCAATTACTTGTTTGCATATTCATGCAAGTAAAATTATGGCTTCCAATCTCTTCAATTGAGAAAGCAAGGCAGGATGCTGCAGGCGCAGCAAATTCCCTTATGACTGGTGCTACATCACTGTCATAACTCTCTAGAGTGTGCAGCAAGCTGCCTCTCCAGCATACACAAGGGAAGCATAGGCGTAGCACAAACCACGATGGACGCTTCAGTGGCGAATCGTTAAATCTGGTGATAGTGCATCCAGCACAACAGAGGCAGGTAGAATGGTGCAAGGTAGGAGCTGAGTTTAGCAGTCACAAGCATGCTGGTTTGAACCAGAAAGCAGGAATTCTCTACTCCCAGGTTGCCAGCAGCAATGACTGGGAGTTTGATCATTCTGGGAGATAACTGAGCAATCAGGGAGTTTTGGCAGTTTTGTGTTTCAATCAGAAATGGTGCAACATATTACATACATGTGTATAATAAAACATTAATTATGATCAAGCTTAAATGTGTGCTTGCTACAAGTTTACATGTGCCTGTGCACTCACTTTTAATCTATGAAGCATTTCCACAATATGGCACCATTTACATTGCAGAATATCAACCCATTAAATAAATGCAATAACATTTTCAAACTGCAGAAAATAGCTCCAACCCAAATCGGCAAACCTATTCCTAAAGAAAAACTGTTTCTGAAGTGTTCTATTGCTCACCCTACTACCGGTTTTCACTGCCTGAAGGCCTCAGAGAATCCTTGAATTTACTCAGAGCTGTTCGGTCCCCAAAATCTGGATTTCAATTAATGGAGTGTGCAGTGATGCATAGTGTCCTGTACATTATTTTTAAAGTAAGATTCTTTCTCTTTTGGTATAAAAAACAATTACCTTTGTGGTAGATCTCTGGTTTGGATCTTCCCTTGAAAGAAGATGACCCACACCTACAGATGGTAGCTGTGTCTGGAACACGGATATGCGTCCCCCTGTCGCAGACATAAGTTTAAATGCAGCCTGCAGAGCAGGTCCCAGTGCACTATGGGTCTCTCTTGTGCTAGTGAACATTCTGGGCAATACTTTCAATAAATCTTTAACAAGCTACAAATAAAACAAAAACACATTTCAGATTTCTCAGGAGAAAAATGTTTTATGCCGCTAGTGGCACAAATGTTTAGTAAAGATCTACAGTGATTATTTTTTCCTCAGTAACATCCACTTAACATTAAATATTAATACAATTATACAATCAAGAAGCCTGACGATGTAACAGTGACTTTGCTGCATATTTTGTGGAGCATAACTAAAAGGGGGCATTCAATGAAATACACTATCACCTCAGCATAATTCTGCTGGGTTATTATATATTGTGTCTGCAGGGGATCCAGTACAGCAATGCATGAATTCCCCCAGCAATAAAAACGGGTGAGATTGTTTCATGTACCAAAAAACAAGGATAGGAATACCTTGCTGTGTCATTATGCTATTGGACAGGAGGTAAGGTAAAAGCAGTGGGTTTTGGATACACCAGATGATGCCAACATCACAACAAGAAGTCATCAAAGATGAGCACAGAGATATGGAACCAATAAAACAGCTGCCCCCTATGGTAATTACACACAGGGGAAATAAAGACTGCATTTTTCCTAATTTGTTTTTTTTGTTCTTTTAAAAGAATGATTTTTTTCTGTGTAGAACCCCTTAAGTATTGAGATCTTCCCTTCAGTGTTTTCAGGGAATTTACTGCACCAGTGCCTTTGTCAGTAGAGAAGACAATTTTGATTCATTGACATTTCAAAAAAATGCATAATTATTTTGTTTATGTATCTGAAAATCCCAATGGGCATTTGTGTGAACCAGTTTTTGTTTACTAGTATGGGTATATTTTCTTTCATATAAACTCATATTGCTAGAAATGCATTAAGTGCTCCCTTGGTAGGCCAGCAAGTTTATCCAGTGAATAGCTGAACCGTACAGATCAAAATTGGCTGATCTCAGTTGCGTGCTGGTAGAGGTGTGAGTCGTAGACTGCAAGTGGAAGGAGGAAAAGCAGAGAGAAAACAAAACAACCAGGCATTCAGCTCCCAACTGTCATTCAATGACCTGTGTTAAAAGTGAGCATGCATGAATACTAGACAAGGACAGGATCAAAAGTGGCTGTTGCTACAGTTTCTGTTACTCACACGTGAACAGGTACTTGAGTTAGGTACTGGAGGTAACCCACAGAAAGCAATGAAAGCGGCAGCTGGGGGGGGGGTGGTGCGGAATGATTTTTTAAATAAATATCTTATAATAAAGAATAAAATCTACTTGTTTATATTTTGATCACAGTGACAATTCCTATCCAAATTCAAAGTTATAAACCATGCTCATTAAATTATATGTCAACATCCTGCAGTCACTGTGCTTGCGCATGCATTAAAAATTTAAATTTCTTCATTTTGGTGCATGTTTTCCTTGGAATGTTCATCTAATGATCAAATGTTTGTATGCAATCTCAGTAAACATGTGCTAAGGAATCTGATCAAGAAGAATTATAGTATAATTTACGGATCCAATTTCTAGATAGAACTAACATTTTAAATTGAGAAATAATTTTGTTCAGTCACTAACGTATCAATGCGTGATAGCTTATTTCTATTAAGCAGCTCATTAATTGGATGCCTGTTTTAAAATAATTATGTCCTCTGATGCAGAGCTCGGTACACGCATAGGGCAAGCAACTACCACCTCTGGTCGACTCGCAAAACACACATGGGATAACACCAAGCTGACCCTTAGGACCAAGCTGATGGTTTATAAGGCCTGTGTTCTCGGCAACCTGCTGGATGTGCGGCACAGTGGCGCAGTGGTTAGCACTGCAGCCTCACAGCTCCAGTGACCCGGGGTTCGGTTCTGGGTACTGCCTGTGCGGAGTTTGCAAGTTCTCCCTGTGACTGCGTGGGTTTCCGCCGGGTGCTCTGGTTTACTCCCACAGCCAAGGACTTGCAGGTTGATAGGTAAATTGGCCATTGTAAATTGCCCCTAGTGTAGGTAGGTGGTAGGAGAATTGAGGGAAGGTGGGGATGTGGTGGAGATTAATGTAGGATTAGTATAAATGGGTGGTTGATGGTCGGCACAGACTTGGTGGGCCGAAGGGCCTGTTTCAGCGCTGTATCTCTCTATGACTCAATGACTTACAGCTACCAGGAGCAGAAACTCAATAATTTCCATCTTCGTTGCCTGCAGCACATTATGGGTATATCCTGGCAGGACAAAAATCACAAATGCAGCAGTCCTCTCAAAGGCAGAGCTCCCAAGTGTGTTGGCACTAATCAAACACAAGCGGCTTCGGTTGATTGGACACATCTGCAGGATGGAAGACAGTTGCATACCCAAAGACCTTCTGTATGGTGAGGTAGCCGGGGCCAAACGACCACTGGGGTGCCAAAAGTTCCACTTTAAGGATGCTTGTAAGCATGACATGACGGCCCTATATGTCGACTACTGTACTTGGGAGTCACTAGTTGGTGAAAGAGGGAAATGGCAACACATCCAGTGGGCTGGTGTGCAGTACCACGAGAACCAGTGGCCACAGCACCTTGGCAACAGGCGCCAATGCCGAAAACAACAATTCACAGCTTCACGTGCGGCACTTGTGGCAGAACCTGCCTCTCAAGGATTGACCTTCACAGCCATCAGCAAAGATGCACCGAGAAGACACCCCACTTAAATGGATTGTTTGCTGCGTGTCCCATCATCTATCATAGAGGGTAGAATGGCAACAGCAACATACAATGAATTGTTTTTTTAAGTATTGTCTTACATTTTTCATGGTTCATTTGGATTCATTTCACGTATAAGCCAGTCTGATGAGCAATTATGACAAGTAGAAAAGGCACATTTTTTGGAATACAATCCAAATAGCATATGATTTTATTTCAGCTTTCTAGTCCAATTACGATTCCATCTCAACCCGAGGACACTTTACCTCCACCCCAACCACCACGCACAGCGGATTTCTTTGTACAAAGCCGGAAGCAGCACTGAAAGGAGGTCAACCTTCCCCATTTCCTTGTCAGTTTTCAGTAAGATTGTAAGGTAATCATCTCCCTGAACAACTAATCCTGGTTTTCCAGGCTGCTCTCATCAATATGACCCTATTGTCTCTTTAAATATAAGCATGTTTATCTTACTAGAAAAGAATACAGTTAAACTAATATTTACAACAGAAAGGTGTCAGTGACGCAAAAGGCCGAATGCACAGTAACCATTCTATGACATTTTTATGATTTGCAAGGACCAGAGTCAAGTGCCCCTTGTTAACAAATTGCATTTTAACTGGTGATCTCAAGCAACAGTAACAGGTCGGCACAAATACAGATAGTTGGGTTTTCTGAATCTCAAGCAGCAAGCCATTTATCTGAGCAGTCAAGCACTACTGTAACTCCCTCAACTAGAGGGGCATGGAGGATTAAGGCACATGAACAAGCTATACATAGACGTTTTAACACCTAGGAAAACCAACTTGAATATCACACATGGATGCACTAATTCATTAAATAAAATGGTGTTACTAATATTACATACTTTGTATCATTCTTTTGTTATGCAAGTAAGGAAGTACATATTAAACATGCAATTTTGAAGCACAACAGAATATGTAAACCAGCTAATAGAATTCTACAGCAGATAACAGAGCTCAGTAGAAGCCCTGGTCAATGAGTGCCTCCCAAATTTGTCTCCCTGGCTGCAGTGCCTCCTGCACTATTACTGGTCCCTGGCTGTACCTGCTTTTAAAGAAGGTGGTTAAGGTAAGCTTGCTCCCACATCTACAGACTGGTCCAAGCATTTAAAGCCATCTGAAGCATTTGCTTAGTGAAGATCCTAATTGACACATCTGCATCATTGGGGGTAATTTTACTCCCCAAAGACAGGTAAGTTTGAGTTGGGTGGGAAATTAAAAAATGTTAAAAATTTCAAATCCGAACCCAACCACCTACTTCCGGTTTTAATGGAGGCCAGACCAGAGGCAGACAACCAACCATTTAGCTCTCAGGAGGCAGGCTCAAACCATTTGAAGAATCTACGTGCCTCCATTTCAACAAGGTTTCTATTTTTAACTGCTGTCAGCCAGGTTTCGGGAAACCTGACAGGTAAGAGGACGGAATCAACTGGATCCCAAAGGTAAGTGCCTTTACAGCATCACGTGGGCCAGGAGGAGCAGGAGTGTTACCCCCCAAGCCCACTAAGCTAACCCTGTAAACACAACTTTAATATCTGCCCATCCTTCCAGCAGTTTGTCCAACCACAACCCCCACCCCTCCACAATCTCCCTGCATTCACTTGATCAACAACCTACAATGCCCCCTCAGTAAATATCAAAGCCATGGTATCTTGTCTCTAGGAAAGTACAGGGGTTTCACAGGTATCATCAGGCATGGGTGAATCGCAAAGTCTGTTTTTGAGGAGCCAATTCTCCATTTTTTCCCTTATTTAAAGACCTGTGTTATAACTAATTTTCTCAGAATACAAGAATCATATGCAATTCCAAGGAAAAGTTCATTAACTTGTGAAATTTTCTGGCAGGGTAATATATATATACATTATTGAAATAATATACCCTCTTACTTCAGCATGCCAGAGATGTGGTACAGTCAAATGCATAGTCAATAACTCCTTGTACCTTAGGGAAACGAGTTGTCTCTCTGAAACATACGTAGGTGGGTGTATGGCAAAACACTGCTTCATTTATCTCTTTAATGTACTGATGACAACTCCTGAAATACTACCTACAGGTGTCAGGAAGAACCCTGGAGAATAAAACTTGAGGAGAGACGGCCTTTAACATCATAATGCAATGAGGATATTTAACTGTCCCAGAGGTCACTGAAGACCAGATGGCATACTAGAGTCACAGCATCAGAGCTATGTGTTCCACCACATTCGGCATATCTCTCTGGGGTATTTTTGGTAGATATTCTGTCTGGGTTAGTTTGCATGAACCGTGCACCTCCTATGCTCTCTTTGTTCCTGGACTCCCCTCTCTGAGTTGTCCTGCACCATGTAATAACCAAAAGCTGCTGCATCATTCTGGGGCTGAAAGGTCCACTGTAACAGTCCAGTCTGTCAGTGTTGTGTTGAAACTTTGTTTTATGAATGAAAGGTACTATTTCAAACTCACATGTATATTATTAATTAATTCAATTTCAAACCAATCCTACCCAAAAAAAAATACACAAACCTTCTTGATTACCCTTTAGGTACTTAAAGTATTTAAAAAATTGTGCTTTAACTTTCAAAAACATATTTTATTGTGGGAGCAAGACTGAAGAAATTGGCAAAAGCAGAGAAAACATCGATTGTTTTCTCAAGATCTTACTCATTATCTAATACGTTAATGATTTAGACGTGAATATAGGAAGTATGATCAGTAAGTTCACAGATGACACGAAAATTTGCGGTGTTGTAAATAGTGAGGAGGAAAGCCTTATATTACAGGACGATATAGATGGGCTGGTAAGATGGGCAGAGCAGTGGCAAATGGAATTTAATCCTGGAAAGTGTGAGGTAATGCATTTTGGGAGGACTAACAAGGCAAGGGACTATACAATGGATGGTAGGATCCTAGGAAGTACAGAGGATCAGAGGGACCTTGGTGTACTTGTCCACAGATCACTGAAGGCAGCAGCACTGGTAGATAAAGTGGTTAGGAAGGCATATGGGATACCTGCCTTTATTAGCTGAGGCACGGAAAACAAGAGCAGGGAGGTTGTGATTAGACCACAGCTGCAGTACTGTATATAGTTCTGGTCACTACACTATAGGAAGGATGTGATTGCACTGGAGCTGGTACAGAGGAGATTCACCGAGATGTTGCCTGGGCTGGAGCATTTCAGCTATGAAGAGAGACTGGATAGACTTGGGTTGTTTTCCTTAGAGCAGAGAAAGCTGAGGGGGTCCTGATTGAGGTATACAAAATTTTGAGGAGCATAGATAGGGTAGATAGGAAGAAACGTTTTCCCTTAGTGGAGGGGTCAGAAACCAGGGGGTATAGATTTAAGGTAAGGGACAGTAGGTTTAGAGGGGATTTGAGGAAAAAAAATTTCACCCAGTGGGTGGTTGGAATCTGGAGCACACTGCTTGAAGGGGTGGTAGAGGCAGGAACCCTCACAACATTTAAGTATTTAGATGAGCACTTAAAATGCCATAGCATACAAGGCTACGGGCCAATGGGAAAATGGGATTAGGATAGGTGCTTGATGGCCAGCACGGACAAGATGGGTCTATTTCTGTGCTGTATGACTCTATGACTCTATCTTATGATATAACTAAATAGAAAATAAATATCTGGATTTATCATTTTATCAAAACATCTCAAAGCATAACACGTTTAATTACTTTTGTATAGCAGTGACTGCAGGCAAATAGAGCAGTTACTTTGTAATATTAAAAACCTCATAAATAGCAATCAGATAAATAATCAGTTAATCTGTTTTTTAATGAGGGAGGAATATCGTCCAGGAATCAGGGAGAATTTGGCGCTCCTTTGAATGGTGCCAATGGATCTTTTACATTCATCTCCCAACCAGAATAGGCAGGCAGATAGGCTCATCTAGAGGACTACTGTGCAGGATTCTGTCAGTGCTGAGTTCCTCTCAGTACTACACCAACGTGCCAGCTTGGATTTATGAACTCCAGTCCTGGTGTTTGATTTCAATTTACAACCCATAGAGGTAAGAGTTCTAGCAACTGATCCAAGATGACACTTATCTACCATTTTATTACAGGTTGTCCATCGTGGAAAATACAGTTTTTAGGAAAATGGTAGAACTGCATTAGCTGAATTGAACATTCTTAAATACACTACCACAGCATTCAAAACTTTTTTTAAAAACTTGGAAGGATGTTAAATTTTAATCCCAACTTCTCTTTCCCTTTTGCCTACCTCCTTGCTTTCATGTAGATTCACCATCAAGCTGTCTGGAGTAGGTAAGAAGATATCTGCAGAAGAAAGCCTTCATCAATTCTTGTGAGAAAAATACAAATTTTAACTTGCAAGTAAGTAACCAGATAGGAGCAATTAATAACAAAACTTTTAAATATTTGTCTCTGCATACCGTACAACTACACCGAAGTTTGATGTCTAGGCTGCATCACCCATGGTAGTAGACCTGACACTTGGGTGCAGCACTCCCATGTTACATGGTTCAACAGTCCCACTGTTAGCAGAATTAAGTAAGTACCTCTTGAATTCAACTGAAAGGCGGCATGGGAGGCTGGCTGGGAGAGTATGTGAATAGTCAGACCAGGAGCTAACAAAGAAACAGATGAGTGTTTCAGAAGTTAGGATGTGGTAGGGTTAAAAAATGGGCAATGTTATGGACATGTAAGTAGGTGGTCCTGGTAATGCAAGAGGATATGGGGTTAGGAGTTTAACTTAGTCAAACAGGACAAGAGGCTGCCAACAGTCTGATTTAGCTCGAGACAATGATCAGGGAGGGAGATGCAACCTGTGACACGGTATGGAATTTGCGGTGGGAGCTAAAGGCAATTGTTTCAGTCTTCCCAAAGTTTAACTGAAGGAAATTGCCACTCTTCCAAGACCAGAAGTTATATAGAAGCAGCGGAGATGGAAGCTTACCTCATGTCTGCAGACAATGTCACTGAGGGGCAGCATCAGATGAGGAAGAGGAGGGGGGCCAAGCATAGATTCTTAGAGGAGGCTGATGAAAGCTGTTTTGCTTAAAGGAAGGGAGACAATAACCAAAGAAACAACCATTCACAATGTCAGACAGCATGGAGGTCAGGAAGGAAGTTGGGTAGTCAACAGTTTAGTGGGAATGGGATCATGAAAGGAAGAGCTGATATCCGATGGTCTGAATCTTAGTGACAAAGACATCCATGTGGCCCTTTGCACTGATTAAGAAAGAACAAAGAACAAAGAAAATTACAGCACAGGAACAGGCCCTTCGGCCCTCCAAGCCTGCGCCGATCCAAATCCTCTATCTAAACATGTCGCCTATTTTCTAAGGGTCTGTATCTGTTTTCTTACTGCCCATTCATGTATCTGTCTAGATACATCTTAAAAGACGCCATCGTGCCCGCATCTACCACCTCCGCTGGCAACGCGTTCCAGGCACCCACCACCCTCTGCGTAAAGAACTTTCCACGCATATCCCCCCTAAACGTTTCCCCTTTCACTTTGAACTCGTGTCCTCTAGTAATTGAATCCCCCACTCTGGGGAAAAAGCCTCTTGCTATCCACCCTGTCTATACCTCTCATGATTTTGTACACCTCAATCAGGTCCCCCCTCAACCTCCGTCTTTCTAATGAAAATAATCCTAATCTACTCAACCTCTCTTCATAGCTAGCGCCCTCCATACCAGGCAACATCCTGGTGAACCTCGTCTGCACCCTCTCCAAAGCATCCACATCCTTTTGGTAATGTGGCGACCAGAACTGCACGCAGTATTCCAAATGTGGCCGAACCAAAGTCCTATACAACTGTAACATGACCTGCCAACTCTTGTACTCAATACCCCGTCCGATGAAGGAAAGCATGCCGTATGCCTTCTTGACCACTCTATTGACCTGCGTTGCCACCTTCAGGGAACAGTGGACCTGAACACCCAAATCTCTCTGGACATCAATTTTCCCCAGGACTTTTCCATTTACTGTATAGTTCACTCTTGAATTGGATCTTCCAAAATGCATCACCTCGCATTTTCCCTGATTGAACTCCATCTGCCATTTCTCTGCCCAACTCTCCAGTCTATCTATATTCTGCTGTATTCTCTGACAGTCCCCTTCACTATCTGCTACTCCACCAATCTTAGTGTCGTCTGCAAACTTGCTAATCAGTCCACCTATACTTTCCTCCAAATCATTAATGTATATCACAAACAACAGTGGTCCCAGCACGGATCCCTGTGGAACACCACTGGTCACACGTCTCCATTTTGAGAAACTCCCCTCTACTGCTACTCTCTGTCTCCTGTTGCCCAGCCAGTTCTTTATCCATCTAGCTAGTACACCTTGGACCCCATGCGCCTTCACTTTCTCCATCAGCCTGCCATGGGGAACCTTATCAAACGCCTTACTGAAGTCCATGTATATGACATCGACAGCCCTTCCCTCATCAATCAACTTTGTCACTTCCTCAAAGAATTCTATTAAGTTGGTAAGACATGACCTTCCCTGCACAAAACCATGTTGCCTATCACTGATAAGCCCATTTTCTTCCAAATGGGAATAGATCCTATCCCTCAGTATCTTCTCCAGCAGCTTCCCTACCACTGACGTCAGACTCACCGGTCTATAATTACCTGGATTATCCCTGCTACCCTTCTTAAACAAGGGGACAACATTAGCAATTCTCCAGTCCTCCGGGACCTCACCCGTGTTTAAGGATGCTGCAAAGATATCTGTTAAGGCCTCAGCTATTTCCTCTCTCGCTTCCCTCAGTAACCTGGGATAGATCCCATCCGGTCCTGGGGACTTGTCCACCTTAATGCCCTTTAGAATACCCAACACTTCCTCCCTCCTTATGCCGACTTGACCTAGAGTAATCAAACATCTGTTCCTAACCTCAACATCCGTCATGTCCCTCTCCTCGGTGAATACCGATGCAAAGTACTCGTTTAGAATCTCACCCATTTTCTCTGACTCCAAGCATAACATTCCTCCTTTGTCCTTTAGTGGGCCAATCCTTTCTCTAGTTATCCTCTTTCTCCTTATATATGAATAAAAGGCTTTGGGATTTTCTTTAACCCTGTTTGCTAAAGATATTTCATGACCCCTTTTAGCCCTCTTAATTCCTCGTTTCAGATTGGTCCTACATTCCCGATATTCTTTCAAAGCTTCGTCTTTCATCAGCCGCCTAGACCTTATGTATGCTTCCTTTTTCCTCTTAGCTAGTCTCACAATTTCACCTGTACATTAAATAAATGTTAAAAGGAATAGAGAAGCAGAAAGACTTGGGACAGACATACACAAATCTTAAAGT
Organism: Heterodontus francisci; assembly: GCF_036365525.1. Lineage (NCBI taxonomy): Eukaryota > Metazoa > Chordata > Chondrichthyes > Heterodontiformes > Heterodontidae > Heterodontus > Heterodontus francisci. Next base: position 203,210,374 of record NC_090371.1, on the reverse strand, counting down.
TGTTTAAAAGACAGAATTGATAAAGTCATAAAAAAAATTGAATCTTACCTTGAATCAATAGGAGCATCGAGTACAAAAGCAAATGGATAATAGTAAACCTATACAAAATACAGTCAGAATATATGGGTAGATTTTCCACTTCCCTGCGAGTACTGTGTGCTGTTCTGGTCAAGATATTACAAAAAGGATTTAAAGGCACTGGAGAGTGTGCAGAGAAGATTTACAAGGATGATACCAGAAATGTGTGGGTATACCCATCAGGAAAGGATGAACAGGCTGGGTCTCTTTACTCTTCAAAAAAGGCTGAGGGGCAACTTGATAGAGCTCTAAGATTATGAGGAATTTTGATACAGTAGATACAGAAAGAATGTTTCCACTTGTGGGGAAGAGCATAACTAGAGGTCATCAATATAAGATAACCAAGAAATTCAATAAGGAATTCAGAAGAAACATCTTTACCCAAAGAGTGGTGAGAATGTGGAACTCGCTACAACAGGGAGTGGTTGAAGCAAATAGTATAGATGCTTTTAAGGGGAATCTTGACAAGCATATGAGGAAGAAGGGAATAGAGGTTTACAATGATAGATTTAGATGAAGAAAGACAGGAGGGAGACTCAAGTGGAGCATTAACACCAGGTTGGGCCGAATGGCCTGTTTCTATGCCATAAATCCTATGTAACCCTGGGATAAACTGGCATTCCCTAGGCACAGTAATTAGGAAAAGGAGCAGTGACCTCTTAGGCCATGTTTCCCCATGTCCCTGGATTTTGTGGAGCTTTCCCCAGTGATAGTGGTGAGTCTGTAACACAGCCTCTCACTGTAATGAGGCTGGAGGAAGCGTCGCTGGCCTCTTACTTGCGCCATTCAGTATGATCATGGCTGATCTTCTACCTCAATTCCACTTTCCTGCCCGCTGCCCATATCCCTTGATTCCCTGAGATCAAAAATTTATCGATCTCAATCCTGAATATACTCAACGATGGAGCAGCCACAACCTTCTGGGGTAGAGAACTCCAAAGATTCACAACCTTCTGAGTGAAGCTATTTCTCATCTCAGTCCTATATGATTGACCCAACTCATCCTGAGACTGTGCTCCCATGTTCTAGATTCCCCAGCCAGGGTAAACAACCTCTCAATGTCTACCCTGTCAAGCCTCTTCAGGATCTTGTATGCTTCAATGAGATCACCTCTCATTCTTCTAAACTCTAGACGGTATAGGCCCAATTTACGCAGCCTCTCATCGCAGGAACCAATCAAATGAACCTTTGCTGCACTGTCTCCAAGACAAGTATATGCTTGCTTAGATATGGAGATCAAAACTGCACACAGTACTCCAGGTGTGGTCTCACTAAAGTCCGAAACAACTGTATAAGGCTTCCTTATTCTTGTACTTCAATCCTCTTGCAATAATGGCCAACATGCCATTTTCTTGCTTAATGACTTGCTGTACCTGCATGATACCTTTGTGCTCATTGTACAAGTAGACCCAAGTCTCTCTAACCATCAATATTTAAAAGTTTCACACCTTTTTAAAGACATTCTGTTTTTTGGGCTGGAGGTCTGAGATTGTCCTGGTGACAGGTTGATGAATAAGCAGACATGTTCAAAACTTATTTATTGACATAAATCCTCTCTCTCCCCTTGTTTATATGGGACGCTGTCGTCAAATATGCTAAATTTACAAAGGACACTTTCAGCAATGGTGGCTAGCTCGCATCTTGGGGGAATTTTGCTATGCATCTGGACCTGAACAATTTATGCACACTTATAAACAGCAAAGCCATTGGCTTTTTTATTTCCCATTTCCTCTCTTCCCCTTAATATTTCAGAAACATAAACACTCCATTTCTTCATTCCCCAAGAAAAGTGAGGGACATTCTCCCACTATTTATGCATGCCAAAGGCATGATGGGTAAAAATACTCACGTGGATTTTGTGAGCTTGGACAGATTATTTGAACAAATGGCATTTGAAAGTAGTGTATGGTGAAATCACTATCACAGAAAACCTTGAAGGCACTGATAACAGTGAACAGATTACTTTCACTTAGCTTTATAAGATTTTTCTTATGCTTTTCACCAGCCAATAGTGTCATTACAACTGGCTGGTGAAATTGTAATTCCTCACGGTGATCCCTTTCAAGAGCCATTTATCATAAGAACATACAATATGGGAGGTGGAGTAGGCCATTTGGCCCTTCAAGCCTGCTCCAGCATTCAACAAGATCATGGCTGATCATCTACCTCAACTCCACCTTCCCGCACTATCCCCATATCCCTTAACAGGCAAAAATCTATCAACCTCATTCTTGAATACATTCAACAACCGAGCTCCACAATTCTTGCGGCAAATGTGGCTGTGCATCAAAGTTAGGGGTTCTTCAACATATAGGGTTTGGACAGGTTTGGCTTCAGAGGCAGGGAACTGACAAACAGACTGTGCAGGGCTATCACACCCGAGTGTTGAAATTTGGGAAGTGTTCTGGTAGTCTCTTACTCTGGAACATGACAACGTGCTCTACTTCAGATAATCACATTTGCTGAAAATAGCACATCCCACCTTGATGTAGAGTCCATTATGTGGCATGGACCATTCCCCTCATAATAAGCATAACTCCAATGCCATTCTACGTCCCTTATAGGTGCTGGGCTCATAAATCCATTGAGTTTGATTTTCACCAGGGTTGTTTCTTTGATGAAGTTGGGCAGTTATTTTGTCTAAAGCTATGCTTTCATACAGTAGTCTTAATTGTGCATAATTTCAGTATTCTGCTGAAACTTCAGCATTACAGTTAACTACCTGTCAATCCAAAAAGTGTCCTCAACTTGAGCAGTTTTACTGAATACATTTACTGGCAAAACTGGCATTTGAACATGGAGCAGCAGAGCACAACACAAGCATCAGCAGGTAGACTGAAACCAACATTAGTTTATGAAGTATGTTTTCGGCAGATCCACTGCATTCAGTTCAAAAATTTGTGCAAATAGTGGTCAAATAATGAAGTTAATTTTACATTGAGAAATATGTATAATGAAAGACCAATTCATAGTAGGATGCAGACCAAGAGACTTTGATTTATTAAATTATAGTGCAATCAATTTAACTTTTCTTAGCTAGCTAAATTTGCTAAATTCAACAAAATTGCACTAAAGTTTATGTTTGTAAAAAATTTTGTTTTAGATGCACAACCTATACTTAGCTCAATGACTAAAGTGGATTTAAATTAATCTAATATTCTCTTCTAAACAGCTTACTGCCACAACAGAACAAATGAACCAAAGTTTGATTCTAATTCTAAGACTCATTTTCAGCCGTACCTTCAACATCCGACACAATCAACATTTGAGGCTGCGACAACCCTTCCTGCAAGTTGAAGAAGTGAACTGTGCTGTCAAATGTAATAAATCCTATCCTGGTCCTTGAATCCCCAGGTAACCTTAAAAAGATATATTTACATACATGTGTCAGCACACATAACATTGGCCATAACCTCAAAAAAGCATAAATTTCTGTAACACCGATAAGTCACAAAACATTAAAAAGAAAACATTGCAATACAGTATCAGATCTCTCCTTGGGCTTGTACTTACTTATTATGGGATATTTAAAGACAAGACAAGAATTAAATTAGTGTCAGGAAATTAGTTTCATTCAAAAAAGCCGTGAAATGCGTTTTAAGGCAAACAGGCAGTAACACTTATAAAGTTTTTAAGTGCTGTATGTCAATGGAATATAAAATTATGAAGGGCTTACATAGAGTGGATTGGAAAGACCCATTTCCCTTAGCAGAGGGATCAATAACCAGGGGGCAAAGATTTACAGTAATTGCTAAAGGATTAAAAGGGAGTTGAGGAGAAACTTTTCTACTCAGTACATGTTGGTGGTCTGGAACTCACTGCCTGAAAGGGTGGTAGAGGCAGAAACCCTCAAAGCATTTAAAACCTGGATATGCACTTGAAGTGCCGTAACCTACAGGGTTACAAACCATGAGCTGGAAAGTAGGATTAGGCTGGATAACCTTTTTTTTGGCTGGCACAGACACAATGGGCCGAATGACCACCTTCTGTGCTATAAATTTTCTAAGCTTTATGTCTATACTTAAAACAATCTGAATTACATTTGTACAAAAGGCACTTTCACATTATGTAATTTCAGATTTTACAATTACTTCAAATATCTGGGAACAAATTGTGAAATGATTAGCTGCATAAATGTTCCACTTATCACACGCACACAATGCATTTAAAAAGGCAATCTTACTTGTCAAGGTTTTCTAACAATGACTGACAACAAATGTTCAGGTATCCTGATTCCACTGCATTATGGGAAACATCAAAAACAAAGAGGTAGACAGCAGGTTGAGGAGGTCGCAACTACAAAGAAAACATTATGGACAATTAAAGATATGTGCTGGAAACAATTAAAACTTTAGACTACATGAAATGCTAAAACATTTAAGTTTATTTTGAAACCTTTTCAACTTGATTGCAATGCTGTACCATATACAAAGAATGCAGCTTCATTAATATATATACGGCAATATCTGTAATTTGGTTCTATAGAATGCAGCATTTTACCATATAATCTGAAGAAGCAATGAACTCCACAGTTGCAGTTTGAACCTCTGGTCGTTTGTGTGGTTCGCCATAGGAACGTGTCAAAGGATTATACATAAATTCTTCAGGTACTGAAATTTAAAGTAAAGTGAAAGATTTAATTTTATCTACAAAATTACAATACATGTAGTTATTCTAATTTATGTAATTGGCTCCCCAAATGCGAATAACCTCTTTGGTAAACAGGACTTTACTCTGCACAAATACTGGGAGACTTGAAACGAAATCTAAAAATCACACCAAACTAAAATGCAAAGAGCAGCAGACGCTGTTCCAAGGTCCAGAGCATCTAAAATGCCCTGCTGCAGGGAAGTGGCTTGAATGAGTTATTCAACCCAGAGAAGGGACAAGCCCAAGAAACATGACAAAGTCAAGGATGAAAAAAAGCCATTTTCCCCATCGAAGCTCATTCTTACAATACTCTAACTCTCCCATTGTAGCGTTTAGCCTCTTTCTGTCTTTAAGGTTTTGACTCTATGACCCTCCCTGGCAGATTGTTCTAAACATTTATTACTTTATAAAATTGTTACTCCTAATTGATGTTCCCACTAAGCTGCACAGGTACCACGCAGGCCTTGATAAATAAGGGCTGTGACAAATCACATCCACGCACAAAAAACATTTAAAGAGACTGCACTGTGGAAAAAAAGCACAAAAGCTTAATTTTAAAGGGAATATTGGTCCCAGTATCAGTTTAAATTATATGCCTTTAAATAAAGAGATATCCTCCAGTCCTGCTCTCCTGGCTTACTTTAAAGTAATAATTACAGCATACCCATAATTATGTCATTTAACACACTAGGACTCATTCTGATACAGGTGGAACCAGTCCCAGCAGGACAGCTGCTTCCTGTCCCAGAACTGGTGCCACGGTCCAAGAAATGAAATCCCTCTTTCCCACAACACTCTTTCAGCCATGCATTCACTTTCCTAATCTGTTTATCCCTACTCCAATTAGCAGGTTACCCGTTTAGTAATCCAGAGATAAAAGCCTGGCTCGGGTATAAAATTAAAACCCGACCCGGGCCCAACCTGACAATTGCCAACCCGAACCCGACCCGGCCCAAACCTGACACATGTAGTCGGGTCTGGTCAGGTAGCCACACTTTACTAGAGATTACCACCCATTAGGTCCTGCTTTTTATTTTAGTTCCTAGCTTCTGCTACTCCCTTAGCAGGACCTCCAGATAACCTCACTTGCAACATTGTGCCAAACATTTGGTTGGTTTTTAAAAAAAAACTTGTATACAATGACTGGAGGTAAAAGATCACAGAGCAAACCGAAACTAGGCAGACAAATGGACTCCATTTTGTCAGACAGATAGGCTTACCCCTTTTGTGGCATGTGGAGGATGTGGAATGAAATGTATCCCTCGAGTATTTTAACAGCCCTAAAAAACTTAATTGTAAAATTGAATTTTATCTTCACATGCACAATAACTTAAGATTTTTCATATGTTAACTGAATTATGACAAACCAAGCTGATGAACATCTGCTAACTTACCATCATTGACTCGATAACAAAGATTGCATTTCCACCTCCTTTGATCAAGGAAGGATACAAAAGGGTTAATGTATGTTCTGCAGGATCGGCATCTGACAATAGTGCTGGACGTAATCACAGGCAAATGCTAAATTATCAATGAAACCAAAGTTTAGTATTGAGCAAAAATTCTAACCCTTTTCATCAACCAAAAACACATTTTTGCAATAACTTAAGTAGAAACAGTAAGAGGCAATTCTACACACTGGGCAAGGCTAATAAAATATTAACAGTACCTCCAGAGGGATTCAATGAGTAAAAATTCATACACAAGCAGGTTTGATTACTCAGTGGAACCCATTAGGCACAATAGTTCTCACAATGGGTGGCAGCATTTATACCAACAATTTTAATGCTGATTGATCAACTCATGCAAAGCTGAAGTAAATCAATAAAAAATTATAACGTTCACTGAATGGACTTCAAACATTACAGTGACTCACATGAATATTTAGAAGTAGTGGCTGAAAATCTTTAGAGGACTTGCAAATCTGGGTGGTGGAGGTGCAGCATGCTCCAGTTTAGAAATCCTCTACCCTGAAAAAGCACCAAAAAAACCCCTGCAAATTGCCTGTTTGAACTTTGGCTTTGGGATGCCCCTTCTGCATTATATTCTGGCTCTCCAAGTAAGGAGAATTTAAATTAGTGTTACAAGAGACAGAACTGCCCTATCTGTCTAAAGACAATGAAAAACAATACAAGCTGTTGAAGAGTCACACTCACACCAAGAGGGAGCGTAAAGCTCCACCTCCTTTAATGCTGAGTGGACGATTAAAAAGGACAGAAAATCCAAGGAAAAACTTTTATAACAAAGTTAGCAGTCGGATTTAAGTTTTAGGTCATTGGGGAGAACAAATAACCATAAAAACACTGAAAAAATATAACACTGGTGACAAACAGTTCTTTCTTTTGGGCCTCCTTATCTCGAGAGACAATGGATACGCGCCTGGAGGTGGTCAGTGGTTTGTGAAGCAGCGCCTGGAGTGGCTATAAAGGCCAATTCTAGAGTGAGAGGCTCTTCCACAGGTGCTGCAGAGAAATTTGTTTGTCGGGGCTGTTGCACAGTTGGCTCTCCCCTTGCGCCTCTGTCTTTTTTCCTGTCAACTACTAAGTCTCCTCGACTCGCCACAATTTAGCCCTGTCTTTATGGCTGCCCGCCAGCTCTGGCGAATGCTGGCAACTGACTCCCACGACTTGTGATCAATGTCACACGATTTCATGTCGCGTTTGCAGACGTCTTTATAGCGGAGACATGGACGGCCGGTGGATCTGATACCAGTGGCGAGCTCGCTGTACAATGTGTCTTTGGAGATCCTGCCATCTTCCATGCGGCTCACATGGCCAAGCCATCTCAAGCGCCGCTGACTCAGTAGTGTGTATAAGCTGGGGGTGTTGGCCGCTTCAAGGACGTCTGTGTTGGAGATATAGTCCTGCCACCTGATGCCAAGTATTCTCCGAAGGCAGCGAAGATGGAATGAATTGAGACGTCGCTCTTGGCTGGCATACGTTGTCCAGGCCTCGTTGCCGTAGAGCAAGGTACTGAGGACACAGGCCTGATACACTCGGACTTTTGTGTTCCGTGTCAGTGCGCCATTTTCCCACACTCTCTTGGCCAGTCTGGACATAGCAGTGGAAGCCTGACCCATGCGCTTGTTGATTTCTGCATCTAGAGACAGGTTACTGGTGATAGTTGAGCCTAGGTAGGTGAACTCTTGAACCACTTCCAGAGCGTGGTCGCCAATATTGATGGATGGAGCATTTCTGACGTCCTGCCCCATGATGTTCGTTTTCTTGAGGCTGATGGTTAGGCCAAATTCATTGCAGGCAGCCGCAAACCTGTCAATGAGACTCTGCAGGCACTCTTCAGTGTGAGATGTTAATGCAGCATCGTCAGCAAAGAGGAGTTCTCTGATGAGGACTTTCCGTACTTTGGACTTCACTCTTAGACGGGCAAGGTTGAACAACCTGCCCCCTGATCTTGTGTGGAGGAAAATTCCTTCTTCAGAGGATTTGAACGCATGTGAAAGCAGCAGGGAGAAGAAAATCCCAAACAGTGTAGGTGCGAAAACACAGCCCTGTTTCACACCACTCAGGATAGGAAAGGGCTCTGATGAGGAGCCACCATGTTGAATTGTGCCTTTCATATTGTCATGGAATGAGGTGATGATACTTAGTAGCTTTGGTGGACATCCGATCTTTTCTAGTAGTCTGAAGAGACCACGTCTGCTGACGAGGTCAAAGGCTTTGGTGAGATCAATGAAAGCAATGTAGAGGGGCATCTGTTGTTCACGGCATTTCTCCTGTATCTGACGAAGGGAGAACAGCATGCCAATGGTCGATCTCTCTGCACGAAAGCCACACTGTGCCTCAGGGTAGACGCGCTCGGCCAGCTTCTGGAGCCTGTTCAGAGCGACTCGAGCAAAGACTTTCCCCACTATGCTGAGCAGGGTGATTCCACGGTAGTTGTTGCAGTCACCGCGGTCACCTTTGTTTTTGTAGAGGGTGATGATATTGGCATCGCGCATGTCCTGTGGCACTGCTCCCTCGTCCCAGCACAGGCATAGCAGTTCATGTAGTGCTGAGAGTATAGCAGGCTTGGCACTCTTGATTATTTCAGGGGTAATGCTGTCCTTCCCAGGGGCTTTTCCGCTGGCTAGAGAATCAATGGCATCACTGAGTTCCGATTTGGTTGGCTGTATGTCCAGCTCATCCATGACTGGTCGAGGCTGGGCTGCATTGAGGGCAGTCTCAGTGACAGCATTCTCCCTGGAGTACAGTTTTAGGTAGTGCTCAACCCAGCGGTCCATCTGTTTGCGTTGGTCAGTGATTATGTCCCCTGATTTAGATTTGAGGGGGGGGGGGCGATCTTCTTGATGGTTGGCCCAAGAGCTCTCTTTATGCCATCATACATTCCTCTGATGTTTCCGGTGTACAACAGTACAAACAGTACAACACACAAAAACAATACAATTATATAACGAGATGGGAGCATTAAGTTTCTGCCTTGCACAATGAGCTGCTGTCCCCATAACAGCACTGTTTCCAGCCATTATAATGGCTGTAGAAATTCAAAAAGTATTATTCATTTGTAATAAAAAAAGAGAAGGGAGCTTCTTGCTGGCTTTACTTCAAGTGGTAGGCATACCAAGAAACTAGGTCATCTTAGCCAATGGGTCTTTTTGACTAACCTGGCAAGCAGCAGCTCACTGCTCTCCACTATTGTATAATGAAGGTAGAATTCCGAACACAATGTAGGCTTGTGAAATATTGTTTTTCATACAAGTATTTAGGCAGATACTGACATTTCCCTAACAGGCCTGTTTCCAAAGTCATTTTAATATTTCCATTCTTCTACTTTCTAACATTCTTGTACGTTGTGGAATGAAGGCAAGTATGGTCTGTTGTCAGCACTGACCACAATAAGAGGCAATATGAGTTGAACAGGTCATTACTAGCAGCAGTTCTGTATTGAAGATTTTGAGTACCAATACAGACTTACAGTTGCACTATGAGAGGTAGTAGGGGGTGAAAGAGCACCATTATACACACCAATTAAAAAAGTTGATTACCGTCAGGTCTCTGAAGGGATGCAGTAATAATCCAAGAGGAAGTTTTGCTTTGTTCAGCAAAGCCTGGGTCTGAGGGATATTCATCAGAGTGCACCGGAATAAGCTGAGATAAAAGGAACAGCATCAAAATAATCAAATCAGGCACTACCCCATTACAGAATAAATCCTAGGGTTAAATATTTTACTCAATTTTTCTACTCGATATGCTGCTTCTAGTGATGACTTTTATTTTTAGCATTGCATATGGTAGGCAAAAAGGACTCATTCCATGTGCTTCAACACATACCCGTAATTGAGAAGACAGAATTGGGTATGGGGTAAATTTTACATTTCTCATTGCCTATGCATAAAGGTTCAGCATTAGAGAATGCTTAAAATTTCACCATCATATACTTTGTTTGTGCTCCTCAAGGTGAGGAATGTTAGTGTAGGAGAATGGAACACTTTCCAGTGAGCTTCTAGCGTCAGCATTAATACAATTAGATACAACATAAAGATCCTTCTGTTGTAAAGTCAGCAGCACACTTCTGAATGTACCAGTGCAATATTTTTATTTCACCATACCAGCCTTCCTGTGCTCTTCTTCAGTATGGTAGTCAATTAAGTGGAGTTTTATGTTGTGGCGCCCTACATATTGACAGCGAAGTCAAGGCTGCCTAGACTCATTTCTTGAAGGACCTTATATACATTAAAAACAGTCTGCATTTGATTCAAACCCAGATCCCCAGAGCTGAAGTTCAAACTTTTACCCAGAAAGGAGTTTATTTATTTAGAGATACAGCACTGAAACAGGCCCTTCGGCCCACCGAGTCTGTGCCGACCATCAACCACCCATTTATACTAATCCTACACTAAATCCCATATTCCTACCACATCCCCACCTTCCCTATATCCCCCTACCACCTACCTATACTAGGGGCAATTTATAATGGTCAATTTACCTATCAACCTGCAAGTCTTTGGCTGTGGGAGGAAACCGGAGCACCCGGCGAATACCCACGCAGTCACAGTGAGAACTTGCAAACTCCGCACAGGCAGTACCCAGAATTGAACCCGGGTTGCTGGAGCTGTGAGGCTGTGGTGCTAACCACTGCGCCACTGTACCGCATTAGGTCCAGAATTGGTCAGGAGAGCATTTAAATCACTCTGGTACAAAAAAATTGATTTAACATGAATTTGAAGATTTAGGATATGCTAGACAAGGAGATTCGGTAACCAATGATGGGACAGAAAGAATTATTAATATAGCTTATAACCTGAAATGCTGTGCGTGTGCGCTTATATTCATGACAGAAAGTTCTTAAAAATATGATCTTCTCACATGATTGCAACAACATCCTATTTGAACATGGAGGTTGATGAAAAGGGAATTTTTTTTCCCCTTTCAAAGGAAATATATTTCTAAATTTATAGTTTTGAATGAGATCTTCTATACCTACATGATCTTATGGTCCTGCCCAAAGATCTTTGCTGAGCTCAGGAATCTTGTATGCCAAGATTTAATGATATACAGCAACCGTAATCCCAGCGAGTACAGACCAGAGTTGAGAAACAAGTGCTGGAGCAAACATGTTTCACTACTAAGAGCACATAATGCTGTAGGTAATTAATGACTCACTCAGGGCGGCAGTTAAGCTTTCTCAGTTCTGGACTTAAATTGGATTGAGGACTCAGTATTGGAACAGGTGGAAGAATATTCCGTTCTTGAAGCAGACTGACTTGCTTCAGAGCCTCAGCCTGCCGGTTATTCTGAAAGGTTAGCCCCTCCATGGTTGACGACAGCTGATTAACACTGGAAAAAGGCTGCAATTAGAAAAAAAAATACAGTTTCATCTGATCTTACATTTTATACTTCAGCATCTATTTTTCTATATAAACTAAAGGACAATGTAAAAAAAATAATTGTACACAAGCTCTTTAATATAAATTAATTTTATTTATTGAAATATCGAATCACCTTACTGAAAAACCTGTTGGAATATCTAAACATCCAAAGACATTAAAATTGCCAGTTTGAAGGGGATGCTGCAGCTACAATTCAAAACAACTGCATAGTAAATGAACTAGAATCAAGATTCATGCATAACTGCAAGCGACTTTGATTTTGCAAGAAATTTTCAATATAAATTCAGGTCACTAAAAATTAGTACACAGGATATTCTATTTCAGCAACTAGTTTCAAATAATGATCTTGATATTATGATTAACCATGCCAGATTTGTTCTTCTGATAAGGGTCAGCAAGCCAGAGTCAAGCAGATTATGCAAAATCTGGAATACTTTTGCACTTCAAACCTGGATCTGATTTTCAAAAGTTTTAATAGTAAGCAAATTAATTTATACCATTCAAGTCCAGTATACCGTGAAGATGCATTCCTAGTTTAGATGTGACAAAAGCATGTGCCTGATATTAAACTTCTTTTTTCAGGAGGGGAGAAGACCTTGTTCTAATGCAAATCTGATGCATCTCCACAGACTAGGCTACTTTTAAATCAAATTTTCTAACAAAGAGACAGACCTAGTAAGCTACAGCAACCTGTGTGCCCTAAAGTTGTTTAACAGAAGAATGCAGTAATGCAGATTCTTTATAATTTTCTACTATAGTATTTCCACTTCCTCAACTGCAGCGAAAATACTCGTAACATATATAAAATATTTTACACTTGTGTAGCTTTGTTCAGTTCTAGCAATTGCCCCAGATATCTACCAGAAATTGAGAAATACATCCAAGTCAATAACCAAGACCCCAGGCTGAATTTTCAGACCCCGCCAAGGGTGGGAAGAAAGGTAGACGGGACCCAAAAATACTGGCACCAGCCAATGTGCCAGTTTCCTGACACTGTTGCTGGCGTTGGGCATTTTTGTGGAGATGGGATTGGGGCCGGCAGAGCTACCCATCCCCATGCTGCTTATTAAGGGCTTAATTAAGGTCAATTAAAGGAGGCCAACTGGATTTTCCAATTGGCCTCAAGTTTCCCACACTGGCAGCTGCCTGTTTAGATGCCTGCAAGTGGGCATCCAGCAGCAGGCCAGGTGACCAGAGCCCCAGGAAGGCCTATAGGCTTTCCCTGCCTGCCTAAGTGCGAGAACAGCCACAGGCTGCCCTTTGGTGGGATTCCTCTTCCCCCTCCCCCCACCACAGTGGTGGCCTGGGTGCTATATCTACTTTTTACTTAAAGATTTAAAAAAGATGCAAAGAAGGCACCTCCATGTTGAAGTGCCCTCTCTGTTACTTACCATCGATTACAGCCTGCTGCTCCCCTCAAGCTGGAAGGCCTCCGATTGGCCCTCCAGCTTTCGAGAGCCTGCCCACCACCCTTAATTGGACACAGCACCTGTCTCATGACTAATTAATGGGATGCCCTTGTGAAAATCCTAGGTCTGTGACTGCTCCCCCCGGGGGCAGGTTTGGGACCTGGAAACAGCACCGGCATCTGTTTCTTGTCCCCAGAGGGAAAATCTAGTCCTCATCTCTAACGAATCATAAAGTGAGCAGGCTTCTCACCCTCAAGAATCTCTCAGAATTTACAACACAGAAACAGATCATTCAGCCCAAAAGGTCAGTGCCAATGTTGATGTTTCCTCCTACCTTACTTCATCTCATCCTATCAATATATATCCTTCTATTCTTTCCTCCCTCATGTACCTATTTAGCTTCCCCTTACATGTAGCTATAATACATGCTTTCCTGCATCCATTAACTTACAAAATGCTAGAGTAAGTAACAGGCATATGCAAAATTGTGGGTAAATAACTGATCACAACTTTTGAATATAACTGCAATTCCACAAAAGGTGAAGAACGATATCCTTACAAAAATATTCCCACTTTGACAGAAAGTACGAAAGATCCCCCGCCTTTTCCCCGCCTCTTCTTCACCACCAGCAACCCCCCAGCATACCCTGAGGCTTTTTTTCCCAGGGTGGGTTGGGGGGCAGGTGAGGAACGTTAAGAGGAGGCTGCATTGAGATAATTTTCAACTGCATCGAGATAATTTTCAACTGCATCAAAAGACTAAGACAAAAAAAAGCCAACCTGAGTAAACTGCTGAGATCCTGGAGAATATGCTGGGCTAGTGGGCTGTCCCACAGAATGTGAAGGAGTAACTACGTTCTGGTAGGCTGGTTGAAGAGTTGGATATGCGTAACCAAATGGTTTAGTACTCATCAATGGACGTGGGGCAGAAGGAGCAGGAACTGTGGTGGCTGAAGATGTTGAGTCTGCAAACATTGAAGCATAGAACTTAAACTACAATAAGATATAAAGAAAGAACTTGCATTTATATAATGCCTTTCATGATTTTGAGGATATCCCAAAGCATTTCAATGCCAATAAACTACACCTGAGGTATGGTTGTAATGCAACAAAATACGCCAGCTAATTTGTGCACAGCATGGTCTCACTTACAGCAATGAGATAATGACAAGATAATGTAGATTTAGTGGTGTTTGTTGAGGGATAACCAGGACACTACATGTGACCAACTAACGGTGAAAGGTTTGCTATATTCAGTTTTATTTGAAAAGTTATCACACCTAAATCTGCAGAAAATGTGAGGAAGTATGGGCCATAAATGTTCAGTACCAATATTTGGCATGAATGATTTAGATAAGGATGTAAATAGAACCATTTTTAAAAACAGATTACATGAAAATGTGCACGAGCAAGTAATTTAAATCAATAGGCTTCAGGCTAATATAATCAAGGTAGAGGTATGGACCTATGACAGACATGTTGGAGTTTAAAGTGAACAATGAGCCGCAGGCAACGGCTGTTGATAGGAAGGAGGATGGGTGCAAAGAAAATAGACTAGATCAGATGTGGAGCCAAGTTAAGACTCTTTGTTTTTTTAAAATCTTTGCTATGCTATGGACAATGAAGTGGGGAATTGTTGTGGCTGAAAGGGAGGTGAATTTTACTTTCCTGCTACTTTACCATTTCACAGTTTCTATGCTAAATGTAACCAATCAGAAAACTGGGGCATAAACCTACAATGAAAGCTTTGATTTGAAAATTAATGGATTCCTTGGCAAACATGCAAACAGCCCTCATATAGCTATATGTACAAGAGAATGCTGCCATTCATTTGTATGTATACATGTGGAGAACATCTAGTTTATAACACACCACGTGCAGTTTAATAGGAAAGCTTTTCCTATTTATTTCTACTTTCGTCCATTTTATGTACATTAAGAATATTAACAGTAATAGGACCTCAATCTGAAAGGTTTATAGAACCATAGAAAAAGTACAGAACAGAAGGAGACCATTTAGTCCATCGTGTCCACGCCGGCCGAAAAAACTAGTCGCCCAAACTAATCCCACCTTCCAGTACCTGGTTCATAGCCTTGCAGGTTACAGCACTTCAGGTACATGTCCAGGTACCTCTGAAAAGAACTGAGGGTTTCTGCCTCCATCACCATTCCTAGCAGCGAATTCCAGGAACCCACCACCCTCTGGTGAACAGATTTCTCCTCATGTCCCCTCTAATCCTTCTATCAATCACCTTAAATCTGTGTCCCCTGGTAACTGATCTCCCCGCCGGGGGAAACAGGTCCTTCCTGTCTACTCTATCTAGGCCCCTCATAACTTTGTACACCTCAATCAAGTCACCCCTCAGCCTCCTCAGTTCCAATCTTTCTTCATTGCTGCAATCTTCAAGCTCTGGCAACATTCTTGTAAATCTCCTCTGTACTCTCTCCAGAGCAATTGCATCCTTTTTGTAATGTGGTGACCAGAACTGCACACAAAACCCCAGCTGTGGTCTAACCTGTGTTTTATACAGTTCCAGCATCACATCCCTGCTTTTGTACCCTATACCTCGGCCAATAAAGGAAGCAATCCATATGCCTTCTTCACACTCTATCTACTTGTCCTGCCACCTTCAGGGAGCTGTACACACGCGCTCCAAGGTCTCTCACCTCTTCTACCCCTCTCAATATCCTCCCACTTATTGTGTATTCTCTCGCTTTATTTGCCCTCCCCAAATGCAATACCTCAACTTCTCTGCACTGAATTCCATTTGCCATTGTTCCGACCACTCAACCAAACTCATTCTGGAGTCCACGGCTTTCCTCCTCATTATTAATTACACGGCTAATTTTTGTGTCATCAGCAAATTTCCCAATCATGCCTCCCATATTTAAATCCAAATCATTATTAAATACCATAAACAGCAAGGGACCCAACACCGAGTCCTGTGGAACACCACTGGAAATAGCTTTCCATTTGCAAAAACATACATTGAGTACGACCATTTGTTTTCTGTCCCTGAGCCAATTCTGGATCCAACCTGCCACCTTGCCCTGTATTCCATGGGCTTTCATGTTAATGACCAGTCTGCCATGCGGGACCTTGTCAAATGCCTTACTAAAATCCATGTAAACCACATCCACTGCACTACCCTCATCAATCCTCCTTGTTACTTCCTCAAAACACTCAATTAAGTTAGTAAGACATGACCTTCCCCTAACAAATCCATGCTGACTATCCCTGATTAATTAATTTATTTACCATCTTTTTTTTTACCGTAACTGCCTTTCACGAGACGTCTCAAAGCACTTTACAACTAATGAAGTCCATTTTTTGATGTGTAGTCACTGCTGTAATGTAGGAAATGTACTGTGCAGATGTGCAATGTATCTTTGTAAAATTTAATTGGTATTGGGTCCACACAAATGACTAAAGACGCATTTCTCATTCTACAGAGCAAAGCGATTCAGACTAACCAAATGATTTTTAAGATAATCATAGCTATATACAGATGCATTAAGTTGAAAATATTCTCTCTCTTAGACCATTTAAACAACAATACTTATGATATTTTCATAAACATACGTATATCCATCCCTATCTATTAAACCTTGGAGGAAAGGAGAGGGAACTGAATTGTCAGTTACACACTGTTTTAACCTAGAATTTCCAACCTCCTTCCGAGGTATTGACTCATGCTGGAGAAAGGTTCCCTGGGTGGCGCATCCTCTTTTCTGACCAAGTAGCAATTCTTCACTTGCAAGCAGCGTGCCAAGGAATGCATCACAGCTGAGCCCCAATCCTGGCCTCCTCCAACTTCCAAGCATGAGCTCTTGTCAACAGGAACCATTGAAAAGTGATCAGGAGAAAGCCTGTTTTTTTTTCACTTTCCCTAGCTCAAAGGTACTGAGACAAATTGCAGCACCCCAGCTACGAGCAACTCATCAGTGGGAATTAAACCTGAACTTTCTGGTCTCTCTGTCCCAGTACTATACTGGGTCATGCTATAATCTACTACAACCTGTTACAACACTGTTCATTCTTTAATACTAAACCTTGCTGAAGGGACCTGGGTGATGAATGGTCACAACACTGCTACCATGTATTTTTCTATTCTTTCATAGGATGTGGGCATCACTGGCTAGGCCACCATTTATTGCCCCCTGAACTGAATGGCTTGCTAACAGTCAACCACATTGTTGTGGGTCTGGAGTCATATGTAGGCCAGACCAGGTGAGGACTGTAGATTTCCTTCCCTAAAGAACATTAGTGAACCAGATGGGTCTTTACAACAGTCAGTAATTTCATGGTCACCATTAGACTCGCTTTTAATTCCAGATTTTAGTAATTGAATTCAAATTTTGCCCTCTGCCATGGATTCGAACCCATGTCCCCATAGGCTCTGGATTACTAGTCCAGTGACATTACCACTATGCCACTGCCACCCCTGGATAAGAAGATACTGACAGGCTTATTAAAGTTACAATTTTATTATGTTTCTGTTCAAGTTCAATTCAATGCAAAACTGTGGAACATCCTCAGAAGACATAGCACCTTTCAAAACTCAAGCTGATAAATTGTGCAATACCTTATGCTTGTACATCGACATAATGTTGTATTTTGTTCAAACATGAATAAGGTTATAGCAAAACGTTTTTAAGTGCTGACTGAAAACAATCATTTAATGCATTTTAATAAACTTTTTTTAGATTTTCTATTTAGTCAAACTGTAATATTTACCAGCAGCTCAGCAAAGATCAACTTCATACCCAAACAACACAAGCAGAATTTTTTCTAAGTTATGTATTCTTTGATCCACTGGAGTGAACACTGAGCTATAGAGCCACAGCCATTTGAGAAAATTTGTGATTTGCGGCTATAAAAGCAAATCGTCACAGAAACTGCAGAATAGGTATTTGAAAATGAGCTTCATACTCACTATGCACAAGTTCATTCATTTACAAATAAACATTCGATTTAACTCTTGACTATTAGACACATAACAAAAGTGCATTCGTGAAATGAATTCAGGAAGTCTCAAAGCCTCTCCAGTGAGCTTCGGACCGAGTGGTAGAGTACTGCCACATACTTGTTATTAGTTGGCAACCACATTCAAGGAGGCCACATGGCTCTAGTGTAAAATGGAAAAATTTCACACACAGCATTAGGGGTCACTCTTGAGGTTGATGCTGTGCTCTGCATCTAACCATGCATATACCCCATCTGAGAGTCCAAAATTGGGAAGGTTCTAGCACTAATATTGTTAACTTTTGAGTTAAAGTTCTTTTCTTAAAAAATTGAAAGTTTTGTTTTAAAAAATCTTGATATTGAAAGAGGTGATTGTTTACCTCAGGCAATGAATACTTTAGGAGTGTGCAAAATGACTGGGTCTGGAAAGCATAACGACCTCTGGAAAGCAGAACAGTTCTCCATATATTTGATACATACAACATTCTCTAGAAAGCAGAGCAGTTCTCTATATATTTGATACATATACTGCTCTCTGGAAAGTGATTCAGTTCTCTATATACTTGATACATATAATGCTCCCTGGAAAGTGGAGCACTTCTCTATATCTGATACATATAACACACTCTGCAAAACAGAGCAGTTCCCTATGTACTTGATACATATAACAATCTCTGGAAAGTGGCACAATTCCCTATATATTTGATGCATATAACGCTATTTGATCCTTGGCATCAGGTGGCAGGACAGTATCTCCAACGCAGAAGTCCTCGAGGCAGCCAACATCCCCAGAATATACACCCTAATGAGCCAGTGGCGCTTGAGATGGTTTGGCCATGTGAGCCGCATGGAAGATGGCAGGATCCCCATGGACACATTGTACAGTGAGCTCGTCACTGGTATCAGACCCAACGGCCGTCCATGTTGCCGCTTTAAAGACGTCTGCAAAGGCAACACGCAGTCCTGTGACATTGACCACAAGTCGTGGGAGTCAGTTGCCAGTGATCGCCAGAGCTGGCGGACAGCCATAAAGGCGGGGCTAAAGAGTGGCGAGTCGAAGAGACTTAGCTGTTGGCAGGAAAAAAGACAGAAGCGCAAGGAGAGAGCCAACTGTGTAACAGGCCCGACAACCAGTTTTATCTGCAGTGCCTGTGGAAGAGTCTGTCACTCTAGAATTGGCCTTTGTAGCCACTCCAGGCGCTGCTTCACAAACCACTGACCACCTGTGGTTAGCACCGCAGCCTCACAGCTCCAGCGACCCGGGTTCAATTCTGGGTCCTGCCTGTGTGGAGTTTGCAAGTTCTCCCTGTGTCTGCGTGGGTTTCCTCCCACAGCCAAAAGACTTGCAGGTTGATAGGTGAATTGGCCATTATAAATTGTCACTAGTATAGGTAGGTGGTAGGGGAATATAGGGACAGGTGAGGATGTGGTAGAAATATGGGATTAGTGTAGGTTAGTATAAATGGGTGGTTAATGGTCAGCACAGACTCGGTGGGCTGAAGGGCCTGTTTCAGTGCTGTATCTCTAAATCTAAATCCTCCAGGCACTTGCCCATTGTCTCTTGAGACAAGGAGGCAAAAGAAGAATAATGCTCTTTGGAAAGCAGAGCAGTTCTCTATATATTTGATGCATATAATGCTCTCTGGAAAGCAGAGCAGTTCCCTATATATTTGATGCATATAATGCTCTCTGGAAAGCAGAGCAGTTCCCTATATATTTGATGCATATAATGCTCTCTGGAAAGCAGAGCAGTTCTCTGTATCTGATACATATAACGCTCTTTGGAAAGTGGTGTAGTTCTCTATAGATACATATACTGCTTTCTGGAAAGTGGCGCAGATCCCTATATCTGATACACATAACGTTCTCTGGAAAGTGGCACAGTTCCCTTCATCTGATACAGATAACGTTCTCTGGAAAGTGGCACAGTTCCCTTCATCTGATACAGATAACGCTATCTGGAAAGCAGAGCAGTTCTCTATACTCATCGTTATTCATCAAGCTACTGTCTATAGGACTGTCACTAGCCTCATCTCCTCTGGAGATCTGCTCTCGACAGCTTTCAACCTCATCGTCATGCAACCCCAGACAGCCCACTTCTACCTGCTTCCCAAAATCCACAAACAGGACTGTCCCGACAGATCAATGTGTCAGCCCGTTCCTGCCCCACTGAACTTACTTCTTCCTACCTTGACTATCTTTTCTCCCCTGGTCCAGTCTCTTCCCACCTACATCCGTGACTCTTCTGAACGCCCTACGCCATTCTGACAATTTCCAGTTTCCTGGCCTCAACTGCCTCCTCTTCACTATGGACGTGCAATCTCTCTACAGCTTCATCCCCCACCAGGACGGTTTGATGACTCTCCCCTTCTTCCTTGAACAGAGGCCCAACCAGTCCCCATCCACCACCCTCCTCCACCTGGCTGAACTTGTTCTCACATTGAACAACTCCTCCTTCAACTCCACTCACTTCCTTCAAGTAAAAGGTGTTGCTATGGGCACCCGCATGGGTCCTAGTTATGCCTGTCTTTTTGTGGGATATGTCAAACATTCCTTGTTCCGGTCCTACTCAGGCCCCCTCCCCCAACTCTTTTTCCGGTACATTGATGACTATCAGTGCCGTTTCTTGCTCCCGCCCGGAACAGGAAAACTTTATCAACTTTGCTTCTAATTTCCACCCTTCTCTCACTTTTACATGGTCCATCTCCGACACTTCCCTTCCCTTCCTCGACTTCTCTGTCTCCATCTCTGGGGATAGGCTGTCTACTAATATTCATTATAAGCCCACCGACTCCCACAGCTACCTCGACTATACTTCTTCACAACCTGCCTCCTGTAAGGACTCCATTCCATTGCCCCAGTTTCTCTGTCTCTGACGCATCTGCTCTGACGATGCAACCTTCCATGACAGCGCTTCTGATACGTTTTCCTTTTTCCTCAACCGATGATTTCCCCCCCACTGTGGTTGACAGGGCCTCAACAATGTCCAGCCTATTTCCCGCACCCCTTCCCCTCCCTTGTCCTCACGTTCCACCCCACCAGCCTCCATATCCAAAGGATCATCCTCCGCCATTTCCACTACGTCCAGCATGATGCCACTACCAAACACATCTTCCCTTCCCTGTCAGCATTCTGAAGAGATCGTTCCCTCAATGACACCCTGGTCCACTCCTCCATTACCCCCACCACCTCGTCCCCTTCCACAGCACCTTCCCCTGCAATCGCAGGAGGTGTAATACCTGCCCATTTACCTCCTCACTCCTCACTATCCAAGGCCCCCAGCACTCCTTTCAGGTGAAGCAGCGATTTGCTTGTACTTCTTTCAATCTAGCGTACCGTATTCGCTGCTCACAATGTGGTCTCCTCTACATTGGGGAGAGCAAACACAGATTGGGTGACCGCTTTGCAGAACACCTCCGCTCAGTCCGAAAGCATGACCCCGATCTTCCGGTTGCTTGCCATTTCAACAACCCCCCCCCCCTCCCCCACAGCTCTCATGCCCACATCTCTGTCCTGGGATTGCTGCAGTGTTCCAGTGAACATCAACGCAAGCTCGAGGAACAGCACCTCATTTACCGATTAGGCACGCTACAGCCTGCTGGACTGAACATTGAATTCAATAATTTCAGAGCATGACGGGCTCCCCGTTTTATTTTTAGTTATCTTTTATTTTTTATTTGTTTATTTTATTTTAGTTTATTTAGTTTGTTTTTACTGTGCCCACACACTTTTTTTTTCATGTTTGTGCTTGGGGCCAGGGCTGTTCATTCTTCTGTCCATTAACATACCCTTTGCCTTTGCTCCATGACCTTCTGGTCAGTTATTCTCTATGACCATGTCCTATCAACACCTTCTCTTTTGTTATCTCTTGCCCCACCCCAGCTTTACTTCCTTAAAACCTATTACATTTCTAATATTTGCCAGTTCTGATGAAGGGTCACTGACCTGAAACATTAACTCTGCTTCTCTCTCCACAGATACTGCCAGACCTGCTGAGTATTTCCAACATTTCTTGTTTTTATTGCAGTTCTCTATATATTTGATACATATAACACTCACTGCAAAGCAGAGCAGTTCCCTATATATTTGATACATATAACGCTCTCTGCAAAGTGGCACAGTTCCCTATATATTTCTTCCATATATCGCTCTGGAAAGCACAGCAGTTCCCTATTTATTTGATACATATAACGTTCTCTGGAAAGCAGAGGAGTTCTGTATATATTTGATACATATAACGCTCGCTGCAAAGCAGAGCAGTTCTCTATTTCTGATACGTATATCACTCTCTGTGAACCAAATAAAATGTCACCTTGGTAGCTTCCACCTTCCAAAGCATCGTAGTTGTTGGGAAGTGAATTATTAGTAGACGATGAGGAGGAAGAGGAAGTGTCAATACCTAGAAAAAAAAATAATCAAAGCATGTCACACATTCACAGAAAAAAGCCCCATGCAGGGTTGGAATTAAATGGATGTATTAAAAAATAAACTGAACTTAACCCAGCACCTTTGCTTTCACAAACTAACATCTCGTCACTTGTTCATCACAGCAAATATAATTTCATTTCCAGGTTGTAAACGGTGCGCAGCATTGAAAACAACCTTGCACCTCAGGTTATAGTTTAATTTCACATTCTCCATGTTATCTGGTCTTCACAACACTTTGTGCAGTAAGAAAGTGCAAGATAACTAAAGCAGTCTTGAGCATTTTACTTTTTTTATACCTACAGTATATAATTCATACTACTGTCTGAGAAAACAATTTTCCGTACACCACTGTAAACATTCATATCGACAGGAAACTGAAAATGTTACATGAAAACCTAACAGTCCATTCTGTTGTAATGAGTACTTGCCTCAGGAAACTTCCTTGAACAGCAATTCACAGAAATAAACATTAGTCTACTAGAAAAAGGCAAAATATGGAATTGATCCTTTTTAAAATGGCAAAAAATAGGAATTGTTATAATGTTTTAGATGGTTAGATTTTTAATAGCTAGAAGTCATTTTAGGTTAATTATAATATTCTGCATGTCCCAGCTGATAATCTAAATTGGAGGAAGTTATTTTAGACATCCAAGTACATCAACTTACATGAATTATTTTCATCAAGTTCCCCTTTTCCACCTCAGTCCAATGCTCTTCTTTCATCTTTACTCAGCTAAAGTTAAGAATCGACAATGCCATCTGATATTGTGGCATCAACAGCCCTCGCATACTCTTTGTCACTTGACACTCAACACGGACAGTGAGCTGAATTTAAAAGCCCGCCGCCGGAATCAGAAGCGGGCAAACCAAAGAGCCGCTGCAATTCTAAGTGCTGCGGTGGCTCGTTTAAATAGCTGGGGCGGGCCGCCCCACCCCGATCATGTGGAGGGAGCAGGCTGTCCGTCCCCAGCAATGGCGGCAACTGCCTGTGCACAGGCACTGACACTTTTAAAGAGCTGTTAGCCCTGCCGACATATTTAAATATTTAATTAAATTAAATACATCTCTTTTGGCCCTCTCCCACACCCCCAATAACAATTAAATTATTTGCCCTTCCCCCCCCCCCAAAAGACTTACCTTTACCATCTTTCTTCCTCCCAACTGCACAACTTTAAACTACAACCCTTCCTACCATACCCTACACCCATGAGGTTAATTTGACCGCACCCCCCCCCCCCCCCAACCGCACTGAGAAACTTACCTCTTCCCCCATCCCCACCAGTGTTGCATCTTGTTTCCCGGACGGGGATCCGAAGGCATGGGAGTGCTGGCTACCGGGCTGAAGATCATAGTGGCAAACAGGGAGGCGACATAAGTTTATTTAAATTAATTATTTCAACCGATTTAAATATTCAAATTATGGACCCATCGCCGAGCGGCGGGGTGGCCGCCATGAAGTCTCCCCGCCACCCGTAATATCGGGCCGGGCCCTGTCAGCATCAAGGTCTGTGGCGGGCCTCATCCGAGGCCCTCTTCAGCCCCGCCACCCACCCCCCCACATCCCAATGTTGAGGGCTTTTTAAAATCCAGCCCAGTGTGTCCGTCACGGGGTGTGACATAGCCGAACCTCCCATCTCAGGACAGAAGAGGTGACAAAACAGTAGATAATGGATCAGAAGATTTCCATTCAAAATGAATTGTAAAAATGGACACAACATTCTTTGGATTGTAACACCCCTACTCCCAGATTGGCTGTGATTGGCTAAAGTAGCTCAAGTTAGAGATCACATCCATGACCTTCCAGGTCTGTATGGTTCAGTACCACACCACATGGGAATGATTACCCATTGATCCAGCATTACTATTTTAAGCAAACTGAATTATTTCTATTGCATAAGGTGCATCACAGTCTTTGATAATTTGTACACAGATCTTAGGTCAACAATATCGCCAGGGTAGAAACTAAATTTAAGACACAGCTATTAGCAAAGCAATAGTAATGCAGGATCTTTCTTCAATAATATGTAATGGAAATCTGCATACATATTGGCCAGGATTTTACCAACAAAGGGTAAGTCCCAATGTCAGGACCAAATGCTGGTCCAGAGCCCACGTGGGTGGGCAGTGAGACTGCAGATGCAATTCCTGACTCGCCATCCAATTAAGGACAAGAGGCTGCTCTCTAACCTGCCAGACCAATCAGAGCGCCGGCAGCTCTGCAGCCTCAGCAATGCCACCAAGAGAGGTGGCCGCTGCTGAGGCTGCAAGGAGAATGAGGGCGCTCCTCCATTTTGAGGGGCCCCCGCAGGGGAGGAGGAGAAATTACTTTTCTGCGTGCCAGCCAGGCAGACCCTGGTGATCGAAGGAGTACCCTTGAGGTGGTGGGGTCGGGGCTGTGGGGGTGGCTATTGCTGCTGGGGGCCCCCTCCTTGGGCCACATAGCCTCCAAATAAGATGCCTCCCTCCCCCAGCTACCCCATGCTGAAGCCGCTGGGAGGCCGCGCCATGCGGCTGGCAAAATGCTGGCGGCCCAGGGAAAATGGAACTACCTCGTCTAACAGGATGCTTGCGTTCCTTCTCAAATGTCACCAGAAAAGATGAATATAATGAGGATTCTTCAGAGATGATGACCAAAAGATCAAAGATCAATTGGGCCTATAATTATTCAAACTGGCTGCCTGCCTTTGGTCGGTGGGCGGCCGAGCCACTTATGTTCATTTCGCTAGTAAAATGGTCCGACTGCAGGATTGCGTTGGGGAGCTCTCCTGACGCCGCTCCCCGGCATTTTACCTGCCCCCTCCCCCACCAACCTCCTAGCCTGCCACCCGGGAACCGGTAAAATCTCACCCATTATTTGTGATGGGTTAATTTCCAAACTACTGAGAGAGAGAAAAATGTATTTATTTATTTATTTAGAGATACAGCACTGAAACAGGCCCTTCGGCCCACCGAGTCTGTGCCGACCATCAACCACCCACAATCCTACACTAATTCCATATTCCTACCACATCCCCACCTGTCCCTATATTTCCCTACCACCTACCTATACTAGGGGCAATTTATAATGGCCAATTTACCTATCAACGTGCGTCTTTGGCATGTGGGAGGAAACCGGAGCACCCGGAGGAAACCCACGCAGACACAGGGAGAACTTGCAAACTCCACACAGGCAGTACCCAGAACTGAACCCGGGTTGCTGGAGCTGTGAGGCTGCGGTGCGAACCACTGCGCCATTTGTAGAATTCAGTCTTCAAAATTGCTTCGAAGATACTTCCACCTACATTATCACCCAGCAAAAGATTCCCTCCCAACCCTCCAATATTATGCTTCTGCATCAAAGCTCAATATCAATATCCAAAATTTATTCTTTAATCATTTAGACTCAGTTGGAATCAGTGACTTACACCATATGGTTAACTGGGTCAAGTAACTTACATCAGCATAAATTTTAATGCTCAGCACTATCTCCAATTTTCAAGATGCTCCTATTGTTAACATATACACAGCCAAATATAATGAACAAAATCTGAAGGTCCAGTAAACAGCTGGTACTATATATGGGCAAATTTAGCGAGGCTGTGCTCTGGGAGCAAGATCTCGAGAGTATGAGTCAAAGATAGACTGCAGCTCTATTTTCTGAACCACACTTCCATATAGCAAGACTGCTCCGAAAATGCAGCGGCAGTGAATTTGCCTATGATGTGACGCCTTTAAAACTACTGACCATCTTAAAACTAAGTAAATAACCTCCTGTTAACTTTCTATTCACTTCTAAAGCAGCTACAGAAGGAAAAGAAATAAGCCCATCTAACTTGGGATCCTTTCAATACAGACCAGGAAAAAACCAGGCTCAATCCCAGGTTGGTGGTGAGGTTCATCAATTGCAGCCAAGGTAGTGTTACGAGAACTGCAATTATTCTTAGTGTCCTAGAGCCAAGTAGGGGAAAAAAATCAGATGGGTTTCCTGTTTCAATCATTATGCAATGTCCTCTATTTAAAACTGTGCACACACAGACATCAAAGAGCCCCCTGAAATTCATTGTCTAGGGTCACACAAGAAGCACGACCTTTTGAGTGAAATACCATCAGGCTCCAGCATGTGTCTCTGCCTCCAGTATAGAATGGGAGACTATTGGGGAAGGGAAAAGAGGTGGGAAGAAGAATTTCATTTAAGAAAACACAAATTAGCATCAAACCTTGTTTGATCGCTTCAGACCACAGACCACTCGCACACTAGTCACAATATCAAACACAGCAAGCAGAAACCAGGATAATGAAAAAGATCAGTTTGAGTAATAAAACTGCTCTCCCACACCATCACACAGAGATCAGAACTATTTGAACAGACAACGATCAAATAGAACATTTATGCGGCATTTCATTTCATTGAGGTCTGCAGTTTCAAATTATAGCTAATGTTGATTTTTTTTTTACGATCAGGTGAGAAAGGTGTCTAGGGATCCCTCTCAGTCTTCACCCGAACAGGGTTTTATTTTTAAACACACTGTGTTTTTCGCTCCCCCTTGGTGAATCCTTGTTCACTGTTTTTCAATTATAAGGCAAAGAAACCAGCACAAACAGGCTTTCACAGGTTTAAAGAAGAAAAGCGGAAATTTATTAAACGTGAACTTAAACTCTAATTCTGTTGACGCCGACGGATACACGACGTGCCCACGCTAGCATGCATATGCGATACACACATGCAAATAGAGACAGAAAGAGAAGGAAAAAAATAAAGTGGAAAAGTTTGAGACAATATCTGAAGAGTTTTTGTTACAGTTCTGTGAGCTCACTGATTGTAGGTAGTTCTTGCTTTTCATTCTGGCCCAGTATTCTTTTTAAACCCTGTTCACTGTAGGAGACTTTTCTCTCTTGGGGTTCATGTGTCTTCAGTGGATTCAAAGGCTTGTGAGAAGGAGATGGGAGCAGACAGGAGAGCTCTTCTCAATTCAGGAGCAAACAGACTTTTTCAGTTCGAACTGTGTGCACAATTCAGAAAACCCCAGGTTGCCAAGCAGGTTGGTCATGTGACTAACTGGTCTGACCACGTCTGGATTGTATCACCTGAGCAGTCTCTGGAATGCTCCTCTTACATACAATACCTGGTGATCAAGGTCCATTGTGGGTTGAATGTGTCAGGGAATGGTCCTTTGTCCTTCCGAACAATGTCTGTTAATATGCAAATGTCTTTTCCAGCCACGGCTGATCTGTTTAACAAGTCCTTTCTTCACTCCAGTAACAGTTTAAAATCAATGTTCATGACAAAGTTAATGTGCCTCATTCTTGGCAGGTGGGGGCCTAGCATGACATTTTAAATAGTGATGTAATAGCCTCACAAATTGTAATTGGCCAGAAAAAAGTTCAAATGTGCCAATATCAACGTAGCTGTAGTCATTAATAATGTACAACAGCGCAAAGGTGCGGGAGTAGTGATAGTGTAAACTCCTTCTATATTCATCATTTAGTCAATATAATGACTGTAAAGTCTTTTTTCATTGCTGTACTTAGTAAAGTAATCCAACTTAAAAGTAAAAATAGTTCTCAAATTGTCGCCACTGGTGACAACACTACCGTAACATGTGAAATTTAGAATGCAAAATAAAATGTAAAGGGGTTTACTAGTATGGAACTGGAAACTCAATACTGACACTATAAATCATTTGCAGAAAACTTAAATTTGGAAAAACTGCAAGTTATGGCAATAATTGAGTATCAGTTTACAAAAGTGTAACACTGTGGATTTTGAATTTAGTTACTCTAGAGTGAATCGATACATGTGACAAGTACAGCGGATTAAGCATTAACCTCCAAAAGAAAATGTCAGTTTATAATTGCTCATCGACTCAGAATCAATGGTTTCGGACTTAATCTGGAGTACTTTCATTACTCTAGCTCAAGTCACTTAAGCAAACAGAGTCTGTCTTATGCCTCGTCAACCTCACTGCTCTCTATTTTTAATCTACCTATGTGGCAGCTTTTCCTGGTCTCCAATTCTCTGTCACTGCACTTTTTCCTAGCTAGTCTCTGCCTCCCACAGACTGTGCTCAAGCAGCTAATGTTAAGCACTGCGAAATGACATGACCCACAGCAGGTACCTGTTACTCCATACCATGTAGGTTCAGGAGCCACTTCAGTAGATGAACAAATGATAGAAACAAACACTGCTGGAAACACTCAGTAGGTTTGGCAGCATCTGTGGAGATAGAAACAGAGCTGACATTTCAGATCTGTGACCCTTCATTAGAACTGATGACCTGAAACATTAACTGTTTCTCTCTCTACAAATGCTGCCAGACCTGCCGAGTGCTTCCAGCATTTTCTGTTTTTTATTTCAGATTTCCAGTATCTGCAGCATTTTGTTTTTGTATTGGATGAACAAATAATCTGGCATGGCAGGTCAGTGCAGTACTGAAGGAGTGCCAGATTGTCAGAAATGCTGTCCTTTGGGTGAGGCATTAAACCAAGGTTCAACCTGTTTGTTCAGGTGAATATTAAAGATCACATCCGAAGTGGAGGACATTCTCCTGTTATCCAGGCTAATGTTCATCTTTCAGCTACCACCACCAAAAGCAGATCAGCTTCTCATTCAACTTACTGCTGTTTGTTGGACATTGTTACGCACAAAACTGACTGCCACATATTACCTACATGGCAAAAGTGATGGTTCTTTAAACTGATTAATTGAACATAAAGCATTTTGGGATGGCCCGAGAGATGCGGTGAAGTGCATTACAAATGCAGTTTCTCTCTTGGAAAAATTGCTATTACACAAATTACTTTTCATTCCATAAAACTGCAATCTACAGAATGTTGAGCTTACAAATACAATCACTAGTTTACAGAGAAGTAAATCACTTCATACTACACAAACTACTCACAGATTATAGGATCTTGACTTACTGCCTGATAAACCACCTTTACTCCAGAGCTACAAACTATTTGATACTCATGTATTATGCACCTTAATAAATTGTACTAGATCACTGTTACTTATTCAATGTAGAGGATTTTGTTCCCTCAAGTCGTAAGGTATGTGGGCTTTTGAAGTCATTAAAATTCTGTAAATATTAGTCAATAATTTACAGCAAATGAATTTAGCACATGCAACATTTAGGACATCTGTTAAAACATAAAGCACACCTGCTTCATCATCATCATCCTCATCGTCTGAAGTTGATGACAAGGGACTCGGTGCTGAATTAACTTGATTATTAGCAACATATCCATAGTGCATGCCTGTAAAGTGGAAAGCACAAAACAAGAAAAAAAATTAAGCAGAGCAAAGAATAAGAATCACTCAGTGCAAATCATTCAATGAAAGTGCAAGACAGATGAGCAAGTCAATAGGATACACACTAAGTCGTTAATAAATGGATGTTCACACAATTCAACAAAAAAGTGCATTCAAAACAACAAAAGCCATCCACCAAATGCATTTGCATGGGTTAGGGAGAGCATTGAAAAATATCAATTTGGGTTCATAATTACTTTCCAATCAACTGTACCAAAGAAAATATGCTTGTGGAAGGAAAGTACGGGTACCTATTTTACAGGATCATCTTCATTGAATATTGGTATCCATGTATTGCAAAGCTAGTCTTAGTTTTCGACAGGCAGATTCATAAGGACACAGCACATTTATGGCATTTTTAGCAAATTACCATCTTACAAGGTCAGCTTATTTTGGTGGTGATGAAGCACTAAACAACAGGGTGAAAAAGCAATCTCTGACACTAGAGTGAAAGGTGGTAGTTCCTCTTGAGTGCCAAATTCTCCAAATCCAGGGATTCATCATCTGACCTAAATGAGCAATTCTTATCTTTGAATGTGATGGTTAACTCCCTTATGTAGTCTCAGTCACCCAAACATTTGCAATGATGTACTTCTGTCAGGCCATAAACTGTAAAATGCATCTCCCTTTGCATGCTGGCACCCTTATGGGTGTGGAGGTGTGGAAGAAATCCTGGCCGGTTGTTACAGGGCTGCTGAAAGGTGGGGTACTTTTGGTGCACCCTGTGAATGGAGCCTAGATATATATCTGGGTCCCCAGCATGCCTCTTTATGTTCCAAGAAGCCCTGTTAGTGTTAACCTACTCTGTAGACAAATAAGTTTGCTTCTTGGAATTATACTAGGGATAGTCTTCAAGTTCTGCCAGTCTTTTGCAAATCCTCGACCTGTTTATCCAGAAGACATTTGATAAGGTGCCACATCAAAGGTTATTGCAGAAAATAAAAACTCATGGTGTAGGGGATAACATAACGGCATGGATAGAAGATTGGTTAGCTAACAGGAAACAGACAGTAGGCTTAAATGAGTCATTTTCTGGTTGGCAAGATGCAATGAGTGGTGTGCCACAGGGATTTGTGCTGGGGCTTCAACTTTTTACAATTTATATAAATGACTTGGATGAAGGGATCGAAGGTATGGTTGCTAAATTTGCTGATGACACAAAGATAAGTAGGAAAGTAACTTGTGAAGAGGACATAAGGAGGCTACAAAGGGATATAGATAGGTTAAGTGAGTGGGCAAAGACCTGGCTAATGGAGCATAATGTGGGAAGGTGTGGAATTGTCCACTTTGGCAGGAAGAATAAAAAAGCATATTATCTAAATGGTGAGAGATTGTGGAATTCTGAGATGCAGAGAGATCGGGAGGGGAGGGGGGGGGTGGTGGGGAGAGTTGTCCTAGTGCATGAATCACAAAAGGCTAGTATGCAGGTAAAGCACGTAATTAGGAAAGCTAATAGAATGTTATCATTTATCGCGAGGGGAACTGAATACAAAAGTAGGGAGGTTATGCTTCAGCTGTATAGGGCATTGGTGAGACCACATCTGGAGTACTGTGTACAGTATTAGTCTCCTTATTTAAGGAAGGATGTAAATGCATTGGAGACAGTACAGAGAAGGTTTACTAGACTAATACCTGGAATGGGAGAGCTGTCTTATGAGGAAAGAGTGGACAGGCTTGGCTTGGATCCGCTGGAATTTAGAAGAGTAAGAGGTGACTTGATTGAAACATATAAGATCCCGAAGGGGCTTGACAGGATGGATATGGAAAGGATGTTTCCCCTTGTGGGAGAATCTAAAACTAGGGGTCACTGTTTAAAAATAAGGGGTCGCCCATTTAAGACAGAGATGAGAAGAAATTTTTTCTCTCAGAGGATCGTGAGTCTTTGGAATTCTCTTCCACAAAAGGCTGTAGAAGCAGAGTCTTTGAATATTTTTAAGGTAGAGGTAGATAGATTCTTGATAAGGGGGTGGAAGGGTATGGGAGGCAGGTGAAAATGTGAGATAATCAGTTCAGCTATGAACTTACTGAATAGCGGAGCAGGCTTGAAGGGCCAAGTGACCTACTCCTGCTCCTAATTCGTATGTACGTATCTAATATCCATCTACCCTCAAGGGACATCTTAAGCAGCATAGAAGACCACAGAAAGGTCCTAAAATATGCAACCAAGCACAGGAGAAGATTAGGATACCAAGTTCCTACATCTGGGGCATGTATTATGATTAGATAAGCACATCCTATGCACTAAGTCTGCTCTTCCCTTGGTGATGTTTATTGCAGCCTGCCATTACATTACAGAAGTCAACTTGTTTCTCTCCAGGGATAGGGAAGTTTTCCATTTTAGGCAAAGTCTACAGCTTGCAGCACACTCGAGATATGGCATGCTTGCCAATTAGTGTGAAAGAAGGGCAGTATCTGAAGGGCTTACTGAACAATAGAATTTAGTACTTGACAGTTTATCTGGATGTGAAGTGTTTTTAACTTTGCATGTTTTTAATACACCTGGAAGACGATGCCTCAGTTTGCAACAGACAGCAAGGATGGAAGCTCCAAACTTGCTTTTATAAACAATAAAGTATATGCACTCTGGTTGTTCGTGGAGGTTGTTGGCCTAGCCTCTGCTAAATTCCCCTCATCTCAATCCACAAGGATAAAGTCAAGGACAATGCCACAAAAGTGAAGGGTTACTGCAGCTATGGCTCACAAATTTTCCAGTTCAGAATTGAGATCACTATGCTATTAAGCATACATACCATGTAACTAAAGCAGAGCACTCTTCTCACGACACCAAGCCCAAAAATCTTAGCAATGACTTCTCAACAAGATTGAGGAATAGTTCTTCCATTTTCATAGTGAAAGACCTTTTCATTCCAGTCACCAAGGGAAAAAGGCATACAATGTATTTCACCCAAATTATCATTGATGGCTGATACAAAGTCACAAATTCAAATCAGGGAAGTGATTTTGGGGGGGGGGGGGGGGGTATATATATTCTTCAAAAGGTTATGACTTTTACAATTTGAAGCACCTATTAGTGCGATTATCAGGTCAGTAGGGCTTAAAGAACAAGACGATGTGTTCACAATTAGCTCCATGTCTAAGCAACTGTATCAAGTCCATTTTACTCTGACTAGCTTCTAAGGGAAGGGTGAGAGCTTACCAAAGCACCAGAGCTGTACCCAAGCTGAATATAGTGGAGGGTATTTTGTGAGTTATGCAATACTGAAAATGTAATTTCAGTATTCCATAACTCTTCATGTGATCCAGGTCCTTTTAGAACTGGCATCAACCAATGCCTGCCCATTTGCACAAAGCACCATCAGCTGATTCCAATAGCACAGTGGCGCAGTGGTTAGCACCGCAGCCTCACAGCTCCAGCAACCTGGGTTCAATTCTGGGTACTGCCTGTGTGGAGTTTGCAAGTTCTCCCTGTGTCTGCGTGGGTTTCCTCCGGGTGCTCTGGTTTCCTCCCACATGCCAAA
This sequence comes from Heterodontus francisci, assembly GCF_036365525.1. Taxonomy (NCBI): domain Eukaryota; kingdom Metazoa; phylum Chordata; class Chondrichthyes; order Heterodontiformes; family Heterodontidae; genus Heterodontus; species Heterodontus francisci. Next base: position 203,177,227 of record NC_090371.1, on the reverse strand, counting down.
GACTTGCACGTTGATAGGTAAATTGACCATTACAAATTGCCCCTAGTATAGGTAGGTGGTAGGGAAATATAGGGACAGGTGGGATGTGGTAGGAATATGGAATTAGTGTAGGATTAGTATAAATGGGTGGTTGATGGTCGGCACAGACTCGGTGGGCCGAAGGGCCTGTTTCAGTGCTGTATCTCTAAACTAAACTAACCCAGCACCCTGCCAATGTCCAAGATTGTTGCAGCAAAACAATCAGTGCCAAAACAAAATTTCCTAAAGGCATTTCATCGTGTGCTTCTTTTCCATTACTGCAGTAGCAGTGTTAAACAATGGTGCATGGACAGTGCACTGTCTAGTCACCAATACAATGGTGTCAAATTGGATCAGTGCAGTGCAACAGCTAGTTACGCACCAAAGCACACATCACCATTCAGCGCAGGGATCAACACTTCAGCAGAATGTCAGATAAACTGGCCGTTTCTGATGCCCAACTCGACCAGCAATGATGCACCACCAGCCAACTTACTCAAATTTTCAGGATGTTACCTGTGGTGTACATTGTGTTGCCAAATAGTCATCATTTTTGGCACAAGTTGAGATTACCATTCAAGAGAAACACCAATTATGTTTTTCAGCAACTATTAGGGGCTGCGTACAATGCAATATTTGAGCCCAAAACATTTTTATTCAACACTATAAACACGAACAGTTAAACTACAAGAAAACCAAAGACAAGCACACCTATTTTTATAATTAAGGCAACTGGTGAAGGATGGAAGCTCCAAACTTTCTTTGCAAAAAATAGAAAATATCCATTCTGATGTAAGCTGCTGGCCTAGCTGCTGTTAAATTCCCCTCATCTTAATCCACAAGGGAAAAAAAAGAAAATCCCACAAAAGAAATTATTTGATCATGTGTATAGGAAGAATTATCTATCTGCCAAAAGGAAAGTGCACTTTATTATGGTACAGAAAGCCACCCTGGTATCCTCCTTTTCAACGTCAAAAACACTGTGAATCATAGAAAAATAGGAGGAGTAGGCCATTCAGCCCTTCGAGCCTTCCCTGCCATTCAACACGATCATGGCTGATCATCCAAACTCAGTACCCTGTTCCCGCTTTCTCCCCGTATCCCTTGATCCCCAAGAACTATACCAAACTCTTTCTTGAATATATTTAATGATTTGGCCTCAACTGCTTTCTGTGATAGAGAATTCCATAGGTTCACCACTCTCTGGCTGGAGAAATCCCTCCTCATCTCAGTCCTAAATGGCTTACCCCTTATCCTGAGACTGTGACCCCTGGTCCTGGACTCCCCCGTCATCCTGAACATCCTTCCTGCATCAAGTCTGTCCAGTCCTGTTAGAATTTTGTAGGTTTCTATGAGATCCCCTCTCATTCTTCTAAACTCTAGCGAATACAAGCCTAATCGACCCAATCTCTCTTCATACATCAATCCTGCCATCCCAGGAATCAGTCTGGTGAAACTTCGCTGCACTCACTCCATAGCAAGAACATCTTTCCTCAGATAAGGAGACCAAAACTGCACACAATACTCCAGATGTGGTCTCACCAAGGTCTTGTATAATTGCAGCAAGACATCCTTGCTCCTGTACTCAAATCCTCTCACTATGAAGGCCAACATACCATTTGCCTTCTTAACTGCCTGCTGCACCTGCATGCTTACTTTCAGCGACTGGTGCACAAGGACGGCCAGGTCTCGCTGCACCTCCCCTTTTCCCAATCTATCGCCATTCAGATAATAATCTGCCCTTCTGTTTTTGCCACCAAAGTGAATAACCTCACATTTATACACATTATACCGCATCTGCCATGCATCACTCAACCTGATCAAATCACATTGGAGCTTCTCTGCAAACTCCTCACAGCTCACACTCCCATTCAGCTTTGTGTCGTTTGCAAACTTGGATATATTACATTTAATTCCCTCATCTATATCATTATTATATACATATATTATGAATAGCTGGGGTCCTAGCACTGATCCATACGGTACCCCCACTAGTCACTGCCTGCCACTCGGAAAAAGACCCATTTGTTCCTACTCTTTGTTTCCTGTCTGCCAACCAGTTCTCTATCCATGTCAGTACCTTACCCCCAATTCCATGTGCTTTAATTTTGCATGCTAATCTCTTATGTGGGACCTTCTCGAAAGCCTTCTGAATCAAATGGTGCCATTGTAATTCTTCTCAATGATAATCTAAAGTTCATTCAGTATGTTGATGATATGCTACAATGAAGAAATGCCATGAGACTACATTTTTTGTTTCGTACTTTAGCTCTCTATTCCTTAACTTATCATGAAGAAAGTCTTTACCACATGCAAGATCACAGCAATAATGAGTATGTTGAATGTTTTTACACTGTATTTGTGTCTTATCTTTACAACTGAACTTTAGCATTATGAATTCAAGCCCATTTTAAACCAACTGAAGCTGTAAACAAACAGTTTCTCAGCTGTTACTGGAAACAAGCATGCGTGCATATTTTATAGCAAATGTCTGAAACATCAAGCATATCAAAACTAGAAACATAAGATTTATATCAAAATTTGTTTGCGACATTTTAAAACACTTGCAATATCGACCATCCCTCAAATTCAAAAACCTTTTTATGGAAGAAAATTTGAGAACACAGGATTCAGAATATATTTCCCATAAAAAATATTTCTATTTCAAATTAAAAAGGCTAAGTGCCCCTCTAGGGTAATGAGTAATTATGGTTATACTTCAGAAGAACCAAAGTGCTTAATGATGATAACACTGGATCCAATGTGGCATTATTATGAAATTTACAATTATCTTTCTTACAAGAGTTTCAAGAGTGCATTGCTCATACAAAAACTTCTGCATGAAGAATACACTACTTCTCAAATTGCATTGCTAAAAGTTATGCCAGACTCTCAGTCTGCCCTCATGCTGCATAATTTATATTACAAATTTCTAGACATTTTCCTCTTAACTAATTACATTTCTAACAGTTCAAGAATGTTCTTATTTTTGACCTCATGAAATCTGGTAACTCCGTAGATTTACACAGTTCACTAGTTCAATATTACAAACACATAGGAAACACATGTCATAAACCACATTTGCACAAAACAGGGTGGCCAGAAAACACTTGAACCACCGAGTCAACCACAGTTATTAGGAGTTGAAATTATATGTGCATACATGCTAATGATGTAACAAGGAATTAGAATTACTAGCTATTTTCATTTGTAGTCCACTCTATTGTTTATTTGAATATTTTACTTGGACAATAAATACTAATGACATCTTCAGGAACTGGTTTTAATGGGCTATGTAATGACTGGAGCATCCTAGGTAAACTGACAAATCTCTACAGATCAATTCAACACCATCACACTGACTGGCTTGGAGTTACTTAACCTATCTCTCCCAAGGAGGTCATAAGTATGCACTGTTGAAACAGATTATTCATCACTACCCCTGTCTCAAAATAATAGAGGAAGAAACATCAGATTTGTGCTAACTTTAGTTAATTTTAACTAATTTGATTTTTATACATTATCTATGTGATGGGTCTTTTATGAAAACAAGTATTGACTTTTGCAATTCATTTAGTTAAAAAAAAATGTCAAGGTGAGTGGATACATTAGCCCCAATTTTAATTCTGTGAAGCGCTGAATGTGGTGGTGGGGCGGGGGTGTCCAAAAGTACTCAGGAAACATCTAGCAGTGGCTTTTTAAACTCAGTCACCTCATTATAATTTTACTTCCGTCCAATCAGTGGCAGTGGGAATGATGTGCACCACATGACACAATCTCAAATCCAATATTTATGGGCTTGCTCCAAACATGCAATTTGAAGAAATTTAGAATTGGGAGCCGAAGAAAAGGAAGTGCCAGAATGGAAAGATCCAGAGCAAAGACTACACCTCATTTCAGTGACACCTCTCTCAATGTGTTGCTGAAGGCTGTGAGGAGTGAGAGAGAGATATTCTTTCCTGTCAATGGGAGGAAGAATCCTGCGACGGAGACCAAGAAGGTGTAGCTGAAGGTAGCAATGGCGGTCAGCAACAGGAGTGTGGTACTACACTCCTGGATTCAGTGCAAAAACTGCTTTAATAACCTAAGCAGGTCAGGAAAGGCGAGGACAATGGCACATTAACCTATATCCTGCTGTGTACATGACCCCACCTCCTCATGCTGCCTTGTCAAATCTAGTCCAGCACATCATTCCTCACACCCACTCATCTTGCAGGTGCACCCCTCCTCTTACTATCCCTCGAATTGAGTGATTAGTGTATGGAAATCAAAAGCAAACAGTTCACTGCAGCAACTCACCAAGGCTCCTTCAACAGCACCTTCCAAAACCATAGTCTTTACCACCTAGAAGGGCAAGGGTAACAGATGCATGGGAACACCACCACCTGCAAGTTCCCCTCCAAGCCACACACCATCCTAATTTGGAACTATATTGTCATTCCTTCACTGTCGCTAGGTCAAGGTAGGTTGTGGTGATATTAGATAGGATAAAAGTAGATAAAGAGGGGGCAGTTGAAAGATTAGCAGTACTCAAAGTAGAAAGGTCACCAAATCAACAGAGGATACATTCTAAATTACTGAGGGAACTAAAGGTGGAAATTATGGAGGCTCTGGCCTCAATCTTCCAATCCTCTTTTGATATGGGGGTGCTGCCAGCGTACTGGAAAACTGCAAATGTTACATCTCTGTGCAAAAAAAAAAAGGGAGGGGGATAAACTTGGTAATTGCAGATTCTTCCAGGAAGTTATGCTAAACCTTTATAAAACACTGGTCAGGCCTCAAATGGAGTATTGTGTTCAATTTTGTGCACTACACTTTAGAACGGATGTCAAGGCCTTAGAGAGGATGCAGAAGAGATTTACTAGAATGGTACCAGGGATGAGGGACTTCAGAGCCCAGAAAAGCTGCGATTGATAGAGGTGTTCAAAATTATGAAGGGCTTTGAGTAAATAAACAGAAACCATTTCCAGCGGTGCAAGGGTCAGCAAAACAATTAGAGGTGACATGAGGACTTTTTTTTTAAATTGCCATGTGTTGCTGTGATTTGGAATGCACTGCCTGAAAGGGCGGTGGAAACAGATTCAATAGTAACTTTCAAAAGGGAACTGGCCAAATATTTGAAGGGAAAAAAAATTATAGGACTATAAGGAAGAGCAGGGCTGTGGGATTAATTGAACAGCTCTTTCAAAGAGTCAGCACAGGCATGATGGACTGAATGGTCTGCTTCTGTGCTGTATCATTCTATGTTTAAGATCCCACATGTACTGGAACAGTGCTACTGTACTGAGGAATAAAACTAAAGGATATTTAATCCAAAATTTTCCTCATTTCCATATCATTGTTTAAAGATGGTTACTTTATATTTCAACAATAAAATCCTTTCAATGCCTAAAAATCCAAATCACGAATACAACATAAACCAATAAATATCATGGTTCATGGGTACCAGTAAAGAGAATTATATACGTGCAAAAAGTAAAATCTACACAACTTTCCTCCTTAGAACACTCATACACAGAAAAATCAAATCACTGCATACCTCGGAGTGCTTTAAAGAATGGAGGAAAACTGTGGAAACCCATTAGAAGGATGGGGGTGGGGTAACAGAAAATACTGGTGGTGGAGGGGTTGCAATAGACAGAATAGTCAAAAAGACATGTTTTCAAAGCAAGGAGGGAAGTGCTAAGATGCAGAGATATAACAAAGGAGCTACAAACAAACATTGTTGTAGAGACTGTAAGAGTGGCCACTGACAGCAAAATGCAGAGTGGTGAAGCAGTAGTAAATGGGAATTGGAGGAGCAGAGGGAGTGTGTGGACGTGCAAGACTGGAAGAGATTGCTAAGTTAAGGTGAGCTGAGATTTGAAAGCGAGAATATGAATCATGAAATCAATCCACTAGGGTATGAGCCAGTTGAATGTGACAATGATGGAATGAAGAAATTGTGAGGATGAGGAGGCAGCCTGTAGCATTCAGGATGAGTTGTGGAAGGTGGAGTCAGAAAAGCTATTACCAAAGCGGACTCGTAAGTTGATAAAGACATAGCGAAAATATAATAAAACTCTAGTAAATCCTTTTGCCAAGCACAATTAGAGGTGGAGCAGTATCTATAAGCAGAAAACAAAAATGTAATTACAATACAACAGTTCCAGCAATCAAGGTCCAGGATACCCTCCAGCACTGCTGTGATGTGCTGGTGATTCTGCAGTACTTAGGGCTCACATTACACATTCATTTACGCTGGTGACACAAGTCAAATTCTAAATGCCAGTGCAACTCCTGTGAATTACTTCACTTTCTTTGCTGCACAGTTGAAGATCTTGTTTGCAAGAAAGACTCAATTTTCTCCTTCAAATTTTAAAAAAAACAGCCACAATATTCCGGTGTTACAGTTGGAAATTAACACCGAGACTTAACCTTCCTGTAAACAGCAACAAAACCAAAAGCATACGACAGATAGAAAATTTTTGCTACTGCCAGCCTCACTACCTGAAAGACTCCCACTCCCTTTATATCGGCAGCAACGTAGCTTAGCTCACACTAATCGATATGGTACTTCGCCATTAATGGTGAGGTGGTGGGGGGCAGGGTGGAATGAGAAAGAGAGGGAATTAATTTTTTAAAATAATATTTTGCAAGCACAATCTGCAATTATATTTGGTCAACAAAAAGAATGTAAGCATTTGACATACTTTCTAATTATGTGAAACTGAGGGGATTTTTTTCCCGTCCACTCCAGAAAATCAACAACTTTTCAAGGCAATTTCACATTATGCATAGAAATTAGAATGAAAGGAAATGTACAGAATAATTAAAAAACATAAAATGTGTGAAGAAACCATTTTTAAAAGTCACATACAACTTAAAATTCCAATCCTCCAAAGAAAAAATAATTATGAATGTTTGTTTACTAATCAATACACAAAGCCGACATTTACTGAATTTAAATTTGTTTTTGAAGCCATAAAAATAGAACTATTACCGAATTAATATTGCCTTTAAACAATCAAAATTTGTAAAATAGTTAACATTTCCATGATTCTGCTTTAAAATGCAAATACGTTTGCAGTTGTTCATTCTAGATTTGAAGTTAGCTATAGAATACATTACCAAATAAAGATTAATAAAAGCCTGAGAAGGCTGGCCGCATTAGGTTGAATACAGTAATGGCTTGAATCAAAAGAACTCAGATGAAAACCTCCGGCTGTGCACCAGAAACATTGAGAGATGGCTAACCACTATTCCCTAGCAATGGGTTCCCAGTGGAGATTAGTCTCTTCACTGCCCTGCTCCAACACATTTTAGAACAATTCCCACAGCAGAGCTCGGTTCGTTCCCTTATTTTTTCAGCAAATGATTTTGAAAACAGAAATGCTGACAATTATTAATCAGTCCCTAAAAAGCATAAAGTTTAAAAAAAGAGCATCTGTTGAGATTCTCTCTCACCAGATCTAAGAGGGAGCAACTACAGGTTGTTTATTAAGAACTGTATTTTCCCAGACATTAAAATGATGCAAATTCCCAGCAGAAATGAAAGCACAAATTACAATTCAGGAAAAAACTATAAAGCGATGGATTTTGTATTCCATGGTTAAAAATCTGGTAACTTAATTAAAATGTAAAACAGCACTGAACTAATATTATACAGTAATGTTACTGAGCAACCCGCAACAGAAAAATACAATGCCTTTTTCCTTTTTCAATTCAAAACAAAAATATCCCAACTTAGGGATTTAGACATGAGTGGATATATCATACAGATTATCAGCATAACCTAATACAAATGAATGAATCAAGTCAACCCCTTGTAATACATGAACTATATACAGCAGCACAAGCACTCCCAAGAAACGATTACAGCTCATCCCGCTTGTTCCTTTTTGAAGTTAAAAAATATCATCTGTTCAGATCCCACCCTGTACAAGTGGTGAAGCTCGGAACTACAAGATTACTACAAGGGCTGACTCAAAACTGTCTCTCCAGGTGGGATCCTCTGTACCCCAGGGTGCCCCCCATCCTTACTTTCTTCCCACAGAACACACCTACCTCTCCATCGCACACACCTGCTTCCTGGTTTCATCTAAAAATATGAATTAATAAAGCATTACCTGGGTGTGTTGGAAAATTATTCCATCACCCCTCCCACTTTCCTTTCCCTGACGTGTTTAAAAAGCAATAGGCTGACCCAATACAAAATATAAATATTGCACTTATAAACAAAGGCAACAAATGTACAGTCTTGAAAGAGAAAATATGGTATTATCGACCTACTGGTGTAATAGGGAGGAGGATATGTGTAGGGGAAAATCCATTTAAGAAAATTAAATGCCACCCTCCACCACCTGCACCCCCACCCCCACCCCACCAGTTGGTCTGGATTTGATGTGTATAGAACTGTTTGCTTGTGCTCTTGAAAGAGAATGTTTTACTTTCACTAATAGGAAAGTTTTTGAAAAATACTGAAGAAACAGAATGGGAATTGTCCACAAGGTGAAATACTGAAGTGATCAAGTCAACATAATACAAAGATATATTTTATTTAAAATAGTAATTTCGCATTTGAGAACAACAGAACTGTTTAGGTGTTGCCTGAAGAAGTAATACTATGGAGTGACTCCGAAATTGGATGGGAAGAACAACATTAAATAGAAAGCAGCAACTACTATAATTGCCCAAAAACAAATCCCTGAATAGGCAAGTATAATCTAAAGTTGAAAGAAAAATGCAACAATCAAAAGTAAAACGGTCAATCAATAAATCAGAAAGAAATGTATCTAAAAGGGTCGGAATAGGGAAAAAGTGAGGAAGCGACATCCATTTTTGCTCACCTCTCTAAATTTCAACAATTCAGACCTTATGTCAACAAAAAAGTATCCAAAAATATCCTGAGTTTTCTCTAATTTGAAACTGTAATTATTTCAGAATGTAATACGTAGTCTTATATTCGATTCACAGTTGTTAAAAATCATGCTCTCTGCCAAAGGCACCGCCAGCTGTGTCCAGTAATCTTGAAACTCATTTGTTAAATCTCAGCAACACAGAAAACACTTTAAAGATTAAAAATACAGAACAAAAACAGGAAGAGTAGGAACATTAAAAGGGAGACAAAATTTAAATAGGTTACTCTCTTTTCGTCAAGACAGTCAACATTCATCTAAATTACCCCCGCACTTGTGTTGCTTGCTGGCAGATGGATTTCATCACCAAATTCATCACTTCCTCGTGTCTGTCATCATATATGTAAACTGATGGATTTATTGTTGAAATATGACTAGATATTGAAAAAATTGACAATTAATATCTACTCTTTAAATTCATGTTTCTGTCCTGATGCTTGAGTTGGTCCAAAGTGGCAGCCTCCTCTGCATTCAACTGACATACGCAGGGACATCTACCCATTAGTAACATCACTGAGTGGTTTAAGAATGAGCACATTTGACCTTGCAGATCTCCAGAGATTAAAAAACGGACTTTAAAAAAAAAACCTCTGTTTTTGTGGCAGAAATGTTTTTGAAAATGTATACAATAAGAAAGTATTCTGAACATGCATGTCATTTAGAATCTACTACTACAACTCAACAACAAAAATCAACAAGTTGCATTTACATGTTGTCTTTCACATGATAAAAGGTCCTGAGGCACTTCACAGAGGTATAATCAGACAACAATCAAAGTCAAAAAGAGATATTAGGGTTAAAAGCTTGGTCAAATAGGGGCCAAAGGGAAAAAAGAGCTGTGGAGAGGTTTAAGGAGGTAATTCAAGAAAGAGAAACTAGTCAGCTAAAATCATGACAGCTAACGGTGGGGAGAAGACAGTATGGGATACATAAGAGGTCAGAGTAGGAGGAATGGAGAGTTCTTGGAGGCTTGTAGAGCTGGAGAAAGTGACAGAGATAGGATGCAGACAGAGTTTTGGATGCAATGAGTATATTGAGGGTGGAGGCTAGGAGGCCTGAATGAGCATTGGAATCGTCAAGTCTGGATGCAATAAATACATGGTTAAGGATTTCAACAGCAGATGGGCATAGGCAGGCAATGTTATGGAGGTGAAAGTAGGCAGTCTTTGTACTGGAGAGGGCAGTCATAAGCTTATCTTAGGGTCAAAAAGACTTCAAAGTCTGTTTTAGCCTGTGACAATGATCAGGGAGGAGATGGAATTGGGGTACCAAAGCTACAGAGTTTGGCAGGGGTCGGAGATAATAGTTTCAGTCATCGCAATGTTTAACTGGAGGAAACTTGGCTCATCCAGGACTAGATGTCGGACAAACAGGCCAACAACACAGATACATATGACATACGTAGATACGAACTAGGAGCAGGAGTAGGCTATTTGGCCCCTCATGCCTACTCTGACATTCTATAAGATCACGGCTAATCTGTTTGTGGACTCAACTCCTTTCCTGCCTACCCCCAATACCCTTTGACTCCCTTGTTTGTCAAAACTCTATCTACCACTGCCTTAAAAACATTCAATGACCCTGCCTCCCTCGCTGTCCGGGGAAGTCTTAAATGGGAGATCCCTTATTTTTAAATTGTGCCCCCTAGTTTTATTTTCTCCCACAAGGGAAAATTTCCATCAACCTCCACCCTGTCAAGTCCCCTCAGAATCTTACATGTTTCAATAAGATCACCACTCATCCTTCCAAACTCCAATGAATACAGACCAAACCTTTCCTCATAAGATAACTCTCTCATCAGGAATCAGCCGAGTGAACCTTCTCTGAACTGCTTCCAATGCAAGTATATCTTTTCTCAAGTAAGGAGACCAAAACTGCACACAATATTCGAGATGTGGTCTCACCAATCCCCTCTACAACTGTAGCAAAACATCTAAACTTCGATATTCCATTCCCCTTGCAATAACGACAATATTGTATTTGCCTTCTTAATCACTTGCTGTTACCTGCATTCTGACTTTGTGTTTTGTGTACTAGGACACCCAGATCCCTCTGCATGAGAGTTCTGCAACCTCTTTTCATTTAAATAATAGGTTGTTTTTCTATTTTTGCAGCCGAAGTGGATAAGTTCATACTTTCCCACACTATACTCCATCTGCCAAATCTTTGCCACTCACTTAAGCTATCTACATTCCTTTGTCACCTCCTTATGTCCTCTTCACAACTTACTCTCCTATCTTGTGTCATCAGCAAGTTTAGCAACCATACATTCTGTCCCTTCATTCAAGTCATTGATATAGATTGTAAATAGTTGAGGCCCCAGCACTGATCCCCATGGCACTCCACTAGTTACAGCTTGCCAACCTGAAAACGACCCATTTATGGCTACTCTGTTTCCTGTTAGCTAACCAATCCTCTATCCATGCTAATATGTCACCCCCTATACCATGGGCTCTTATTTTGTTCAGTAACCTTTGATGTGGCACCTTGTCAAACGCCTTCTGGAAATCCAACTGCACCACATCCACTGGTTCCCCTTTATCCATGTTGCTTGTTACTTCCTCAAAGAACTCAAATAAATTAGTCAAACACGATTTCCCTTTCACAAAACCATGTTGACTCTGCCTAATTGCACTTATATTTTCTAAGTAACCTGCCATAACTTTCTTAATAATAGACCCTTCACCTCCACTCTATGACAGATGTTAAGCTAACTGGCCTGTAGTTTCCTGCTTTCGGTCTTCCTCCTTTCTTGAGTTACATTCGCTGTCTTTCAAACTGATGGGACCTTTCCAGAATATAGGGAATTTTGGAAAATTAAAACCAATGCATCCATTATCTCAGCAGCTACTTCTTTTAAGACCTTAAGATGAAGTCCATCAGGACCTGGGGACTTGTCAGCTTTTATTTCTAATAATTTGCTCAGTACCCCTTCCCTGGTGATCGTAATTGTTTTAAGTTCCTTCCTTCCTTTCAACTCTTGATTCACAATTATCTCTGGGATGTTATCTGTATCCTTCGCAGTGAAGACAGATGCAAAAAATATGTTCAATTTCTCTGCCGTTTCCTTATTTTCCATTATTAACTCCCCACACACTCTCTCTAGAGGGCCAACACTCACTTTACTTACTCTTTTCCTTTTTAAATACCTGTAGAATGTCTTACAATGCATTTTTATATTTCTAGCTAGCTTTCTCTCATACGCTAATTTCATTCTCATTATTAGTTTAATGATTCTCTGCTGTTTTTTATATTCTGTCCAAACTTAGAATCATAGGAAGTTTAAGGTACAGAAAGAGGCCATTTGGCCTATCGTGTCTGCGCTATTCGAAAAACGATCCACCTATTCTAATCCCACCTTCTAGCATTTGGTCCGTAGTCCTGCAGCTTAGAGCACTTGAGGTGCATATCCAGACTTCTTTTGAATGAGTTGAGGGTCTCTGTCTCAACTACCCTTTCAGGCAGTGAGTTCCAGACCATCACCACCCTCTGGGTGAAAAGGTTTTTCCTCATCTCCCTTCCAATTTTTCGACCAATCACTTTAAATGTATGACCTCTCTGCTGAGGTGAATAGACCCTTCACCTCCACTCTACCCTCAAAATTTTGTACATTTCAATCAGATCTCCCCTCAGCCTTCTCTGCTCCAAGGAGAACAACCCCAGCCTATCCAATCTTTCCTCATAGCCGCATTTTTTCAGTCCTGGGAACATCCTCATAAATCTCCTCTGTACCCTTTCTAGTGCAATTACATCCTTTCTGTAATCAGGTGACCAGAACTGCACACAGTACTCAAGTTGTGGCTTAATCAATGAGTTATACAGTTCCAGTATCACCTCCCTGCTCTTATATTCTATAGCTGGGCTAATAAAGGAAAGGATTCCATATGCCTTCTTAACCACCTTATCGACCTGTCCTGCTACCTTCAGGGATCTGTGGACATTCACTCCAAGGTCTCTCACTTCCTCTACACTTCTTAGTATTTTCCCAATAATCGTGTATCCCTTTGCCTTGTTTGACCTCTTCTGACCTGCCACTAATTTTCATTGAATTGTACGCTTTTTCTTTTAATTTGATACTATCTTTAACTTCCTTTAGTTAGCCACAAATGGTGCATCCTTCCCCTAGAGTCTCTCTTTCTCACTGGAATGTATCTTTGCTGAGTGTTATGAAATATTTCCTTAAATGTCTGCCACTGCATCTCTACTGACCTATCCTTTAACCTAATTTCCCAGTTTACTTTAGCCAGCTCTGTCATCAAACCCTCATAATTACCCTTATTTAAGTTTAAAACACTAGTCTTAGATCCACTCTTCTCACCCTCAAACTTAATGCAAAATTCAATCGTATTGTGATCACTGCTACCTCGGGGCGCCTTTACTATGAGGTCAATAATTAATCTTGTCTCGTCACACATGATCAGATCTAGAGTAGCCTCCTTTCTGATTGGCTCTAGAACACTGCTCTAAAACACTGTCCCGAAAACACTCCATCAACTCATCTTCCAGCCTACCTTTGCCAATTTGATCCATCCAATCTATCTGTAGATTAAAATCATCCATGATTATCGCCGTACCTTTCTCACAAGCCCCCATGATTTCTTCCTGTATACCCCGTCCTACAGTGTGATTACTGTTAGGGGGCCTATAAATTACTCCCGCAAGTGAGGTGGAGTAGAGGTAGAGCTGTATGTCATAGAACCACAGAATCGTTACAGCACAGGCCATTTGATTCATCATGTCTGTGCTGGCCCTCCTAAGCAGCTATTCACAAAGTGCCACTCCCTCGCCCTCTTCCCACATTCTTGCACATTCCTCCTCTTCAGATATCGATATTTAGAAAATGTAGAAAAATTTATGGCACAGGAGGCCACTCTGTCCATCGTGTTTGCGCCTTCCGCAAATTGAACCACCCAGCCTAAACCTCTTTTTCCGGCACTTGGTCCATATCCCTGGAGATTATGGGACTTCAGGTGCATATCCAGCCACCTTTTAAATGAGTTGAGGGTTTCTGTCTCTATTACCCTTTCAGGCAGTGAGTTCCAGACCCCCACCACCCTCCGGGCAAAAACATTTTTCCTCATCTCCCCTCTAATCCTTCTACCAATCACTTGAAATCTATTCCCTCTAGTCACTGACCCCGCTGCTAAGGGAAATAGGCCCTTCCCATCCACTCTTTCCAGGCTCCTCACAACCTTGTACACCTCAATCAAATCTTCCCTTAGCCTTCTCTGTTCCAAGGAAAACAACCCCAGCCTATCCAATCTTTCTCACTGCTGCAATTTTCCAGTCCTGGCAACATCCTCGTAAACCTCCTCTGTACCCTCTCTAGTACAATTACAATCTTTCAGGAATGAAGTGACATAGTACTCAAGCTGTGGCCTAACTAGTGTTTTATATAGCTCTAGCATAACTTCCCTGCTCTTATATTCTATGCCTCGGGAAATAAAGGGAAGTATTCCATATGCCTTCTTAACCACCTTATCAACCTGTCCTGCTACTTTCAGGCATCTGTAGACATGCACTCCAAGGTACCTCACTTCCTCTACACCTCTCAATATCCTCCCATTTATTGTGTAATCCTTTGCCTTGTTTGACCTTCCCAAAGGCATCACCTCATACTTCTCTGGGTTGAATTCCATTTGCCACTTTTCTGCCCACCTGACCAGTCCACTGATATCCTCTGTTCAGACATATCCTCTGTCTTCAGCTATCCTCCTCACTATCAACCACGTGGCCAATTTTTGTGTTGTCTGCAAACCTCTTGATCATGCCTCCTACTTTTAAGTCCAAATCATTAATATATACACAATAAGCAGGGGACCTAGTATTGAGCTCGGCAGAACCCCACGGGAAACAGACTTCCAATCGCAAAAACATCTGTCAACCATTACCCTTTGCTTCTTGCCACTGAGCCAATTTTGTATCCAGCTTGCTGCATTCCCCTGGATCCCATGGATGTTTAATGTTTGAACCAGTCTGCCATGTGAGACCTTGTCAAAAGCTTTGCTAAAATCCACGTAGACCACATCAACTGTACCAGTCTCATCAATCCTCCTTGGTACCTCTTCAAAAAATTCAGTCAAGTTGGTCAGACACAATCTTCCCTTGACAAATCCATGCTGACTGTCCTTGATTACTCCATGCCTTTCTAAGTGACAGTTTATCCTGTCTCTCAGAATTGATTCCAAATTGATCCCAATAATTTGCCCACTATTGAGATTAGACTGACTGGTTTCGGTCTATCCCTCATTCCCTTTTTGAATGAAGTTACAACATTAGCAGTCCTCCAATCCTCCGGCACCACACTTGCATCCAGTCAGGACTGAAAAATGATGGGCAGAACATCTGTTATTTCCTACAATCCTTTCCACCCCACCAGCCCACACATCCGAAGGATCATCCTCCGCCATGTCTGCCACGTCCAGGGTGATGGCACCACTAAACGCATCTTCTCCTACTCTCCCCTGTCAGCATTCCGAAGGGATCATTCCCTCCTCGACACCCTGGTCCACTCCTCCATTTCCCACGACACCTTGTCCCCTTCCCAAAGCACCTTCCCATGCAATCGCAGGTGGTGTAATACCTGCACTTTTACCTCCTCTCTCCTCACTATCCAAAGCCTCAAACACTCCTTTCAGGTGAAATAATTTACTTGTACTTCTTTCAATTGAGTATACCATATTCGCTGCTCACAATGCAGTCTCCTCTACATTGGGGAGGCCAAACGCAGATCAGGTGACTGCTCTGCAGAACACCTCTGCTCAGTCCGAAAACATGACCCCGAGCTTTCAGTCGCTTGCCATTTCAACACTCCCCCCTGTTCTCATGCCCACATCTTTGTCCTGGGCTTGCTGCAGCGTTCCAGTGATCAACGCAAGCTCGAGGAACAGTACCTCACTTTCCGATTGGGCACACTACAGCCTACCAGACTGAACAAAGAGTTCAATAATTTCAGAGCATGACTGGCCCTTTTTTATTTTATTTTGTTTCTTTTTTTTTGCTTTTCACTGTGTGCTTGCCTACTGGTTTTTTCATGTTTGTGCTTTTGGCTAGGGCTGCTCATTATTCTGTCATTAACACTCCCTCTGCATTAATGCTTTGTCTTTCACCACACCATTAGCACACTCTCTTTGCCTTTGCCCCATGACCTCCTTGTCAGTTAATCTCTCTGGCCCTCTGTCCTATAACACACCCTCCCTTTTGTTCTCTTTTCCCCCACTTTATTTGCTTAAAACCTATCACATTTCTAACCTTTGCCAGTTCTGATGAAAGGTCATGACCTGAAACGTGATCTTTGCTTCTCACCACAGGTGCTGCCAGACCTGCTGAGTATTTCCAGCACTTTGTGTTTTCATTTCAGATTTCCAGCATCCACAGTATTTTGCTTTTATTTATCTGCTATTTCCTCGCTGGCTTCTTTTAATAGCCTGGAGTATACATCATCTGGCTCTGGTGATTCTTTCAAAGATGCTAATCCCCTTAATACTTCCTCTCTCCCTATGTTTATCATATCCAATATCTCACACTCCTTCTCCTTAACTACAATGCCTGTATGGTCCCCCTCTTTTGTGAAGACGGACACAAAGTATTCATTAAGAACCATCCCCCACATCTCCTGCCTCTACACATAGGTTACATTTCAGTCTTTTATGGGCCCTACTCTTTCCTTAGTTATCCTCTTAATGTATTGATAAAATAACTTTGGGTTCGCTTTGATTTTACTTGCCAATTCTTTCATGCCCTCTCTTTGCTTTTGTAATTTCTTTTAATTTTACCCCTGCATTTTTGATACTCATCTCGGCTTTCTGTGCATCAAGTTCTCGGTGTCTGACATATATTATATAAGCTTTTCTTTTCTGCCTTATCTTTCCCTTATGCAACTTGGCATCCAGAGGGAACTAGATTTGGCCATACCACCCTTTTTGTTTGTGGGAACATGTTTACTCTGAACCCCTTGAATCTCCCCTTTGCATGCCTCCTACTGCTCTAACACTGATTTACTTTCAGTAGCTGTTTCCAGTCCACGTTTGCTAAATCACTCCTCAGCTTAGTAAAATTGGCCTTACCCCATAATTATGTTAAAACTATCTGAATCATGATCACTACCACCAAAATGCTCTCCCACTGCCACTCCTTCCACCTGCCCAGCTTCATTTCTGTGCCCTCTCTTGTTGGATTTGCTACATACTGGCCAAAAAGGTTCTCCTGAATTCTGTTCCCTCCATTCCTTTCACACTAAAACTATCGCAGGTAATATTGGGGTAGATAAAATCACTTATTATTACTGCCCTGTTGTTTTAGGACTTTGCCTATATATTAGCTCTTCTATCACCCTAACTGTTTGGAGGTCTATCGTACACTCCCAGTAGTGTGACAGCCCCTTTTTTGTTCCTTAGCTCAATCCACATAGCCTCAATTGATGATCCTTCTAACATATCATCCCTCCTCACAGCATTCATTGTTCCTTCAACCAAAACTGCCAGTCCCCTCCTTTTTATTAATCCCTTCTCTAACTCGTCTGAAAACCCTCTAACCAGAAACGTTGAGCTGCCATTCCTGTCCCTCTTTAAGCCATGTTTCTGTAACAGCTATGATATCATACTGCCACGTTTCTATCTGTGCCTTCAGCTCATCTGCTTTATTTGCTATACTCCTTGCAATGAAGTACGAACCCTTGAGCACTGCCAAACTCTTTTTATATTCTAACCTTTGTTTCCTCTGCCTTCCAGACTCATTCAATAATTTTCCGCCTTCCATTTCCATTTCTGATTTTGTCCCATCTGAATTCACCCTCAGGTTCCCATGCATCTGTCAAACTAATTTAAACTCTGCCCAACAGCACTCGCAAGCCTCCCTGCAAGAATATTTGTCCTGGCCCTGTTGTGGTGCAACTTGTACAGGTCCCAATGCTCCAGGAATCTAAAGCCCTCCCTCCTGCACCAACTTGCCAGTCACGTATTCATCTGCTCTCACCATCTACTCTCACCATCTATTTCTATGCTCACTAGCGCATGGCACTGGGAGTAATCCGGAGATTACTACCTTTAAGGGTCTGCTTTTTAATGTCTTTCTTAATGCCTTAAACTCTGCCTGCAGGACCGCATCCTTTTTCTATCCATGCCGTTGGTACTGATATGGACCACAACCTCTGGCTGTTCACCGCCCCCCTCCAGAATATTCAGCAGCCACTCATGACATCCATGACCCTGGTGCCAGGGAGGCAAGATACCAACCTGGATTCATGCCTGCAGCTGCAAAGGCACCTGTCTGCTCCCCTAACTATAGAATCCCCTATCACTATTGCTCTACCAGTCTTCCTTGTACTCCTTGTGCAGCCGAGCCTGCCATGGTGCCATGGACTAGGCTCTGGTACACCCCTCAAATGAACCATCACCCTCATCATTATTCACAACTGAATACTGGTTGGAGAGTGGCATGCACTCAGGGGACTCCTGCAGTACCTGTCAGTTTCTTTTTGACTGTCTGGTGATCACCCATTCCCTGTCTCCCTATGTACCCTTAAGCTGCAGGGTGACCACATCTATAAATCTGTTATCCACGTAGCTCTCAACCTCATGGACGCGCTGCAATGATGCCAGCTGCTGCTCAAGTTCCGAAACCCGGAGTTCAAGCTACTGTAACTGACTACATTTCCTGCACAAATGGTTATACAGGACATGGGAAACACGCTAGAGTTCTCACATTGCACACAACATGCATTCTTGAGGTTGGAGCCACCTTACCATCACTTTATTTATTAACTAACAGCCATGTTACTGCTAATGAACCTTACTTCTGGTATAAACCTCACCAGTAATAAACCATACTACTATTAAGAAAACTTCTAATACTGATAAACCCTACTAATACTTAAAAGTCAGCATACATGTCAAACCTGACCCATGTCTTTGAATAGATAGCAGGACTCAAGGTTTTGGTGCAGTTGGCAGGAAAAGAAGCTCTTGCTGAAAGTGCTCTAGCTAAAATTGGATAGTTAAGAGTTGAACCACTCAGCTTGACAATGGAGAAGAAACAATGAAGGAGGATATGTAGTCCACCATGTCAAAGGCTGCAGGGAGGGTAGAAAGGCCAAGGAAGAATAGTGCAATGTGGTCACAGTCACAGGGGAGACCATTTGTGACTGTGAATAGGTTTGTTTCAGTGCGATGGCAGGGTCAGAAAGTTAAACCGAGAGATTCAAATAAGGAGTTGCAGGAAAGATAGGCATAGATTTGAAACACAGCAATACATTCTAGGACTTTTGTGGAATAAAGAAAGTTGGAGATGAGGTAGTACTTTACATGAACATAGGGATTAAGGGTAGCTTTTTTCCTCGGAGGGAGGGTGTCAACAGTGGTTTTGAAAGCGGTACAGTACCTGAATAAAAAACTATTTACAACATCAGTTAGCAGGGGAGCCAGTAGTGAGGACGGGGGTCAAAAGAGCAGACAAGATAACAATGACAAGAAAAACTCAAACAGCCATGAGGGGAGATAGGAGAGAAACATGACAAACATTGAAGGGTGGGGAAATGAGACAGAGACAGCTGAATAGATGGCTTCAATCTTCATGACAGAGGTTATCTTTGCTCTTGAGACATGAGCAGTTTGACATGGGAGAGTAAGGTCTGATAGTGCTTGATAAGGTCATGTTGTGATCCAGATGTGCTCAAGTCTGGCGGTCTTGGAATTGAAGGGGTGAAGATGAGGGCCATACCAGGGTGGGAAAGTGTAAGGGTTTTACTGGCATCAAGGACATCAAAGGTGGAAGCAAGGAGTGGTTGAGTAGATTGACAGATGCAGAAGTATCACGCCAAATGGAGGAGTTTAAGTGCAGTTGTTAAGTGCATCCTGGAGAGAAAGATAATCCAGAGGATGATCCTTAGTGAGTGATTTTGGCAGAGGAGAGTAGGATCTGATAGTGTTTTTTGTGATCCAGTTGCGGCAAATGAAGGCCTTTGAAGTGCAGTTGTAAGTGATTTGGGGAAGAGTTTATTCTCGGGGAGATGTAGGTGGTCGGGGATACAAGGAATGGATGGAGATTGCCTTGAATAATTGAGATAATGGTAACAGAGAGACCACATGAACTGGCATGGTTGAGTGGGTGGTCGTGAATATGGGTAGGAGAATTCATGTGAAGGACAAGGTTAAGGCAAGACAGGAGGATAGTGGAATCAGAGGATAAAGGGTAAAGGGAACGGAGATGAAAATTAAAATCACCTAGGATGGAGTTGCCAAGTACAAAAATTGAAAGAGGAAAGGCACAGGCTCTCTCTTGGCTAGACAATATGATATTGCAAGCAATTTTCAGCAAGATCAAAATTTTCAAACACATGTCATATGTCCCCATTCCAGAATTGAAAGTGGGACACTTAAGGCAAAGGCAAAAGCTAAATTTGGTACCTAAACATTAGACAAATAAGAAAAATGTGTAAAGTAACAGATAAAATAGGAAGCATAGAAAAGGGAGAGAATAGGAAAGAAATGGTTAAGAGAAAAGTCAGAGCAGGAATAAAAATAAATGTTTAGTTTAGGATTGCATGCATAGCTTAAGATTCCAACTACCCCTGAATCTCAGTAGCATCAGTGCTGTATTTTACCAATTCTTCAGCATCTTGAAGTGAATTGTTTTCTTTAAAAGTGTGATATTTCCTGTTGCTGCTAACATGCTTAAGGGTTAAGACAATCAACTGAATATTAAAAAAGACTGCTGTCAAAAACAAATGAATACGAGACAGTTTGGTGGTTGTTGACTGCAGCAACAGGTACCAGTCCCAACAGTGGCAAAATAAACATCTCTTCAGTAGAACACAAGGAGATACCAAGTAGTGCAACAATTTCTGAAAAAAGGAGCAATAAGCCCTTCATTTCACTTATTTGCCTCAAAAAAACTTCATTTTTTTTTTTGAAAACAGAGCTGCATCTCAGGAATGAACAAGATACTGAACAATTCGAGGTTTACTATCTTCAGAAAAATGAACAGTCACCTAACTGGGGGGCAAGAATTCGAACACAAAAGTGGATAAATTACATAGCGCTCGTTGTTGGTACTTCGAAATGCAATCAAATCTGCAGTATTCGCTCTTCTCAAACAAATTTTTGAGACCAATGCAACTATGATTCCTGTTACCCTTTCTCTGTCTCTCTCTTCTTTCCTATGGAGGTTGATGACCCAGTGCACTTCGTACTTCCTAGTCTCTGCCCAGGTGGATTGTGCAAGTGCCTGAAGTTATATCTGCCCACTCCATCGCATCATCTAGCCACAGTCTTCTTAGCCTGCCTCTTGATCTATTGATTACCTTAAATAAACTAATTCTGGTAAATTAGTTATTTTAATTCTGAACTTTAAGAATAGCATAAGTTGATCAATGTGTTTGTGGGGGTGAAGGAGGATAGAAAAGAGGTAAATAGGTCACAATGCAGCAATATTTACCTTCCTGCACTTCTGAAGCAGGTGCTGGTGATGCAGAAGCCGATACCTGTTGATCAGCTGAAGGCGGTGGCCGTCTTGCAAGAGGTGATCCAACAACTGGAAGTGTTGTTACTTTTGCTCTGCCAGGTAGGTAACTTTGGTTGATATGATGGGGCATTGAAAGGGGTGGACCTAAATGCAGAACAGAATTTGACTGCAAACAATCTGCGTGACTTGATAGTACTCATTAGATACAAGGTAATAAATATGCAAATAGAATGCTGCAAAAAATATAGAATTCTTGCACACCACCAATCATAAGAAGAAAACAACGGCCTCGATTTCCAATATGGCAGGGCTGCCCGTCTCCCTACACTCTCAACTCTAGCAGGTCTTGTGGGTCAGGTTCATTTCAATATTAATGTTGGGCTCGAGGGTGGTTTGGGGGGAGAGCAGTAAGAAATAGCTCCGGCCTTGTCGCAGCATAGCATGGCCAGCAGTGCCAGAGGAGTAAAAAAAAAAGTGTTATTTTTTTTAAATGTCATTCAAGCCCTTCACATTGCTTAGTGCAACTAATTGCTCTCAATTACTGTCAAGTATGAACATACTTAAAATAGGAAAATGACACACAGCAAAAGAGCAGCTGGTACTTCAAATCTGCCCCTCAGTCATTCTGCTATGAAGCATCATAACCCCTCCAGCTCGGCCACACTCCCACCCACCAGCAGCCACGTGATCTCCTGCAAGAGGCAAAAAAAAACTTGCTCTCCCCAACCAATCTAATTCAAAAAGTCTAGCCACGCAGACACAGACGAGTCCTTTCATTATTTTAAGCTACAGCAGTTAACTTCTGTGATTTACAAGTTTAATTTCTGAGACAATTAATGTTTTAGCACATTAATTGCAGTACTTAGGTAAGTAATACAGAATTTTAAAAAAAATATTGGATCACTAATCTTCCATGCTTTGCTCTCAAACATCAACTAACTTTCCATTTGTGTTGTCTGACAATAAATCCTCTGGTACCTACCCATATTACTACAGCCACCCAGGCATCTGACCCCTAGTGGTAGACAGTGTAGGAACAAGTGATAAGAAAACAAATAATGGAGGGCGTAAGTCAGGGAGCAATAGCACATGCCACTTGATGCACATGGATGTCATTCCTGGTTGGACTGTCAGACAGAAAGGCACCAGGTAGGGTGGCTGGGGCATAGAACCATCCCCTTTATGAAAAGGGAAGAGCTAAAAATGAAAGTAGAAAATAGCCCTGTCAAGCGAACAATAAAGAAAAGAATCGCGTCCAACGTGGACCAATATTCAACCGAAATCAAAGAAGAAAAAGTAAAGGTAAAATAAGGAACTAAGCACGAAGGTCTTGTGAATGCTCAGTTTATCAGAAAATATTTTGGGATACACTATGAGTAATTTGACACATCACATATGCAAAGCACAGCGCATGTCCTAATTGTACTGAAATAGCTTTAATTCGACATGGTAGCGTTGGGGTAATAAACTGTCCTCAGCTCCTGGATTAGGAAGAAGAAAATCAACCAGGTTTTCTGCTCCTGACTCCTATCAGGTCATCTGTTCTGCTGCTTTGGCAAATATCCTGCAGATGCTCATTATTAAGGCTCAGCATAAAAAATGATTACGTATGCAAGGTAGAAGAGGGTAACTGTCCATGGAAATGTATTTCAATGCCACCAACCAGGAGCAAAAATTGGTCTTGAAAACAGAATAATGGTTTCTCTGAAATATTGTGTTACTTAATTACTACAGTTACGACCAGGTGAGAAAGAGGTCTAGGGGTCCCCTTCAGCCTTCACCTCGTCTTACTGTAACAGGGTTTTGTTTTTAAACACACCGTGTTTTGAGCTCCCCCTTGGTGAATCCTTGTTCACTGCTTTCCAATTATAAGGCAAAGAAATGAGCACAAACAGACTTTCCTCGCTTTAAAGAAGAAAAGTTGACATTTATTAAACTTAAACTCTAATTCAGTTAATGCCTACGGATACATGATGCACCCAGGCTAGCATGCATATGCAATACACACATGCAGATAGAGACAGAAAAGAGTAAAAGAAAAATAAAGTGGAAAGGTTTGAGGCAATATCTGAAGAGCTGTTGTTATGGTTCTTCGAGCTCACTGTAGAGTCCTTGATTGTAGGTAGATCTTGCTTTTCGTTGGGGCCCAGTATTCTTCTTAAACCTTGTTCGCTGTAGGAGACTTTTCTCTTTTGGGGTTCATGTGTCTTAAGTGGATTCAGAGGCTTGGGAAAAAGAGATGGGAGCAGGCAGGAGAGAGATCTTCTCAGTCCAGGACCAAACAGCTTTCTCCCCAAACTGTTTGTACAAATTCAAAAAACTCAAGTTGCCCAGCAGGTTAGTCATGTGACTGGCTGGTTTGACCATGTCCGTTTGTGTATTCCATCATCTTACCAGTCAACCTGGAATGCGAGCTCCCCCACCTTCAACATCTAGTGATCAAAAGTCCATTGTGGGTTGAATGTAAGGGAATGGCTGCTTTGTCCCTCCAAACACCGTCTGTTAATATGCAAATGTCTTCTCCAGCCATGGCTAATCTGTTCAACAAGTCCTCCCCTCGCTCCTGTAACAGTTTAAAATCAATGTTCATGACAAAATTTATGGGACTCATTCTTGGCAGGTGGGGCCTTAGCATGACACCTCCACGCCCAGCGGAATGAAATGTGACTTGAGAAAAGACGCATTTCATTAAAACGGTCAAGAGAAAAATGCAAGATACAGAAAAACCCATGCATTTTTCCCATTTAGTCATAAATCCTAAAATTTATTACAGCCCTTGGTGCCAGTGCTGCTTTAATTGCCCCCTTTTGGCATCCCAATAAATATGTGGTTCCTTTTTTGGGGGAAATTTCTCTTCCGTTTGTCCATTTCCATGGCTGCTTAGGGTCTTTGTTCATGCTGAGGTAACTCTATTTTTTTAAAAGAAAAGTCAGTAGTGGGTGGGTCTATCCTGAACTCTCTTTCAGTGCTTTGCTGAGTCATGCAAAGGCTTTGAACTTCAGGGGATGGATGGTTTTCTTTTTTTCTGACTGTGGGGGAGGATTCTTTGCTAATCTCCCCTTTATCCCAGAGGACACTCCTGCCTGCAGGTATTTGTGCAGACTCTACTGCACTCCGACGAGGTGAGGCATCACCCTCATGGTTTCTCTGCCCCCCCACCGAGAGGTCTTTCTTTGTCTCTGCAGGTTCCTGTCAATGCTGTTAGCAACTCTGGTTTTGTGCTTCTAGTATCTGCAATAATGTAGGAGGATGTGGGGTCTACCTTTTCACATTTTTCAGGGTTGGCTGACCGGACAGTAGGGGTTTTCATCGGGGATTCCTCCCAGACTTCCTTTAACTTGCCCTCTTGGTCACTTTTTCCCCTTCTCAGTCTAATCTTTTGCCAGCCTGTCCCCTTTTGTTCTCAGCAGGGATCCCTTACAGTTGACCAAGCCTCTGTTGGAGAGTCCAAACACTGGTACAGGACGTAGAGGTGCAGGTTTCACTGTAGATTGGGGTTTCCTCTCAACCTGGCATGTGGCAACTCCTGCAGTACTCCACCACATCTTTGTTGAGTTTTGGCCAAAGTGCTGTCTTATGCTGGCTTTGGTCTTTCATATACCGACAATTACAGCCACTGTAGTCTCGTGTGCCCTTCTTAATATTGCTCCCCGGTACCTCTATGGCACCACTAACTGGTGAACTACTGCCCACTCCTTGCTCTCAGCTCTGTGAGGAGAACTCCATTTTCTCATCAGTACCTCATTCTTTATATGGTAGCAATCAGGGACTTTCTCTGCTTCACTTTCAGACTGGGCAGCCTGTGCTAACTCTCGCAATACTGGGTCAGCTCGCTGAGCCTCAGCTAGGGAAAATCCATTTAATCCATTCCTTGGGTCTCGTAACTTTACAAAGAAAATCTGTAACAGGCAGACCTCATGGTCATTTGCCTGCAGTGCTAATGCAGTCTCCTCTGAGGGAGCTGATCATGGCCTGGTCCACTGCACATTCAGGGAAACTGCAGGGGTCCATCTCCCACCACTGCCCTGTCTCTCCGACCACCTGCGGTCTTTCTTTCACTACTTGGGGGGGGGGGGGGGGGGGGGGGGCGGGGTGGCTACCACTTTCACCCCTGCCAGATCATTACCTAGGAGCAGCTGAACCCTGTCCACAAGCAAACTAGGGACAATCCCTACGGGCACCGGTCCCAAAACTAGGTCAGACTCCAGGTGCACCCTGCGTACAGGTACAGGCATACACTGCCCTCCAATGCCATTCACCACCATTTTGGTGTTCATTGCACTCTCTGGGGAAAGGTCAGGCCTTTTCCCAGTAAAAAGGATCTAGTGGCCCGTGTCCCTGAGCATCACTCTGGGCTTGCTTGTCCCACTCGAGGGGTATGGAGTTACTCTCCCTTCAGACACAAAACCTTGATAACCCTCAGGAACCCTACTAAATTTTCCTGCACTTGCAGCGGTAGACTTCCTGGGTTGCACTCTTACTGCAGTCAAAGTCACAGCTGGTTCTGCTGTGTTTTCCATCAGGTTCACTTCTTCACTGAGCTGGGTGTCCTGATTAACCCTATAGGTTTTCCCTATAGATTCCAGCAGTCAGCTCTTAAATGCCCAGCTTTATTACAATGGAAGCACACAGGTCTCCTGGTCTCTCTTGCTCACAGCACCTTCCTTTTTGACTCGAGGAGGGCCCTTGTGTCCCCTGCTTTTCTTTCTCTCCCAGGACCACCTGGGCTCCTATCACCTTCTCACCCTTTGTCCCTTTCGGATTTGTGGTGGTGATTAGGAAAGGTTCTCCTCTGGGAAACCGACTTATAAATTAAAGCAAACTCATCGGCCAGGACGGCCGCTTGCCGGGCTCTCTGGACCCACTGCTCCTCTACATGGGTCTTTATGGAGAGTGGGAGAGTGTGTTTAAATTCCTCTAACAGAATTATTTCTCTGAGATTCTCATAGCTAAGCTTTACTTTATGAGCCATCAGCCACTGTCAAAAGCCAGCTGCTAACTTCTTTCAAAGTCCAGATAAGTTTGATTAGCTTGCTTCTTGAGGGTTCTAAACTTTTGGCATTAGACTTCGGGTACTAATTCATATGCTCCGAGGATAGCATTTTTGGTCAGTTCATAATTTGATGAACTCTCATCTGGCAACAGGGAATAAACCTCATGGGCTTTTCCAGTTAGCTTGCTTTGTAGTAAAAGAGACCAGGTCTCAGCTGGCCATTTTAGCTGCCTTGCCAGTTTCTCAAAGGACACAAACAATGCTTCTACATCCTCCTCATTAAATTTTGGAATTAGTTGAGCTAGTTTTGACAATTTTGTACACAGCCCTGAATTATGCTCCTCCATATTGGCCATACTTTCACTGGGGTTACACTGTCGCCCCCTAGTTAACTCAAGCAGCCTCAACTCTCTCTTCGCATTCCTTCTGGAATATTGTTTCTGCCCCCCTCTCCTCAAATTCAAGTTTCCTCTTTTCCAATTATATCTTTGCTAACAATACCCTGTCGGAGTCTGCTTCTAACCCTGTTTCTACTTCTTCCAATTTAAGGGAAAAATGGTTGGCCACTCGCCTGAGGAGTTCAGACTTCCTAGCCTTGCCACGTACAGTGATCCCACACTGCTCAGCCATTTTCCTCAACTCCTCCAGGACAGTGCTTTTAACTTATCCCAAGTTACTTCACCCTGGCTTGGAGAGCAAATAGTTTCAGTTGCAGACATGTTAGTATTCAAGCACACACAACCAGAAGAAAACCTGTATTGAAATCTTGCTCTTTTTTGATTGGGAACAATTTGGCTTCCCAATTCCAATTTCTCTCGTTTGTCTGTGGGTAAAATTCCGGCCGCTAGCACCCAAACTTCTGTTACGACCTGGTGAGAAAGAGGCCTAGGGGTTCCCTTTCAGCCTTCACCTCGTCTTACTGTAAAAGGGTTTAATTTTAAACATACCGTGTTTTTAGCTCCCCCTTGGTGAATCCCTGTTCACTGCTTTCCAATTATAAGGCAAAGAAACCAGCACAAACAGGCTTTCTTAGGTTTAAAGAAGAAAAGTTGACATTTATTAAACTTAAACTCTAAGTCAGTTAACGCCTACAGATACACGCCGTGCCCCACACTAGCATGCATACATGCAAATATAGACAGAAAAGAGTAAAAGAAAAATAAAGTGGAAAGGTTTGAGGCAATATCTGAAGAGTTGTTGTTACGGTTCTTCGAGCTCACTGTACCGTCCTTGATTGTAAGCAGATCTTTCTTTTCGTTGGGGCCCAGTATTCTTCTTAAACCTTGTTCGCTGTAGGAGACTTTTCTCTCTTGGGGTTCTTGTGTCTTCAGAGGCTTGTGAAAAAGAGATTGGAGCAGACAGGAGAGAGATCTTCTCAGTCCAGGAGCAAACAGCTTTCTCCCCAAACTGTTTGTACAAATTCAAAAAACTCAGGTTGTCCAGCAGGTTAGTGACTAGCTGGTTTGACCATGTCCGTTTGTGCATTCCATCATCTTCGCAGTCAACCTGGAATGCGAGCTCCCCCAACGTCTAGTGATCAAAAGTCCATTGTGGGTTGAATGTCAGGGAATGGCTGCTTTGTCCTTGCAAACACTGTCTGTTATTTTGCAAATATCTTTTCCAGCCACGGCTGATCTGTTCAACAAGTCCTCCCCTCACTCCAGTAACAGTTTAAAATCAATGTTCATGACAAAAGTAATGCGACTCATTCTTGGCAGGTGGGTGCCTAGTATGACACTACCTTTTTTGCATTGACAATAGCAAGGCTGTCTAAGCGCAAAGCTTGAAAATTAATAATGATTGATAAATTTATTACTGTTCACATTTTTAGTCTACAGTTTGCAATCATCTAGGCAATTTTTCCTTTCATTTTACTTGTATTTCTTCTTACTCAATTAGGTTTAAGCGCTTGACCACTACATTGGTACATATTGCTTTTCTCCTGGACAACTTACTGTATAACAATTTAAATAACGAAAAATCTTTATAATCCATTTGCTTTTAAAGAAAGTAAATATTAATTTCATACTGGTGTGCATTGTGACTGGATTGTTCTATGTAATTGGATTTTTTTTTGGATAACTTAGTCTTGCTCTGGTCTAACAGGATATAAATCAGTACCACTGTAATTTCTGGGAACAAATTTTAAAAAGTAAATTGTCTGATAAATGCCAAATGTAAGCTTTTTAAATAGTTTTAAATCTTATGTTGGTAGGAAACACTTGATTAACTAAGGAGCATTTTAGGGACTATTTAATAGATTTATCAACAAAGGGTAAAAATCCAGTCGACACTTAAGGTTGGTATAAAGACTCAAAACAAAAATGCACAATGTATTTCTCACTCACTTCCTTGAAAAAATCCCAGAAAATATCCCCTACCTGTACTTGTTTGGCTATTTGCAGAAGAAGCAGCAGCAGTAGGATTGGTAACAGGGCCAGTTGGTGTCATCATTGATGCTCCAGGTGAGGGTTGCCACGAAGCACCAGTATCTCCAGCAGCATAAGGCTGAAAAGATGCTTGGGTGTGTCTCTGTCCAGTTTCTGGCAATGGTTTCACATGACTGGCTGAGACACCAACTAAAGGCTGACTGGAAGCAGGATGAATAGTCTGAGAGGGTAAAGGAGCATTATACTGGGTACTGAAAACAGGCATAGCATGATGATAAGAGAAACCAGCATAAGAAGAAGAATGGGGGGGAATACCCTGAGTAGTATTTTGAGAAGGTACATTGTAGGGAACTTGACCAGGATAGTGTCCACCACTTGGAATATAACCAACTTGTTGAGGGGCGGTTACAAACGTAGGATCTAACTGAGGTCTGGCAGTGATCAGATTAGGACCCAAAGGAAGTGTGGTGTACATCTGACTAGGTCCTTGAGGAGTACCCAATGTTGTAGGACATAGAGAAGGTCTGATGATGTTGTGGACGGATGCCTGGTAGTTGTTCTGGTAATAGGTAAAGTCATACTGTCCAGAGGTGGGTGCAAGTGGTGCTTTATTGGGCACTTGCTGGCGACATTCTGGAGCAGTACTGCTGTTCTGCAGAGGTGCTCCATGTCCAGTAGGTAGAGGTTGCTGCATAGACAACAAATTCTGTGTAGGGCCTGAAAAAGAAAGACAAATATGCAACTATAGTAAATACTTATGAAACAATCAGTAACTTTCAAATAGTCATTTGTGAGAATCCAAAAGGCATGCATACCTTTGCAAACTGTTTCAGTAGTGTTTTTGTTATTTTACCATGGTACGTCCAGTGATAAGTTTTAAATTGTAATTCTCTTTCCAGGCTTCAATTACAGCTTCCATACCTTAACTACATATCACTGCACTCCAACATTAATTTGTTGTTTGAAGGCCATTGAGTCATTTGTCAGCCGTGACTCAATGGTGGAACGCTTGTCTGAGCCAGAAGGTTGTGGGTTCAAGTCCCATACTGGAGACGTGAGCACAAAATCTAGGCTGACACTCCAATGCAATACTGAGTGAGCACTGCACTGTCGTAAGCGTCATCTTTTAGATGAGACTTTAGACTGAGGCCACATTTGCCTCCCAGGTGCATGTGAAAGATCTCATAGCATTATTTGATGAAATGCAAGGGCGTTCTCCCTGTTGTCCTGTCCAATATTTATCCCTCAACCAACATCACCAAAAACAAATTATCTAGGTTATTGCCTCATTATGTACTGTGGAACCTTGCTGTGCACAAATTGGCTTGTACGTTTACTACAACAGTGACTGAGCTTTAAAAATACTTCCTTGGATGTAAAACCTTTTGGGACATCCTGATGTTGTGAAACGCACTGTAGAAATTCAGGTCTTTCCTTTATCTTTATTTCAACAATGATAAAAGGCACGGCATGGATGTAAGCAGTTTTTAAAATTAATTTTAAAACTCTATACCCTGCAACTATCCTGCTAGATTATCTCCAAATTAAAACTGAACTGTGGGAACCTGATGTCAGGAGTGAAAGCTGCCTTTAAATATCAGGACAATGGCGCAGCGGTATGCAGCTAAAAGTAAAATCAATAGGACTGCACTCTGTTCCTAGGGGAACTCTACCTCTTGACTCCAGCTCTGGCACCTACTGCTGATTTTAAGAAATTATTCTGATTGTAAGAAATGGCTGCCTACTGACCTTACAAAATCTTATAGAAGTAGCTCTTTCTCCCTTATTAAGAAAGATTCTATAGCAGCCTGCCAAAGCTGACACAGACACAAGACAGCATAGGCTTTTTATCTCGGCCAAGTACATACTTCTAGGCATGGGCCTTTGTGTAAAAACATTCCGTGGTTGTTAAGGTGGGATCTCATGCCCCATATCTAAACAAACTGTCTGAGTAAGGTTAACAAG
The DNA here is from genome assembly GCF_036365525.1 of Heterodontus francisci. NCBI lineage: Eukaryota > Metazoa > Chordata > Chondrichthyes > Heterodontiformes > Heterodontidae > Heterodontus > Heterodontus francisci. The sequence continues at coordinate 203,146,505 of NC_090371.1, read as the reverse complement.
ATGTCCGAGCAAGAAATAAGCAGAAGGGCGACCTCATCAGCTAGGGGCTTGAACAGAAGGGATAAACTTTGAGTACCTGTCCCTTGGTAATTGGACAGTTGAATGGAAGGATGTAACTGAATGGGTGATTGGCATGAGATACCCAGTGCCTACAGGGCACAAGTGTGCACCTTACTGTTCAATAAAAAAAATTAAAGGAACAGGTAAACAAGTTACAAAATGAAAGCAAAGGTCGGCAGGAGAGCATTGAGGAGAGCTGGCAAAGGTGGACATGAACACCAGCCTCCTTGACCACTACCAAAGTGGCAACTTTTTAAGGGCAGCAATCCAGAAGTAGAACGGTGCGACCTTGAACAGGTTCTCCTGGCCGTGTGTTCCGAAAAGTGGAAACAAATCAGAACATTTTAGTCACTGTCTCAATTGGGGAGATGGAGTCTGGCCTAAGCAGGACGTTGGGAGAAGGGCATTGACTTCCACCAAGTTTTGACAAATATCAAGCAGGACCTTACCGAACGCCTAAGTGTTTTCACAGAAAGACCCCACGACATCTTCCAGCACATAACAGTGGTTGGGTGAACTACTCTATTACCCAGCTTAAAACTCTCTATCTGAAAGACGTCCAACCATTGGTTTATAGTGCAATGGGTGTCTACATCACCAAAAACATGGACTGGGATGAACTGCATACCCATTCTGGAACTGCTTAGGAGCAGATCTGTGTCAGTATTCCCCAAGCACCCATTAAAACTACAATAGTGGTTGTCGAAGGTATGCTACCTAACCAGAGATCAGGGCCAAGGAGAACCTTTGTGCAGAAAAAGGGTACCTCGGTGCGCTGTTCGGCCACTATGGAGGTGTGTGCAGAAAAGTGGTACCTCGGTGTGCTGTTGGGCCACTATGGAGGTGACAACTGCAAAAGGTCCACTGTGGAGGATGACAGTAACATTGAACCCTGCTTTCCTCCTCCTCCGAGACACATGGGTCCTAACCCCATCGAGCAGAGGCTAGAGAGGATGGAGGCAGCAATAGAGGCCATGCAGATCAATTACGGAGCTTGGCTATTTGCTGCAGTGCATTAGGCACCCAGGCAAGTAATTGCAGACTACCGTGACACCAGCAGGCCTCCCAGAGACAGGTGGTTTCCCCTCTCCAATACAATGATGGTGGGAGACTGGTAGTCTGCATTGTTGGTACTGAAGGCAGTCAACAATTAACGTTGGCTGAGTCCAGCTCCTCCACCACCATCATTCATGATTCCCACCCGGACCTATTGAAGGGCGTGCCCCAATCTTTATCAGGCTTTGCAGAGGAGCACAAACCAGCCACCAACGATGACCCCGAATTACAGATGCTTTTCGGCTGTGTCAGGTATATTCGCAACCCATAAACATGATTGTGGAAATGTGACCAGTCCCAAAGATATTAGCAGATCGATACATTCTCCCGTGAAGCACTGCTGTTACCCAGCTGAGAGCATACCATATGCTCAAGCCACTGTTGAGTCATAGTTAAAACAGGGTGTTGTGCACAAACATCAGAAATTGAAAAATCGGTTTGAGGAAGAAGCTAAAAAGATTGAAAACAACTGACAGTTAATCTAAAATGCTGCCAACTTCTGTGCTGAGAAAAATGGAACATTAAAATTACTGAGCGGAAGTAAACCTAAATGTATGCTGGGATTTTCTATAGGTATATAAATAGTAAAAAGGTTGTAAAAGGTGGAGTAGGGTCATTTGGGAACCAAAAGGGGATTTACGCATGGAGGCAGGGGGAATAGCTGAGGTTTTAAATGAATACATTGCATCTGTCTTTACCAAGAAAGATGATGCTACCCTGGCCATGGTGAAAGAGGAGGTAATTAATACATTAGAAGGATTTAAAATTGATAAGGACGAGGTATTAGATAGGCTGTCTATACTTAAAATTCATAAAGCACCAGGAGCGGATGAGATGCATCCAAGGGTACTGAGGGAAGTGAGGGTGGAAATTGCGGAGGCACTGGCCATAATTTTCCAGTCTTCCTTAGACTCAGGGCGGTGCCAGAGGACTGGAGAATTGCAAATGCTACACCTTTGTTCAAAAAAGGATTTAAAGATAAGCCCAGCAACTACAAGCCAGTGAGTTTAACTTCAGTGCTGGGGAAACTTCTAGGAACAATAATTTGAGACAAAATTAATAGTCACTTGGACAAATGCGGGTTAATTAAGGAGAGCCAGCATGTATTTGTTACGTAAAAATCGTGTTTAACTAACTTGCTGGAGTTTTTGAAGGGATAATGAGAGGGCTGATGAGGGCAATGCTGTTGATGTGGTGTACATGGACTTCTAAAAGGCATTTGATACAGTGCCAAACAACAGACTTGTGAGAAAAGTTACAGCGCATGAAATCAAATTGACTGAGTGACAGGAAAGAGAGTAGTGATTAATGGATGTTTTTCAGGCTGGAGTAAGGTTTGTAGTGGAGTTCCCCAGGGGTCAGTCTTGGGACCCTTGCTCTTCCAGATAAATTAATGACTTAGACCTTGGTGTACAGGGCACAATCTCAAAATTTGCGAAAGATATGAAACTTGGAAGCATTGTGAACTGTGAGGAGGATAGTATAGAACTTCAAAAGGACACAGACACGCTGGTGGAATAATCGGACAAGTGGCAGATGAAGTTCAATGCGGAGAAATGTGAAGTGATTCATTTTGGTAGGAAGAACATAGAGAGACAATACAAAATAAAGGGTACAATTCTAAAGGGGGTGCAAGAACAGAGGGACCTGGGTGTATACGTAAATAAGTCATCAAAGGTGACAGGACAGGTTGAGAGTGCAGTCAATAAAGCACACAGTATCCTAGGCTTTATTAATAGGGGCAACGAGCACAAGAGCAAGGTTATGTTGAACTTGTGTAAGACGCTAGTTTGGCCTCAGCTGGAGTATTGCGTCCAGTTCTGGGCGCCGAGACAGTGCAGAAAAAATTCACGAGAATGGTTCCAGGGATGAAGAACTTCATTTACGAAGATAAACTGAAGAAGTTGGACTGTTTTCCTTCAACAAGAAAGCTGAGAGATTTGATAGAGGTACTCAATAGAGTTATTCAACATCATGAGGGGCCTGGACAGAGTCGATAGGGAGAAACTGTTCCCACTTGTTCTTGATCCTTTCACGAGAGGGCACAGATTTAAGGTGATTGTCAAAAGAAGCATTGGCGTCATCAGGAAAAGTTTTTTCACACAGCAAGTGGTTAGGATCTGGAATATACGGGCAGACAGCGTGGTGGAGACAGGTTCAATTGATGCACTGAAAAAGGAATTGGATAATTACCCAAGAAGATAGAATACACATGGTTACAGAGAGAAGGGGAGGGAATGGCTGTAAGTGAATTACTCACTCGGGAGAGCGGGTGCAGTCACAATGGGACAAATGGCCTCCTTCAGTGTTGTGTCAAAGTGTGTATGAATTGGTGGAAGTTTAAGAGATTTATGAAAGTACGAAAGTGTGCATGTGATTGTTGAGCGCGTTCATTTCAATTTAAGATTGTGCACCAACCCAGAATTGGGATTTAAACAAATTACATTTGAAGTTAAAGACACTAAAGACGTTATAGATTTATTTTGATTAAAATATACTTGTGCAACTGTGAAAGGCACCAAAGAATTTGTTTCACAAAAGAAAAACTTCAGCCTTGAAGTTATGTTTGCTCAGGTGTCCGGTAGAAATTCAAATTGAACTTTTCACAACGCTGCTTTAATTGGACTAGAGTTTGTAAAAAAGTTCTACTTAAATTAAGGATGTGTGATCTTACTGACTGTTGCTAAAAAAAATACCAGTTTAAAAAAAACTTGGAAATAAAAGACTTGGAAAAAATAAAATGGAATTTGGATCTTTTTCAATTGGATTTTAAAAAAAATTATGTAAAGTGACGCAATTGCACGCATCTGCGAATGTTCTGCCTCGCCTTCTTGCAAATAAGTAGAGAAATTACCCTTTTCTGCTGACAGCATTTTAAAAATTTAATTCAACACACAACAATTTTTGTATTGCTGAATATAAATTTATATAATGCCCTAGGCCCAATCATCTTCAGCTGCTTCATAAATGACCTTCCCTCCATCATAAGGTCAGAAGTGGGGATGTTCGCTGATGATTGCACAATGTTCAGCACCATTCGCGACTCCTCAGATACTGAAGCAGATGTGTCCAGATGCAGCAAGACCTGGGCAATATCCAAGCTTGGGTTGATAAGTGGCAAGTAACATTCACACCACTCAAGTACCAGGTGATGACCATCTCAAACAAGAGACAGTCCAACCATCTCCCTTGACATTTGATGGCATTACCATCACTGAATCCCCCAGTATCAACATCCTGGGGGTTACCACGGACTAGAAACTGAACTGGACCAGCCATTTCAGTACTGTGGCTACAAGAGCAAGTTAGAGGCTTGGAATTCTGAGGTGAGTAACTCACCTCCTGACTCCACAAAGCCTGTCCACTGACTAGAAGACACAAGTCAGGAGTGTGATGGAATACTCTCCACTTGCCTGGATGAGTGCAGATCCAACAACACTCAAGAAGCTCGACACCATCCAGGACAAAGCAGCCCGCTTGATTGGCAACCCATCCAGCACCTTCAACATTCACTCCCCCCAAAGATGCACTGCAGCAACTCACCAAGGCTCCTTTGACAGCACTTTCCAAACCTGCCACCTCTACCACCTAGAAGGACAAGGGTAGAAGATGCATGGGAACACACCACCTGCAAGCTCCACTCCAAGCCACACACTATCCTGACTTGGAACAATAACACCGTTCCTTCACTGTCGCTAGGTCAAAATCCCGGAACTCCCTTCCTAGCAGCACTATGGGTATACCTACCCCACATGGACTGCAGCTGTTCAAGAAGGTGCTCATCACCACCTTCTCAAGGGCAATAAATGCTGGCCTAGCCAGGGATGCCCACATCCCGTGAAAGAATAAAAAAAAGGAAATAATTAAATTTTAAGTTTCTAAATTGACAGAGATGATTGTACAAATTAACACATTGGGCTCTTGTGCAGAGCCGCATGGATTCCTTGTTTTTCCCTTTGAACAGGAGATGATGATTTTCAGGTCTGCATGAATACTGAGATAGCTGCTGGATCTCTTGCTGCACTCAGAATTTAATAACTTATTTTCAGACATTAAATGGCACATTATAGTGATGATTTGGACTAAGGCTTTGTCTTTCAAAGACTTGCCCTTAACCCATTCAGATCATTTGTTACCTTCTGAGACAAAATGCTGGAGAAGGGGAGTTACGAAACCTACCACCAAACTAACTGTGAACATTTTTGTCTATGATGCAAAAACACCACATAAAACCATGAAGGCTGGGCACCAATGTTTCCAAGATTGGAAATGATCAAATAAATTGATACAGGTTGCTATTCCAAGCACTTGAGAAGAGAAAATTTACCTGAAATTTAAGGGGACAATCAAATTTTCACGAAAAGAAATTAATGAAAGTAAGACTGGGTGGTTCCTGCATATGAGGGAAGGAAATTTTGGTGGAAAATAAGATTGAATGTTGACAAAAGCTGTCAGTCCAACAATACTGCTATTTGAATTTGGGTAATTTTGAAATGATAAAACGTCAGGCACAATTTAATGGGTTATTTTTGATAAATAAAAGGTCATCTGAAATAAAGAACAAAAAAAACTGTTTATAAGTGGGACCATGTGGGAATGTTTGACTTTTGTTTTAAAGATGTATTGTACAGTAAATTCCTGCAGGCCTCATGAATGAGACAGAACGGTAATAAATGGGTTGCTCCACTTAGGATAGAAGATGGAGACAGGAAAATCACATCACCAAATGGGAATTGTAAAAATCACCAGAGCGCAGCTCAACAGAACATATCAATCTGGTATCAATGTACACTCTAGTGAAAGGCAGGTGTCAATGAGATTAATAAATTAATAAGTTTCCCTTAGAGATGTTTGTATCCTTGCCTCTGAACTTTTTTTTTAAAGAAAAATGCATTTGATAGTCTGGCCTCAAACCGAGGCATCAGGACCATGCAGGGAAGAATAAGCAAAGATCTCAAGGCGGACATTCCCCCCCCCCCCACCCCCCCACAACTGACCTTTTGATAAGATCACCTGAAAGTGCAAGAATGGGTGGTATAAGATAGCACATGTCATGGTGTGAGTGTGCAAATGTGACTTGTTCAACTAATATGCAGAAATGCATGGTGAATCTGTACTGAAGAACGGGCCTCAGACATGTTCAGCTCCTTGACAACAGCACAACATGAAATGGTTAATGTGGCCAGTAGAGTGAGACAAGGTTCTAAATCATCAAGGCATTGAAACATACTCCAGAGAAACCAACTTTGAAACAATCAGATTAAAATTAAACACACTTGTAACTGTCAAAAATAAAGAGGAACATGGAATCTGGAATAAGAAAATTGAGGGCTTGGGAGAAATAACATTTAGCAAGAACTATCCACAAAGCGGATGCAGGTAAACAGAAAGCTGGAGAATCTTTTAAGTCAATTGTTGTTTGTTTGAAACTTAAATATTTACAGCATGCCAATAGCAGCACTCATGCAAAGGGATAAGGAGTACTATTGAGTGAGGTGATCTGTAGGCGGGGAGTGCTAATCTAAAGGCCTGCTTGGGTCTGCAAAGGAAACCCAACCCGAGCCCGAATGCTGGACCCGGAAGTGCGACCCGACCCCGACACATGTCGTCGGGTCCCGTAGCAGGCCTTTATGCTAATCCAAGTCAATAGGCAGCTCAAGGGTTTGTGTTGGTGATTCTAATAAGGATATTTCCTTCACAAGGTGGGGAAACTGTAAGAAATGGCTGTCTAATGATCTTATGAAATCTTAAGAAATTAATTTAATATAAAAATAGTTCTTTCTCCTTTATTAAGAAAGATTTTATAGTAGCCTGCCACAGCTGACACAGACACTGGACAGCAAAGGCCTGTTATTGCTGCAAGGACGTAACTATAGACACAGATCTTTGTGCAAGACATTCTGGGGCTGATTAAGGAGATCTCATGCCTCATATCTAAACAAACTGTCTGAGTAAGGTTAACAAGATGTCTTAACAAGAGATAAGCAGAAGGGTGATCTCATCAGCTAGGGGCTGGAATAGGAGGGGTAATTAGACAGCTTAATTCGCTAAGGTAATTGAGCGAGTGATTGGCATGAGATACCCACCAACCCCTGAAAGTATATAAACAGGCAATCAAGAAGGAAAACGCATGGACCAAGGGAGAAGGCTCTTTAGGGTTAGATTAGATTAGATTAGAGATACAGCACTGAAACAGGCCCTTCGGCCCACCGAGTCTGTGCCGACCATCAACCACCCATTTTATACTAATCCTACACTAATCCCATATTCCCAACAAACATCCCCACCTGTCCCTATATTTCCCTACCACCTACCTATACTAGTGACAATTTATAATGGCCAATTTACCTATCAACCTGCAAGTCTTTTGGCTTGTGGGAGGAAACCGGAGCACCCGGAGAAAACCCACGCAGACACAGGGAGAACTTGCAAACTCCACACAGGCAGTACCCGGAATCGAACCCGGGTCCCTGGAGCTGTGAGGCTGCGGTGCTAACCACTGCTCCACTGTGCCGCCCAAGTTTGCTAACTTTGGTAAAACATCCTGATCAGCCTAAAGGAATAGAAGAGATTGTTTAAGATGTATCTAGACAGATACATGAATGGGCAGGAAGCAAAGAGATACATACCCTTAGAAAATAGGCGACATGTTTAGGTAGAGGATCTGGATCGGCGCAGGCTTGGAGGGCCGAAGGGCCTGTTCCTGTGCTGTAATTTTCTTTGTTCTTTTGTTTGTTATGACAGGTAGCAGTGACCAGACCGATCCAGGATTGGTAAGCCTTCTCACCTGTCACAGGTCGTATGTCTATGTCTATTCTGATTATATGTTGTACTCGAGCTTCCGCTACTCAACAAACTGCTCTAAACCTTTAAACCAAACCACTTGCGATTCCTCAACTCTTTTGAATAATCATTTACTACTGATCAGGCATCAGACCTTTACATACCTCTTGACATCTACTGCTGATTTTACATTGAAGACAGCTCAGCTGAAGAGAGGGAGAGCCAGGTTTGAAACCAGGAGAAAAAGATGCCACTGAAAATATTGTAGCACTGTAGGAACAGAATGGAATGTATTCCCAAAATCAAAACAGAAATAGTCAAACTATAGAGCAGGTTAGGCCGTACCAATAACGGAAAAAAGCAGGTTAATTTTTTCAGTTCAAGTAGGACCCTTCATCAGAACTGCCAGTTGCAACAAAAGGTTGCACCCAAAACATTAACCTGTCTTTTCCTATAACAAATGCTTATTAAGCTGATCTGTAGTTCCAGCAATTTATTAATTCAGATTTTCAGCATGTTCAGGGGTTTTTCTTTGCTTCATTTTTATTTGTATTCTTGTCAGCTTTTGCTCCAGACTTGAGTTTAGGCTCCCACTAATGATTGTGAATAATAAGAGTCCAGTTGGATAGTCATAGGGAGAGGAGATTTAAAATCAGCATTGCATGTCATATCCCCCACTTCAACGTGCTGTATCTGATGACTCGTTGTCAATGATCAATCCATTATCCACAAGAGCCAGTATCAAAAGATACAGAACTCAAGGAGGAACCAGCATTTACCCAGTGTGTGTGCATTTGCACAAAGTAAGTTTATATGAGAATGCAGTTTTACCATATACAGTAACTGGGAGTTGCGCAGTTTGTAAAATCTATTCATATCTTTATCCAGGGAAATGATTGTGTTCCCTGTGCTGGAGGATTTTGTAAATCATCGTTTTATGAACTATAACTCAAATCAAGACTGAAAATCAGGAAAACATTATTTAAGTTTAATAATAACCCCATAAAACCAAAACACTCGAAACATAATTGGGATTAAGAATCAAATTTAAACACATTAATTATGCTTGATTTTCATCCTTACTCTCCTCCATTATCGGTTTTACCTTTCCTTTTCTATTCTATTTTGTATTATTTCTCCTTATTTTTACGAACCCCTTATTGCTAGGAAAATATTTAAAATCTTTTCCTTACTTTTCCTTCCCAGCCCTCATCTATCATGCTGATCTGGGAATCTATTATAAAGAATCTGAATTTTTTAAAGTCCCAGAGAAGAGTGGAAATGGACAGCTTTTCCAGTCAAACGTGGAGACATTGTAAGACTACCCTGAAAAGAGATGCTTTACCCTGAAATAAAGCTGAATGTGGCATTGCAAGGGTTAAATTTATTTTAACATATTCTCCCCACTAATTTATATACTCAATGAGAAGCCACAGTACTCAAGAACTTGCACAACGTCTTATCACATCCTCAGCAAGTCCCACAGCCACTGAATTACATTTGAAGTGTAATCACTGTTGTTATGTAGGAAAACTGTGGTGGCTCAATTTGCACAAAAAGTCCCACAAACTGCAAGAAAGATGCATGGCTAGTTAATCTAGTCCCCCCTTTTGGTGATGTTGGTTCTAGGAGGCATGTTGGCGAGGCAGACAGGGCTTCTTTTAACTCCTCGACTGAAAGATGACACCTCTGACAATTCAGCACTCTCTCGGTACTGCACTGAAGTGTCAGCCTGGATGGTGCCATCGTGTAGAGCTTGAATCCACAATCTATTGACTCAAGGGGTGAAAGTGCTTCTGACTGAGCCAAAGTGCTGTAAAGTGATAGTTAAACAGCTTTATTACCAGTAAAAGAGGGAGAAAATGGGTTTAGGGCAATTCTAGGTGGTAGTAAATATATTTGCTGACTGCTGCAGACTTGATTTGGCACCATCTTTTATTGTGGCAGGAAAAGCCAAGTCATGGCTCGAGTCTTGACTTTGGAAACTCACCAATAAGGCAGGTTTTCCATAAACTAGCTTTATTTGATTTGTGATGTATACAGCAGCAAACAGGATTCCAATTATTCATTCACCCAGTTCCAATTTTGTGCATTGCAATTAGGGTATTTTGGACCTTATAACCACAAACTGTGTCATAATTCAATTAGTTTGGTGGAAGTCAGAAGCTAGTTTTTTCAATATAATTCAACTCACAGAAGCAGTCACACTTTAGCTTATCTCATGAATAAGAGTCAAGGCATGCATGCACAACCTCAGATTGGTGGCCATGATTTTATTTTATCATGTTGATTACCATAGCCTTTATATTCAAGATCATGAACCATGCACTGTGACCTAATGCACTCATTATTTGCCCACAGCAATTTTCTCCCCTCTGAAGGTGCTGGCTCCTTGTCCGAGTACATCTGCTCTGTGGTACCCCATTCAAATGATAGACCCGACTGTATCAGCAGGTTATTCAACTATGGGGCTATCGCAGACAACCTGCCTTTCACCCATGTACATTTCTATCATGTGTCACCTCGCTCAGGTGAGGGAACTCTGGACAATTTTTCCTTCTCATGGCTGCTGAGAACAATTGTAGCAATCCTACTGTTATCTCAGATGGGATCAATCAAATCAGCACATAGTGGGAGCTGAACATGGCATCTACCTGATCTATCTTGCTCAGCTACATTCTAAATAAACTTAATGAGCCATCAGGTAAACACTCCGAGTTGATTTTGAATCAAAAACCACAAAACTTTAGGGGGAGCGGTAGCATAGTGGTAATGTTACTGGACTAGTATTCCAAAGGCCTGGACTAATACTCCAGAGACATGAGTTCAAATCTCATCACAGCAGCTGGGGAAATTTAAACTCAATTAATGAACAAATCTGAATTAAAAAGCTAGTCTTAGTAATGGAGATCATGAAAATACTGGATTGTCGTAAAAACATATCTGGTTCACTCATGTTCTCCAGGAGAGGAAATCTGCCATCCTTACCTGGTCTGGCCCACATATGATTCCAGACCCACAGCAATGTGGTTGACTATTAACTGCCCTCTGAAATGGCCTGGCAAGCCAGTCAGTGCAAGGGCAATTAGGGATGGGCAATGAATGTTGACCTTGCCAGCGATGCTGTGAATAAAAAAAACTAGCCCTTCTGATTTTAAGCTTTGAATGGTTTATATTCTGTTTTAGATTACTTTGAATATTTTACAATAACAGAAAAATACTGAGGCACTATTTGTGCACTTCTTTGTTTAGGCATCGGACCTAAACTATTTTTTAAACTCACTTTCAAATGAGAATCCTTCAAGTAGTCATATATCGCTGCACACGCTTGCGATACGATGTACACTACGCCCGTTTGAGGGGGAGCAGTATTAGTATTGGAGTCACCTGAACAAAAACAAGACAGGGCACGTTAAACATACGACAAAGGAGTAATATTCCAAGTTCACACTTGTGATGCAGAGCCTGGCCCACCAGCTGTGCACATCAGGAAAGCACAGGCACACTGCTCACCATTTCGTAGCAATGTGAACCTGGAAAAAATTGGCACACTGAACTTTGTGATATCAAAATCAAACAAATGCTGACTGTGTAAGTCTGAACATTCAAAGGGATACTCAGAGGTCACAAAAGTCATATTTGTAAGCAAATACTGAAGATGTTTTCTCTTACTCTACCTTGTAATTTTTTTTTTACATTTTAATATTCCAATCAGTGTCCTGTGTAATGGATGGCCATAGGCATCCCATAATATGCACACCTTTAATGTGGGATTAAGTGAAAAACATTAACATTAAAATAGCATGCAATGTAGCAAGACCTTGGAAAGACAGGGATGCCAGGGTTAGCATTGTCTTCCTTCCTTCCTGCCCTACAAGCATTCTCCTCCACTCCCCTCTCCCTATGGTATTTTCACAGGTGATCACTCTCCAGTAACTGGCTGTTGTTCACTTGTGAGCCGAGGAGATGTATTGGTGGATTGTTTCAAGCTGGCCTGATCCTGTCCTCACCCGGCTATCCACAGCCAGCAGGGATTACTAGGCAGCAAACCGGATCCAGGAGCGCAATTCTGGTGAGCATATTGCTGCCGCAGCCAAAATTAGCCACAGCAGAGACTCAGGATTGAACCTGCAATTGCCTTGGTCTGCATAGTTCAGCTACCTTAACAAGATTTGGCTTTGATACTTCATGGCATAGCTATGCTCTTATCCCCTAATTGATTATTGCCTCAGCTAAGTGCAATCCAGTTACGAAATCAAATCTTACTAGGAGTTACTGTTCAAATTAGGGAAAGTTGAAATCAACATCTGGCATAGTATGAATATATCATCCATCTGTTGGAGGAATCAAATACCTCAACGGGGGAAGACTGTGAACATCTGGTCAGACAGAATGCATGGTGAAAATGTTAAAACCTCAAATAATTTAAGGTTTTTTCTTTTTATAATTTAAGGTTGCAAGACTTACTTGCTTATAGGGCATAAATATGATTTCCTGTGATTAATCCTTTTTCAAAAAATCACAATGAATTGTAATTCTTTTAACTTTTTTGTCACTTATCTTCTTGCCATGAAGCTTTGTCTCACCAGCACTTTCTTCAGCCAAAAGAATGAAGTTGACACTTATTCTACGGCCTTTAATGTGAAAATGTACAGTTTAGCACCAGGAGAGGCTCGAGCGCAGCATTGTGCTAGTTCTCCCCAATCTTTTTCACTTCTATTTAGGGTTGATATATGAAGCTGGAGTTGAGATTGAGAAACTTGTATCCAGAAAACCCATGGGATAAATCTTTATCTTAGTGTCCTGTAGCTCAAAACACTGGAGCTCCAACTCACTAATTTTAACTCCCCAACACCGCCCCCCCACAACATATGTCCAATTGTCCTTCGAACAATGAGTGCTCATGGCATAAGCTGTGGAACTGGCCAAGAGCTCCTGAACTCAGTGGCGTGAAGAACCTGAATGAAAAAGGTGCATTATCACTGCAAGAGTATGGACTAAGACTGCAAATCCTTGCTCAGTTGCCTCTAATTCTACTCTCTCTCTGAGGCAGCTACAGCAACCTTTACAGATGGTACATATTTTGTTAATTTTAACAGTAAATAATGGAAGATGTGTTTAGCAACAAAATAAAGTTGCAAACTCCGCTGTTTAGAAACCAAGGAAGACAGATTTTCAAGATCACGTTATCCTTGCAGCATCAATCTTCATTATCAAAAGTTACTATGAACGCAAGGTGCGCCAGCGATTTCAAATATGGAACGTTTATTGGTTATCCCAAGTCATTGCTTCACCTCCAGCAAGTTCTAGGCATTCAATGGACTTTGTTGTCAATAAGATGACCATCCGTTCAACTGCCTCTCCCTTGTCCCTTTCCCTTCTCTGCCCAAGGTGCATCTATCCAACCCCAAGCCTGCATGTGTCTCTCTACTTTCCCTCCTAACTCCCCGATGCCCTCTTAGAATTCATTTTGTCTGTGATAAATGCGAGAGTCAGCACCTCCCACTCGCTTCATTTAACTTCCATTCCTGGCCCCTTGCCAGCTAACATTGTAAATGCTTTCCCTCTTCACATGAACTGTGCCCTCCATTTCAAAACTACCATATTCACCCCCTGTCCTCAAAATACCAATTGACAATCTTTCTGTCCTCACAAACAACTGCCTCATCTCCAATCTCCCTTTCCTCTCTTTAATATTGGCACACGTAATCTCCCAAATTTGTGCCCATCTTACCTGCAACTCCCTTATTGCAACTTTGCAATCAGGTTTCCAATCTTCCACAGGGCCAAAAAGATCCTAACCAACGACACAAATGACATAAAAACAAAAATGCTGGAAATACTCGACAGGTCAAGCCATCTGTAGAGAGAAACAGTTCAGGTCTATGACTTTTTTCCAGAACTGGGGGAAATCAGTGATCTAGCAGTTTATAAGAACACAAGAAATAGGAGAAGGCCATTCAGCCCTTCTATCAATTTCTGTCTTGTTTATATTCAAAAGCTGAGAATTCCAAAGACTCAACCTTTCAAGTGATGAAAAATCTCCTCATCTCAGTCCTAAATGACCAGCTCCTTACTCTGAAATTGTTCTTGGTGGGCCGAAGGGCCTGTTTCAGTGCTGTATCTCTCTATGACTATGACTAGACTCCCTAGCCAGAGGAAACATCTGCCCAGCAGCTACCCTGTCAAGTCCTTTAAAAATGTTATGTTTCATTGAGATCAACTCTAATTCTTTTGAACTGTTGGATAAGCAAGTACAGAAGCAGCAAAAAGGGGGGAACGGAGGGGATGAAAGAACAAAGGATAAGGTCTGTGAAAGGGTGGAGGCAGGAGAAATTAAATGACAAAAGGGGTGATGGTGTAAAGCAAAACAAGGTGATACTGGGACAAGTACAGAAACAAAAAATAGATCTAGAGGACAAAAGCAAAATACTGCAGATGCTGGAAATCTAAAATAAAAACAGAAAATGCTGGAAATACTCAGCGGGGCTGGCAGCCTCTCTGGAGAGAGAAACAGAGTTAACGTTTCAGGTTGATGACCATTCATCAGAACCCCTAGTTCAGGGCAACAGAAGAATCACTGAAATGACAGGCAAGCAGAAGCTCAGGGTCATGCATGCAGACTAAACAACAGTGCTCAGCAAAGCAATCACCCAATCTGCATTTGGTCTCCTCAGTGTAGAAGAAACCGCATCGAGAAATGAATACAGTAAAGAAAACTGGAAATACAGTTAAATTACTGTTTCACCCGGAAAGGGCGTTTGGGGTCTGGACAGTGGGAAGGGAGGAGGTGAAAGGGCAGGTGTTGCATCTCCTGCACTTAGATGGGAAGGCGAGCAGGTTTTGTGGTTTCTGTGTTGCGGAGGGAATGGACACTTCGGAATGCTGAAAGGGGAGGGGAAGATGTGTTTGGTGTTGGTATCACGCTGGAGGTGGCAGAAATGGCGGAGGATGATCCTTTGAATGTGGAGGCTGCTGAGAACAACAGGAACCTTATTGTGGTTCTAGAAGGGAAAGGAAAGAGCGGGAGCAGAAGTGTGAGAAATGTTTGAGACATGGTTGAGGACCCCATCAAACACAATGAGGGGAAGCCTCAGTTGAGCAAGAAGGAAGACAGTTCAGTAGCACTGGACGGCATAGTAGCATAGTGGTTAGCACCGCAGCCTCACAGCTCCAGTGACCCGGGTTCGATTCTGGGTACTGCCCTGTGCGGAGTTTGCTTGTTCTCCCTGTGACCACGTGGGTTTCCGCCGGGTGCTCCGGTTTCCTCCCACAGCCAAAGACTTGCAGGTTGATAGGTAAATTGGCCATTGTAAATTGCCCCTAGTGTAGGTAAGTGGTAGGGGAATTGAGGGAAGGTGGTAGGAATATGGATTAATGTAGGGTTAGTATAAATGGGTGGTTGATGGTCGGCACAGACTCGGTGGGCCGAAGGGCCTGTTTCAGTGCTGTATCTCTAAATAACAGCTGCGACATCCTCTGTGACTGTGACCAGGGTCCATTATCCCTCCTTGTTATTCCTGACTTCTCTGCAGCTCGACAAGGTCGACCACACCATCTTCCTCCAATCCCTCTCCTCCATGCAGCTTGGTTGGATTGCCTTTGTATGGTTCGACTCTCATCTATTCAGTCATAGCCAGCGCATCTCCAGCAATGGCTTCTCTACCTGCCCCGGCCGGCACTGTTACCTCCAGAATCCCCCAAGGTTTTATACTTGTCTCCCTCATCTTTCTCATATACATGTTGCCTGTTGGTGACATAATTTGCAGACATGTACTCAGCTTCCATACATATGCTTTTGATGGATAGCTTCACCAACTGCCTTGACCTATCGAACTGCATCGGCTCTGGACCTATTACTGCCTCGATGTTGTCAGATTGCTGAAGACATTCAGTCTTGGATAAGGCGCAATTTCCCTCAGTTGAATAATGGGAACACCAAAGCTATTGTCCCAACTATGCAGTAATAATGATGGTAAAACTGTCAGTGTTTGCCGTCATTACTCCTCTGAAACTGAACATCCGGAGTCCGCACATGTGCAGTTAAATGCGGAAAGCCAGCAGTTGCAGTAGTGATTCTATGCTTCTCCATAGGGTGCAATGTTGAGTGCCCCCAGTGTGCAATCAATTAGAAATCAGTGTAATGATGAGTACATCCCTCCTTACACTGTAATATCTCTATTTAAAACCCCCCCAAAATTTATGCCTTGTTAAAGAGGTATAACTAGGTTTTCAATGGTGTACTAAGGCATAACCACTACTGAAGAACTTTTTTGATCCTGGAAAACTAATTTTATATTTGTGTGATGTCAAATTTTTCCATTATAAGAATTCCAAGCTTTTAAATCGTTTTTAAGTTTATGATATTTCAGCTTCCACTGTAATCCCATGGGTTTGTCATAATCATTTATTTTGCTCTTTGTAAAAATTAATAAAAGTGAAGTATAGTAAATGCATTTTACTTCCTGGTCTGCTGTCTGTGAGAGTACTTCAATGTGATTGGCTGCTTACTCTCAATGTTGCTGGGCGCCATGAAATCCCTTGCCTTGATGCCAGATTCAAATTATGTTGGAAAGGGAAAATTCACACCACTGAGATCGCTGGATCTTTGCGGGCAGCTTTCTTCGAGGTCAGCGGTGATTGCTGTTGTTTTGCAGCTGACAGCAAAATCCAGGCAGGCCACTGACACTGGTCACCACTGCAAATTTTGACCACTCACACCAATTCAATCCTCCTCCCCTGCTATTGTTTCAGGCTGAACCAGGCTGTTCTCAACTTCAGTGTCCTATTCAACCCCAACTGAATTTCCTACCCCATACACTCTTACCACAAAGACTGCCTACTGCCGCCTTAACATGGCCTGCCTTTGCCCATGCCTCAACCCATCTGCCACTGAATCCCTTATCCCTATGCAGTATCATCTCCAGACTCCACGACACTCTCTTCGTAAGCCTCACATCTTGCGCTCATCTAAAACTCGGCTGCCCAGATTCTACCCTGCACCAAGTCCTGCTTAACCATCGATCCTATTTTTATTGACCTACGTTGGATCCTGGTTCCCCAATGCCTTACATTTAAAATTTTCATCCTTGTATTTAAATCCTTTTGTGGCCTCACCCCTCCCTAGCTCTGTAACCACCTTCAGTCTGGCATCCGCCATCCTGAACTCTTTGCTCCTCTGACTCTGGCCGCAAGGCCATCTCCACCTCTCCTTCCCTTCACCATTGGCAGCTGTGCCTTCAAAAAGTAATTCACTGATATAAAGTGCTTCGAGATGCCCTGGGGATGTGAAAGGTATTATATAAATGCAAGTTCTTTCCTTCACAGGTGTCAAGCTGGCTTCCTGGCTGAAGTCAAGCAACCTCTAGGAGCCAGCTCACACTGGTTTGCGTATACACTGGCTACAATCAGCATAACTCCATCCTTGTACAAAGCTCAATTTTAAAAGTACCAGGGAGGCCTGTTGAAATTGAGAAACTTAAAATTTAGTAAAACAAAAATCCTTTCCATTTCAGCCTGCACTCTCCTACTACAAATTAGTTGCCTGGCAAGTGGAGTTGTCTGTGTGCACCCTGAGGATACTGGTCTAAGACCGATAGCTGTGGTATAGCTTCACCCTTGCATGCTATCGAACTAAACTAAATTCTGAATAAGGCTTCTTTTCTACTTTATAACAGTAGCGTCGGGCAACTACTACTGGGACACTGGGAACGGTTCTGGTGGAAATGGGACCTGTACAAGCCAGACTGGTTGTACCTGAATAGAGCTGGGACCAATGTCCTTGCAGGACGATTTGTTAGTGCTATTAGGGAGGGTTTAAACTAACTTGGCAGTGCTGCAGGAACCAGGAGGTAATATTAGAGAGGAAAAACAAGGTGCACAGAGAACTGGGAGAGACAGATAGCACCAGGGTAGGAAATAGTAAGACATTAGGTGGGGTTAGTGTAAGAGGGAATGTAATAAGGCCTATATTAGTTTCTGTGTACACATGTGAACGCAAGGAGTGCGGTAAATTAGGCTGGTGAGCTGCAGGCGCAGATAGCCACAAGGAAATATGATTTTGTGGCTATAATGCAGACCTGGCTCAAAAAATGGCAGGACTGGATACTAAATATTTCTGGATACAAGGTGTTCAGGAAAGGAGGAGGGGTAGTTCCATTGATTAAGGAGAACATGACAGTGCTGGACAGAGAGGATGTCCTAGAGGGGTTAAGGACTGAATCTATTTGGTTAGAGCTAAGAAATAATAGAGGTACATTGCTGGGGGTATTAGTGGGAAGGATATAGAGGAACAAATTTGAAACAAAATTACACAGAGGTCAAGAATTATAGAGTAGTTATAATGGGGGACTTTAATTATCCTACTATAGACTGGAATAGTAAAATGTGAGGGGCAGGAGTTTCTAGAGTGCGTTCAGGAGAATTTTCTACATCAGTATGTTTCCAGTCTAACAAGGAAGGAGGCATTACTGGATCTGGTTCTGGAGAGTGAGGCGGGGTAAGTGAATCAAGTGTCAGTAGGGGAACATTTAGGGGACAGCGATCATAGTATCATAAGGTTTAGATTAGCTATGGAAAAGAACAAGAAATCCAGTGTAAAGATAATTAATTGGGGGATGGCCAACTTCAATGGAGTGAGAACAGATCTGGCCCAAGTAAATTGGAATCAAAGATTGGAAGGCAAAACTGTAACTGAACATATTGTTGGACTGTATAGTAAGGTACTACCACATGAGGAGATTAAGAGGAGATAGTTCAGGTAAAGTCAAGGTACATTTCCATGAGGGTGAAAGGTAGGGCACACAGATCTAGAGTTCCCTGGATGGCAAAAGAGATATTGAGAGTAAGATGAAGCAGAAAAAGGGTGCATATGACAGATGTCAGGTGGATAATACAATTGAGAACTAGGCTGAATATAGAAGGTTCAGAGGGAAAGTGAAAAAACTGATAAGCAAAGAGACAGCATGAGAAGAGACTCGCGGCTAACATAAAAGGGAATCTAAAAGTCTTCCATAGGCACATAATTAGTAAAAGAGGAGTGCGGCCAATTAGGGACCTAAAAAGGGATTTACGCATGGAGGCAAAGGGCATGGCTGAGGTACTAAATGAGTACTTTGCATCAGTCTTTACCAAAGAAGATGCTGCCTAAGTCATGATGAAAGAGGAGGTAGTTGAGACATTGGGTGAGCTAAAAATTGATAAAGAGGAGGTATTAAACAGGCTGGCTGTACTTAAAATTGATAAGCATGAGGAAGACCTGTATCGAAACAATGAGTTATCTTTAGAGAAGAGATGCTTCAGGTACAGGCTAGGATCATTCCAACAAGGGTGAAAGATAAGGGAACCAAAAACAGGGCTCCTTGATGACGAGGGCACAGAGATGATGCTGTAACAAAAAAAAGTTATATGATACATGTCAGGTGAATTCTTCAAGTGAGAACCAGGCCACATACAATAAAAAGAGAGGGGAGGTGAAGAGGGAAATTAAACTGCCAACGATAGATGAGAATAAAATGACAGTCAACATAAAGGGAACTCAAAATTCTACCAGCATGTAAATAGTAAGCAGGTAGTGAGAAGTGGAGTGGTGCCTATTAGGGACAAAGAGGGTAATATATGCTTAGAGGCACAGGGCAAGATTAATATAGTTAATGATTACTTTGTATCGGTGTTCACTAAGGAAGTGGAATCTGACAAAATATCTGTTGAAGCGGAGAGAGTAGAGGCAATGGATAGGGTAAAGCTTGAGAGGGGTGAGGCACTAAAAAGGCTGGCTGTGCCTAGGGTAGATAAGTCATCTGGTCCAGATGGCTTGCATCCCAGGTTGCTAAAGGAAATGGGGATGGAGATAGTGGAAGTGCTTGCCATAATCTTCCAATCTTGCCTGGATGCGGGAGAGGTGCCAGAGGATTGGAGAGTGACAAAAGGGTGTAAGGACAGTCCCAGCAACCACAGGCCAGTTAGATTATCAGTGGTGGGTAAGGTTTTAGAAACAATATTCAGGGGAAAATATCATCAGACACTTGTAGAGGTTCAAGTTAGTTAAGGATAGACAGCATGAATTTGTAAAAGGCAGATCATGCTTGAATTATCTAATTGAATTTTTTGATGAAGTAACAGAGAAGGTTGATGAAGAGAATGCAGTGGATATGTTTATATGGATTTTAGGAAAGCATTTGATAAAGTACCACATAAAAGGCTGGCTAACAAAATTGAGGCTCATGGAAGACAGTCAGCATCCAATCGGGACAAGAAATTGTTTTAAGGACAGAAACAGCAAGTAAATGGCTGTTTTTCAGACTGGAGGATGGTAGACAGTGGTGTTCCCCAAAGGCCAATGCTGGGACCACAGTTTTTTTTGCTATATATAAATGACTTGGATCTTGGAATACAGGGTAGTAACTCAAGATTTGCCAATGACACCAAACTTGGATGTGTAGCAAACAGTGAGGATGATATGAATAGTCTACAACAGGACATAGATAGGCTTTCAGAATGGGCAGAGAAGTGGCAGATGGAATTTAATACTGACAAGTGCAGAAGGAATAGAGAGAAGCTATATATATTTAATGGCACAGTTCTGAAGAGTGTCCAGGAACAGAGGGACCTGGGGGTGCATGTGCATCGATCTTGGGCTTCATAAATAGAGATATTGAGTACAAAAGCAGGGAAGTTATACTGAACCTTTATAAAGCTCTGGCTAGGCCCCAACTGAAGTACTGCATTCAGTTCTGGTCACCACACTTTAGGAACGATGTGAAGGTCCTTTGAAAGAGTGCAGAAGAGATTTACCAGAATGGTTCCATGGATGGGTGAATTTTAGTTACAAGGTTACGTTGGAAAGACTGGGGTGGTTCTTCTTCAAACAAAGGAGATTGAGTGAAGATTAGACAAGGAAAAACTGTTCCCATTAACTAATGGTACAAGGACTAGGGGACACAATCTGAAGATTTTGGGTAAGAGATACGGGGGAAAATGAGGAAGAACTTTCTTTTAAGGAGTGGGTGGTAATGACCTGGAACTCGCTGCCACAAAGGTGATGGAAGCAGAGACAATCAACGACTTCAAAAGGAAACTGGATGGCCACTTGAAGGAAATTGACTTAAAGGGGTACAGGGATCAAGCGATCCATCTCCATGGAGAGCCTGCATGGACTCAATGGCCTCCTGTGCCATAAATGACTGAGATGCATCCAATGATTCTTGGGGAAGGGTGGAAATTGTAGAAGCACTCACCATAATCTTGGCTGATCATCCTTAGATACAGGTGTGGTACCAGAGGACTGGAGATCTGCAAATGTTACACCCTTGTACAAAAAAGGGTGTAAGGACAAGCCCAGCATCTACAGGCCAGTCAGTTTAATCTCGATGGTGGGAAAGCTGTTAGAAACAATAATTTGGGACAAAATTAACAGTCACTTGGACAAATGTGGATTAGTTAAGAAATGCTAGCATGGTTTGGTTAAGGGAAAATCATGCTTAACTGACTTGCTTGAGTTTTTTGATAAGGTGACAGAGATGGTTGATGAGGATAATGCGATTGATGTGATGTACATGGACTTCCAAAAGGCATCTGATAAAGTGCCATATAACAAGGTTGTCAGCAAAGTTAGAGCCTATGGAATAAAAGGGACAGTGGCAGCATGGATATGAAATTGGCTGAGTGACAGGAAAGAGAGTAATGGTGAATGGTGGTTTTTCTGGCTGGAGGATGGCATACAGTGGGGTTCCCAGACATCGGTGTTAGACCCCTGCTTTTCTTAATACATATTAATGACCTAGACTTGGGTGTACAGGGCATACTTTCAAAATTTGTGGATGATGCAAAATTTGAAAGTATTGTGAACTGACAGAAGGGTAGCGATAAACTTCAAGAGGACATAGGCTGGTGAAATGGGCAGTCAAGTAGATGAAATTTAATGCAGAAGAGAGTGAAGTGAGTCACTTTGGTAGAAAGTATGAGGAGAGGCAATATAAACTAAAGGGTACAACTCTAAAGGGGATGCAGACACAGAGGGACCTGGGGATATTTGTGCACAACTCATTGAAGGTTGCAGGGCAGGTTGAGAAAGCGGTCAATGAGCGATTCTGGGCTTTATAATTAAAGGCATAAAGTACAAGAGCAAGGAAGTTAATGATAAACCTGTATAAACTGGGGTAGAGAGTCCAGTGCTGAGCACCACATTTTAGGAGGGATGTTAAGACATTAGAGCGGGTGCAGAAAAGATTCATGAGAATGGTTCCAAGGATAGCTTGGAGAAGCTGGGGCTGTTCTCCTTGAAGAGAAGATTAAGAGGAGATTTCATAGAGATGTTCAAAATCATAAGGGGTCTGGATAGAGTAGATAGGGAGAAACTGTTCCATCAGCAGAAGGATTCAGAACCAGAGGAGAGCAATTTAGCATGATTGGCATAAGAAGCAACAGCGACATGAGGAAAAACTTTTTTATGCAGCGAGTGGTTAGGATTTGGAACACACTGCCCAGAGTGTGCTGGAGGCAGATTCAATCGAGGCCTTCAAAAGAGAACTGGATAATTATCTGAAGAGAAAAAATTTACTGGGCTATGGGGAAAAGGCAGGGGAGTGGGACTCAGTGAGTTGCTCTTGCAGAGAGCCGGCACAGACACGACAGGCCGAATGGTTTTTTTTCTGTGCTGTAACCCTTCTATGACTCTAATATCCCAACAAAGGGAATTTTCAAATTGGTAGCCAATCAAGTATGGAGAAAGGCTCGAGACAACTCACATAATAGAGTTTGAGAGAGCTCTAAATAAATGAATTATCTGTTTCTGTACATATGTAGCAAAGTAGAATACTTAATTTCTCTCAGGGGTTAAATGACCTTTCTCACTCATGGAATAATTAAGGCATTTTGCAGTTCCCATCATCTATTCGATCCCTTATTTTTAACCCTTCCAGTAAATTTCAGACCAGTGCAAATATCACAATCCCTACCAGGCACAGATGAATATCCTTGCACATCCCTGTTGCCAAAATTAATTTCACAATTCAAAGGACAAATAGCTGCAGGACAGCAACAAGATAGAAAATGAGAGAGACAAAACAAAGACCAAGAGGCGAAGAAGATTAAAACCAGAGACCAAGAAGCATAACAGGAACATTATGGAAAAAGCAGAAAGGGTTCAACCACAAAAAAGGTTAAATAGAAAATTTCAGAGAGATGCCACAGACATTCTAACTTGCACCGAGCATACATCTCACAGACATTTTTATCCAGTGGTTCTATTATCCTCACTTGGCTACAACACAAAAAGTTCTCAACAGGATTGTGTCCTTGGCTGTAATAAACTGACCAGATGTTGTCCCAATAAATTATTTCAGGGAAACTTAAATGTTCAGGTTTTAAATCAACTCACTGGTTTTAAAAGTATATAATTTGCACCACAAATATTTCAGTATGTAAAAATTACAGCTCTTTGAATGAATTGCATCAAAGCTGCTCTTCAAATCTGCAAGGCCTAGTCTTTGCAATTTAAATTAAAACTTAGTACCAAAATAAAATTAAACCAATTCCTAAAAATTACCAGTAGTTGTGTCTATTGGACAAATATATCTCACACTTCCATCTACTCTAAAAAAAAGTTGCAGTTTAGGCCCAATACTTCCCATCAGGTTAAATTTGAAAAGTCCTCCAGCCACAGTGCAGTGGGGCTGGGATAGGTTTTTAAATTAGTCTGCTCAGAGGCCTACAGTGCAACAGGCAAAGTTTAGATTTCATAAGAAAACCACTAGAAATGAAATAAAAAAACAGCACTCTTTTGTTTGGGGGGGGGGAACATTTTCTGTAAAAAAACCAATTCCTGCTGTACTCAAGGCCTCAAAATGTCCACCGAGTCTCCATTTGAGCAGCAGCCCAGTCAGAGTGAGCTCTTGCTGAAGTACTTTGTCAGATTGTTTCATGGCAGCAATATGGGGCCCGAACATGCGACACGCAGCCCCATAATTTTTTTTACAAAAAATCACAGGCCTCTAATGCACTTGATGATTCTTCCAAGAGATAGAATATCTGAGGAAATACCTTTCTTTTACTGAATTTCCAGACTACACTCCTGCAGCAGTTACCATTCCCTACACGCAGCATACAACTAACCTACTCCACAGCACCACATAGTGGCTGAACAAATATCTTAATCTGAACCTTTCGAAATCTGAGTGATTCGGCATCTTTTTTTCCTTGCAGCAACTTCTTTTGCTCATTTCATGAAAACATCAACAACATTTTCTAATGCAGTAAATCCAGAGATGCAATTTCATTGTTTTTTAATAGTCTTATTTTCTGATTTGAGAGTCTTGTGTTGCAATCCAGCAGAAATATACAGTCATGACTTTCCCAAGGTTGGATCTGAAAAAAACTATCTCCTGCTATTTTCAAGATGAATGGCAATCATCATGATTCTGTGCCTGTGCCTGTGCCTGGACATAAACATGCTGTCCCTATGATTGGACTGCCCCAATTCCTTATTTTGGGGTATAACCTTGGGTATTTGGGTCTCAAATTTAGAAGGTTCACAGAGGGCACCAGGCAGGTGAACGAGTATATGTGAGAAGTTTTTTTATTCATTCGTGGCATCTGAGCATCGCTGGCAAGGCCAGCATTTATTGCCCATCCCTAATTGCCCTTTACTAGTGGGTGGTGAGCTGCCTTCTCGAACCGCTTTAGTCCATGTACTGTCGGTACACCAACAGTGCTGTCAGGATGTGAGTTCCAGGTTTTTCACCCAGCGACAGCGAAGGAACGACGAATTAGTTCCAAATCAGGATGATGTGTGGCTTGGAGGGGAACCTGCAGGTGGTAGTGTTCCCATGCGTCTGCTGCCCTTGTCCTTCTAAGTGATAGAGGACATGGGTTTGGAAGGTGCTGTCAAAGGAGGCTTAGTGAGTTGCTGCAGTGCATTTTGTAGATGGCACATACTGCTGCCACTGTGCGCCAGTGTTGGAGGCAGTGAATGTTTAAGGTGGTGGATGGGGTGCTAATCAAGCGGGTTGCTTTTTCCTAGATGGTGCTGAGCTTCTTGTGAGTTGATGGATCTATACTCATCCAGGCAATTGGAGAGTATTCCATCGCACTCCTGACTTGTGTCTTGTAGATGGTGGACAGGTTTTGGGGAGTCAAGAGGTAAGTTAAGCACTGCAGAATTCCCAGCCTCTGACCTGCTCTTGTAGTCACAGTATTTATACGGCAGGTCCAGTTAAGTTTCTGGTCAACAGTAACCCCCAGGATGTTGATGGTGGGAAATTCAGTGATGGTAATGTCCTTGAACGTCAAGGGAAATGGTTAAATTCTCTCCTGTTGGAAATGGTCATTGTCTGGCACTTGTTTGGCGCATGTTACTTGCCACTTATCAACCCAAGCCTGAATGTTGACCAGGTCTTGCTGCATACAGGCACAGACTGCTTCAGTACTTGAGGAGTTGGGAATCAGTTGGTTCAGTTGGCCCTGAACACTATGCAATCATCAGCGAACATCCCCACTTCTGACCTTATGATAGATGGAAGGTCATTGATGAAGCTGCTGAAGATGGTTGGGCCTAGAACACTACCCTGAGGAACTCCTGCAGTGATGTCCTGGAGATGAGATGATTGATCTCCAAAAACCACAACCATCCTCCTTTGTGCTAGGTATGACTCCAACCAGTGGAAAGTTTTCCCTCTGATTTCCATTGATTTTAATTTTGCTAGTCTCTTTGCAGCCCCATTCTGTCAAATGCTGCCTTGATGTCAAAGGCAGTCACTTTCACCTCATCTCTTGAATTCAGCTCTTTTGTCCATGTTTGGACCAAGGCTGTATTGAGGCCTGGAGCCACGTGGCCCTGGCAGAACCCAGAATGAACATCAGTGAGCAGGTTATTGCTGAGTAAGAGTCGCTTGGCAGCACTGTCAATGACACCTTCCATCACTTTGCTCAGTAGATTGATGAGGCAGTAATTGGTCACATTGGATTTATCCTGCTTTTTGTGGACAGGACATACCTGGACAATTTTCTATATTGCTGGGTAGATGCCAGTGTTGTAGCCATACTGAAACAGCTTGGCATCTGATGAAAGGTCATCGATCTGAAGCGTTAACTCTGTTTCTCTCTTCACGAATGTTGCCACATGTAAATTTTTTGAGACTACGCTGAAAATGATGAAATGATGAAAGGTGATTGACCTGTGAAGTTGGGCTGAATTTTCCCAAGAGCATTGGAACCCGGCATCACAACCATTTCCGTGTCCTGCCCCAGCTCCTGGTCATTGCGTGACATTGGTTGAATTTTGCGGGAAGTGACCAATTAGTGCATCAACTGTGCAATCGCCGTCCAGTTAGGGACGGTGGGTGCATCCAGGAGGTGATGGCTAGGCACGGCTGGACCAATTTCCAGATACAGCCTCAGTTATGACCACCTCCGTTGCAAAATTTCCCTGCCCCTTACAGTGACCTAGACTAACTCCTACTCCTAACCGCACCCCCACCCGCCTCATTTTCAGCACTCACAATCCGAGAGCTCTCCTTCCACAATAGCAAGCTTGTGGCAATGCAGGAACACCTCTTTGCTGATTCCCCCTTTTATACAAAAGACTGAATGACTGCTGTTTTAGTCAATGGCTTCCTGCTATGCGGCCAGCTTATCTGCTTGGATGAGGTGCTGGCCCATGCACCTCTGTCAAAACTGCACCTTTGTGGCAAAATACCTCTCAGTTGCCTGCTTAATCA
This sequence comes from Heterodontus francisci, assembly GCF_036365525.1. Classification (NCBI taxonomy): domain Eukaryota; kingdom Metazoa; phylum Chordata; class Chondrichthyes; order Heterodontiformes; family Heterodontidae; genus Heterodontus; species Heterodontus francisci. Next base: position 203,119,893 of record NC_090371.1, on the reverse strand, counting down.
TTTTAATTGCCTGCCCACTGCTTCCAGGTAGATGGCTGTCATGCCCGAGAAACCCCCTCCGGAAAAATCACACAGAGGCTGCAACACATCGGACAAAGAGCATGCCATCCTCACGCGTGAACTTGCTGGCACGCTCATCTCCAAACTCGCCTCTGCCTCTGTGGTAAAATTCAGCCCATTAATTCTGTTTCTCTCTCCAGAGATGCTACCAGAGCAGCTGAGTATTTATTCCAGGTTTCCAGCATGCGCAATATTTCGCTTTTGTGGTAGAATTTACGTGAGTTTCTCATAGGCTCTCATAGTCCAGGACAATTCCCCAGGCTCTCATAGTCCAGGACCATTCCCCAGGCTCTCGTAGTGCAGGACCATTCCCCAGGCTCTCATAGTGCAGGACCATTCCCCAGGCTCTCATAGTGCAGGACCATTCCGCAGGCTCTCGTAGTGCAGGACCATTCCCCAGGCTCTCGCAGTCCAGGGCAATTCCTCAGGCTCTCATAGTCCAGGACAATTCCCCAGGCTCTCATAGTCCAGGACCATTCCCCAGGCACTCATAGTCCAGGACCATTCCCCAGGCTCTCATAGTCCAGGACCATTCCCCAGGCTCTCATAGTCCAGGACCATTCCCCAGGCTCTCGTCGTGCAGGATCATTCCCCAGGCTCCCATCGTCCAGGACCATTCCCCACTGCTATCATAATCCAGGACCATTCCCCAGTCTCTCATATTCCAGGACCATTCCCCACTGCTATCATAATCCAGGACCCTTCCCCAGGCTCTCATAGTCCAGGACCATTCCCCAGGCTCTCGTAGTGCAGGACCATTCCCCAGGCTCTCATAGTGCAGGACCATTCCCCATACTCTCGTAGTGCAGGATCGTTCCCCAGGCTCTCATTGTCCAGGACCATTCCCCCCTGCTGTCATAGTCCAGGACCATTCCCCAGGCTCTCACAGTCCAGGACCATTCCCCAGGCTCTCGTAGTGCAGGAACATTCCCCAGGCTCTCATAGTGCAGGACCATTCCCCAGGCTCTCGTAGTGCAGGACCATTCCCCAGGCTCTCGCAGTCCAGGGCAATTCCCCCGGCTCTCATAGTCCAGGACAATTCCCCAGGCTCTCATAGTCCAGGACCATTCCCCAGGCTCTCATAGTCCAGGACCATTCCCCAGGCTCTCATAGTCCAGGACCATTCCCCAGGCTCTCGTAGTGCAGGATCATTCCCCAGGCTCCCATCGTCCAGGACCATTCCCCACTGCTATCATAATCCAGGACCATTCCCCAGGCTCTCATATTCCAGGACCATTCCCCACTGCTATCATAATCCAGGACCCTTCCCCAGGCTCTCATAGTCCTGGACCATTCCCCAGGCTCTCGTAGTGCAGGACCATTCCCCATACTCTCGTAGTGCAGGATCATTCCCCAGGCTCTCATTGACCAGGACCATTCCCCCCTGCTGTCATAGTCCAGGACCATTCCCCAGGCTCTCACAGTCCAGGACCATTCCCCAAGCTCTCATAGTGCAGGACCATTCCCCAGGCTCTCGTAGTGCAGGACCATTCCCCAGGCTCTCGCAGTGCAGGACCATTCCCCAGTGCTATCATAATCCAGGACTATTCCCCAGGCTCTCATAGTCCAGGACAATTCCCCAGGCACATAGGCCAGGACCATTCCCCACTGCTATCATAATTCAGGACCATTCCCCAGGCACTCATAGTCCAAGACCATTCCCCAGGCTCTCATAGTCCAGGACCATTCCCCAGGCTCTCATAGTCCAGGACCATTCCCCAGGCTCTCATTGTCCAGGACAATTCCCCAGGCTCTTATAGTCCAGGACCATTCCCCAGGCTCTCATAGTCCAAGATCATTCCCCAGGCTCTGATAGTCAAGGACAATTCCCCAGGCTCTCATAGTCCAAGATCATTCCCCAGGCTCTCATAGTCCAGGACAATTCCCCAGGCTCTCATAGTCCAGGGCAATTCCCCAGGCACATAGTCCAGGACCATTCCCTAGGCTCTCGTAGTGCAGGACCATTCCCCAGGCTCTCGTAGTGCAGGACCATTCCCCAGGCTCTCGTAGTGCAGGACCATTCCCCAGTGCTATCATAGTCCAGGTCCATTCCCCACTGCTATCAAAATCCAGGACCATTCCCCATGCTCTCATAGTCCAGGACCATTCCCCAGGCTCTCATAGTCCAGGACAATTCCCCAGGCTCTCATAGTCCAGGACCATTCCCCAGGCTCTCGTAGTGCAGGACCATTCCCCAGGCTCTCGGAGTGCAGGACCATTCCCCAGGCTCTCATAGTGCAGGACCATTCCCCAGTGCTATCATAATTGAGGACCATTCCCCTGGCTCTCATAGTCCAGGACCATTCCCCAGGCACTCATAGTCCAAGACCATTCCCCAGGCTCTCATAGTCCAGGACCATTCCCCAGGCTCTCATAGTCCAGGACCATTCCCCAGGCTCTCATTGTCCAGGACAATTCCCCAGGCTCTTATAGTCCAGGACCATTCCCCAGGCTCTCATAGTCCAAGATCATTCCCCAGGCTCTGATAGTCAAGGACAATTCCCCAGGCTCTCATAGTCCAAGATCATTCCCCAGGCTCTCATAGTCCAGGACAATTCCCCAGGCTCTCATAGTCCAGGGCAATTCCCCAGGCACATAGTCCAGGACCATTCCCTAGGCTCTCGTAGTGCAGGACCATTCCCCAGGCTCTCGTAGTGCAGGACCATTCCCCAGGCTCTCGTAGTGCAGGACCATTCCCCAGTGCTTTCATAGTCCAGGTCCATTCCCCACTGCTATCAAAATCCAGGACCATTCCCCATGCTCTCATAGTGCAGGACCATTCCCCAGGCTCTCGTAGTGCAGGACCATTCCCCAGGCTCTCATAGTGCAGGACCATTCCCCAGGCTCTCGTGGTGCAGGACCATTCCCCAGGCTCTCGTAGTGCAGGACCATTCCCCAGGCTCTCGCAGTCCAGGGCAAATCCCCAGGCTCTCATAGTCCAGGACAATTCCCCAGGCTCTCATAGTCCAGGACCATTCCCCAGGCTCTCATAGTCCAGGACCATTCCCCAGGCTCTCATAGTCCAGGACCATTCCCCAGGCTCTCGTAGTGCAGGATCATTCCCCAGGCTCCCATCATCCAGGACCATTCCCCACTGCTATCATAATCCAGGAATATTCCCCAGGCTCTCATATTCCAGGACCATTCCCCACTGCTATCATAATCCAGGACCCTTCCCCAGGCTCTCATAGACCTGGACCATTCCCCAGGCTCTCGTAGTGCAGGACCATTCCCCATACTCTCGTAGTGCAGGACCATTCCCCAGGCTCTCATAGTCCAGGACCATTCCCCAGGCTCTCATAGTCCAGGACAATTCCCCAGGCTCTCATAGTCCAGGACCATTCCCCAGGCTCTCGTAGTGCAGGACCATTCCCCAGGCTCTCGGAGTGCAGGACCATTCCCCAGGCTCTCATAGTGCAGGACCATTCCCCAGTGCTATCATAATTGAGGACCATTCCCCTGGCTCTCATAGTCCAAGACCATTCCCCAGGCTCTCATAGTCCAGGACCATTCCCCAGGATCTCATAGTCCAGGACCATTCCCCAGGCTCTCATTGTCCAGGACAATTCCCCAGGCTCTTATAGTCCAGGACCATTCCCCAGGCTCTCATAGTCCAAGATCATTCCCCAGGCTCTGATAGTCAAGGACAATTCCCCAGGCTCTCATAGTCCAAGATCATTCCCCAGGCTCTCATAGTCCAGGACAATTCCCCAGGCTCTCATAGTCCAGGGCAATTCCCCAGGCACATAGTCCAGGACCATTCCCTAGGCTCTCGTAGTGCAGGACCATTCCCCAGGCTGTCGTAGTGCAGGACCATTCCCCAGGCTCTCGTAGTGCAGGACCATTCCCCAGTGCTTTCATAGTCCAGGTCCATTCCCCACTGCTATCAAAATCCAGGACCATTCCCCATGCTCTCATAGTGCAGGACCATTCCCCAGGCTCTCGTAGTGCAGGACCATTCCCCAGGCTCTCATAGTGCAGGACCATTCCCCAGGCTCTCGTAGTGCAGGACCATTCCCCAGGCTCTCGCAGTCCAGGGCAAATCCCCAGGCTCTCATAGTCCAGGACAATTCCCCAGGCTCTCATAGTCCAGGACCATTCCCCAGGCTCTCATAGTCCAGGACCATTCCCCAGGCTCTCATAGTCCAGGACCATTCCCCAGGCTCTCGTAGTGTAGGATCATTCCCCAGGCTCCCATCATCCAGGACCATTCCCCACTGCTATCATAATCCAGGAATATTCCCCAGGCTCTCATATTCCAGGACCATTCCCCACTGCTATCATAATCCAGGACCCTTCCCCAGGCTCTCATAGTCCTGGACCATTCCCCAGGCTCTCGTAGTGCAGGACCATTCCCCATACTCTCGTAGTGCAGGATCATTCCCCAGGCTCTCATTGACCAGGACCATTCCCCCCTGCTGTCATAGTCCAGGACAATTCCCCAGGCTCTCACAGTCCAGGACCATTCCCCAGGCTCTCATAGTGCAGGAGCATTCCCCTGGCTCTCGTAGTGCAGGACCATTCCCCAGGCTCTCGCAGTGCAGGACCATTCCCCAGTGCTATCATAATCCAGGACTATTCCCCAGGCTCTCATAGTCCAGGACAATTCCCCAGGCACATAGGCCAGGACCATTCCCCACTGCTATCATAATTCAGGACCATTCCCCAGGCTCTGATAGTCCAGGACCATTTCCCAGGCTCTGATAGTCCAGGACAATTCCCCAGGCTCTCATTGTCCAGGACCATTCCCCAGGCTCTCATAGTCCAGGGCCATTCCCCACTGTTATCATAATCCAGGACCATTACCCAGACTCTGATAATCAAGGACCATTCCCCAGGCTCTCATCGTCCAGGACCATTCCCTAGGCTCTCGTAGTGCAGGACCACTCCCCAGGCTCTCGTAGTGCAGGACCATTCCCCAGTGCTATCATAATCCAGGACCATTCCCCAGGCTCTCATAGTCCAGGGCAATTCCCCAGGCACATAGTCCAGGACCATTCCCTAGGCTCTCGTAGTGCAGGACCATTCCCCAGGCTCTCGTAGTGCAGGACCATTCCCCAGGCTCTCGTAGTGCAGGACCATTCCCCAGTGCTATCATAGTCCAGGTCCATTCCCCACTGCTATCAAAATCCAGGACCATTCCCCATGCTCTCATAGTCCAGGACCATTCCCCAGGCTCTCATAGTCCAGGACAATTCCCCAGGCTCTCATAGTCCAGGACCATTCCCCAGGCTCTCGTAGTGCAGGACCATTCCCCAGGCTCTCGGAGTGCAGGACCATTCCCCAGGCTCTCATAATTGAGGACCATTCCCCTGGCTCTCATAGTCCAGGACCATTCCCCAGGCTCTCGTAGTGCAGGACCATTCCCCAGTGCTATCATAATCCAGGACCATTCCCCAGGCTCTCATAGTCCAGGGCAATTCCCCAGGCACATAGTCCAGGACCATTCCCTAGGCTCTCGTAGTGCAGGACCATTCCCCAGGCTCTCGTAGTGCAGGACCATTCCCCAGGCTCTCGTAGTGCAGGACCATTCCCCAGTGCTTTCATAGTCCAGGTCCATTCCCCACTGCTATCAAAATCCAGGACCATTCCCCATGCTCTCATAGTGCAGGACCATTCCCCAGGCTCTCGTAGTGCAGGACCATTCCCCAGGCTCTCATAGTGCAGGACCATTCCCCAGGCTCTCGTAGTGCAGGACCATTCCCCAGGCTCTCGCAGTCCAGGGCAAATCCCCAGGCTCTCATAGTCCAGGACAATTCCCCAGGCTCTCATAGTCCAGGACCATTCCCCAGGCACTCATAGTCCAGGACCATTCCCCAGGCTCTCATAGTCCAGGACCATTCCCCAGGCTCTCATAGTCCAGGACCATTCCCCAGGCTCTCGTAGTGCAGGATCATTCCCCAGGCTCCCATCATCCAGGACCATTCCCCACTGCTATCATAATCCAGGAATATTCCCCAGGCTCTCATATTCCAGGACCATTCCCCACTGCTATCATAATCCAGGACCCTTCCCCAGGCTCTCATAGTCCTGGACCATTCCCCAGGCTCTCGTAGTGCAGGACCATTCCCCATACTCTCGTAGTGCAGGATCATTCCCCAGGCTCTCATTGACCAGGACCATTCCCCCCTGCTGTCATAGTCCAGGACCATTCCCCAGGCTCTCACAGTCCAGGACCATTCCCCAGGCTCTCATAGTGCAGGAGCATTCCCCTGGCTCTCGTAGTGCAGGACCATTCCCCAGGCTCTCGCAGTGCAGGACCATTCCCCAGTGCTATCATAATCCAGGACTATTCCCCAGGCTCTCATAGTCCAGGACAATTCCCCAGGCACATAGGCCAGGACCATTCCCCACTGCTATCATAATTCAGGACCATTCCCCAGGCTCTGATAGTCCAGGACCATTTCCCAGGCTCTGATAGTCCAGGACAATTCCCCAGGCTCTCATTGTCCAGGACCATTCCCCAGGCTCTCACAGTCCAGGGCCATTCCCCACTGTTATCATAATCCAGGACCATTACCCAGACTCTCATAATCAAGGACCATTCCCCAGGCTCTCATCGTCCAGGACCATTCCCTAGGCTCTCGTAGTGCAGGACCACTCCCCAGGCTCTCGTAGTGCAGGACCATTCCCCAGTGCTATCATAATCCAGGACCATTCCCCAGGCTCTCATAGTCCAGGGCAATTCCCCAGGCACATAGTCCAGGACCATTCCCTAGGCTCTCGTAGTGCAGGACCATTCCCCAGGCTCTCGTAGTGCAGGACCATTCCCCAGTGCTATCATAGTCCAGGTCCATTCCCCACTGCTATCAAAATCCAGGACCATTCCCCATGCTCTCATAGTCCAGGACCATTCCCCAGGCTCTCATAGTCCAGGACAATTCCCCAGGCTCTCATAGTCCAGGACCATTCCCCAGGCTCTCGTAGTGCAGGACCATTCCCCAGGCTCTCGGAGTGCAGGACCATTCCCCAGGCTCTCATAGTGCAGGACCATTCCCCAGTGCTATCATAATTGAGGACCATTCCCCTGGCTCTCATAGTCCAGGACCATTCCCCAGGCACTCATAGTCCAAGACCATTCCCCAGGCTCTCATAGTCCAGGACCATTCCCCAGGCTCTCATAGTCCAGGACCATTCCCCAGGCTCTCATTGTCCAGGACAATTCCCCAGGCTCTTATAGTCCAGGACCATTCCCCAGGCTCTCATATTCCAGGACCATTCCCCACTGCTATCATAATCCAGGACCCTTCACCAGGCTCTCATAGTCCTGGACCATTCCCCAGGCTCTCGTAGTGCAGGACCATTCCCCATACTCTCGTAGTGCAGGATCATTCCCCAGGCTCTCATTGACCAGGACCATTCCCCCCTGCTGTCATAGTCCAGGACCATTCCCCAGGCTCTCACAGTCCAGGACCATTCCCCAGGCTCTCATAGTGCAGGAGCATTCCCCTGGCTCTCGTAGTGCAGGACCATTCCCCAGGCTCTCGCAGTGCAGGACCATTCCCCAGTGCTATCATAATCCAGGACTATTCCCCAGGCTCTCATAGTCCAGGACAATTCCCCAGGCACATAGGCCAGGACCATTCCCCACTGCTATCATAATTCAGGACCATTCCCCAGGCTCTGATAGTCCAGGACCATTTCCCAGGCTCTGATAGTCCAGGACAATTCCCCAGGCTCTCATTGTCCAGGACCATTCCCCAGGCTCTCACAGTCCAGGGCCATTCCCCACTGTTATCATAATCCAGGACCATTACCCAGACTCTCATAATCAAGGACCATTCCCCAGGCTCTCATCGTCCAGGACCATTCCCTAGGCTCTCGTAGTGCAGGACCACTCCCCAGGCTCTCGTAGTGCAGGACCATTCCCCAGTGCTATCATAATCCAGGACCATTCCCCAGGCTCTCATAGTCCAGGGCAATTCCCCAGGCACATAGTCCAGGACCATTCCCTAGGCTCTCGTAGTGCAGGACCATTCCCCAGGCTCTCGTAGTGCAGGACCATTCCCCAGTGCTATCATAGTCCAGGTCCATTCCCCACTGCTATCAAAATCCAGGACCATTCCCCATGCTCTCATAGTCCAGGACCATTCCCCAGGCTCTCATAGTCCAGGACAATTCCCCAGGCTCTCATAGTCCAGGACCATTCCCCAGGCTCTCGTAGTGCAGGACCATTCCCCAGGCTCTCGGAGTGCAGGACCATTCCCCAGGCTCTCATAGTGCAGGACCATTCCCCAGTGCTATCATAATTGAGGACCATTCCCCTGGCTCTCATAGTCCAGGACCATTCCCCAGGCACTCATAGTCCAAGACCATTCCCCAGGCTCTCATAGTCCAGGACCATTCCCCAGGCTCTCATAGTCCAGGACCATTCCCCAGGCTCTCATTGTCCAGGACAATTCCCCAGGCTCTTATAGTCCAGGACCATTCCCCAGGCTCTCATAGTCCAAGATCATTCCCCAGGCTCTGATAGTCCAGGACAATTCCCCAGGCTCTCATAGTCCAAGATCATTCCCCAGGCTCTCATAGTCCAGGACAATTCCCCAGGCTCTCATAGTCCAGGACCATTCCCCAGGCTCTCATAGTCCAGGACAATTCCCCAGGCTCTCATAGTCCAGGACCATTCCCCAGGCTCTCGTAGTGCAGGACCATTCCCCAGGCTCTCGGAGTGCAGGACCATTCCCCAGGCTCTCATAGTGCAGGACCATTCCCCAGTGCTATCATAATTGAGGACCATTCCCCTGGCTCTCATAGTCCAGGACCATTCCCCAGGCACTCATAGTCCAAGACCATTCCCCAGGCTCTCATAGTCCAGGACCATTCCCCAGGCTCTCATAGTCCAGGACCATTCCCCAGGCTCTCATTGTCCAGGACAATTCCCCAGGCTCTTATAGTCCAGGACCATTCCCCAGGCTCTCATAGTCCAAGATCATTCCCCAGGCTCTGATAGTCAAGGACAATTCCCCAGGCTCTCATAGTCCAAGATCATTCCCCAGGCTCTCATAGTCCAGGACAATTCCCCAGGCTCTCATAGTCCAGGGCAATTCCCCAGGCACATAGTCCAGGACCATTCCCTAGGCTCTCGTAGTGCAGGACCATTCCCCAGGCTCTCGTAGTGCAGGACCATTCTCCAGGCTCTCGTAGTGCAGGACCATTCCCCAGTGCTTTCATAGTCCAGGTCCATTCCCCACTGCTATCAAAATCCAGGACCATTCCCCATGCTCTCATAGTGCAGGACCATTCCCCAGGCTCTCGTAGTGCAGGACCATTCCCCAGGCTCTCATAGTGCAGGACCATTCCCCAGGCTCTCGTAGTGCAGGACCATTCCCCAGGCTCTCGCAGTCCAGGCAAATCCCCAGGCTCTCATAGTCCAGGACAATTCCCCAGGCTCTCATAGTCCAGGACCATTCCCCAGGCTCTCATAGTCCAGGACCATTCCCCAGGCTCTCATAGTCCAGGACCATTCCCCAGGCTCTCGTAGTGTAGGATCAATCCCCAGGCTCCCATCATCCAGGACCATTCCCCACTGCTATCATAATCCAGGAATATTCCCCAGGCTCTCATATTCCAGGACCATTCCCCACTGCTATCATAATCCAGGACCCTTCCCCAGGCTCTCATAGTCCTGGACCATTCCCCAGGCTCTCGTAGTGCAGGACCATTCCCCATACTCTCGTAGTGCAGGATCATTCCCCAGGCTCTCATTGACCAGGACCATTCCCCCCTGCTGTCATAGTCCAGGACAATTCCCCAGGCTCTCACAGTCCAGGACCATTCCCCAGGCTCTCATAGTGCAGGAGCATTCCCCTGGCTCTCGTAGTGCAGGACCATTCCCCAGGCTCTCGCAGTGCAGGACCATTCCCCAGTGCTATCATAATCCAGGACTATTCCCCAGGCTCTCATAGTCCAGGACAATTCCCCAGGCACATAGGCCAGGACCATTCCCCACTGCTATCATAATTCAGGACCATTCCCCAGGCTCTGATAGTCCAGGACCATTTCCCAGGCTCTGATAGTCCAGGACAATTCCCCAGGCTCTCATTGTCCAGGACCATTCCCCAGGCTCTCATAGTCCAGGGCCATTCCCCACTGTTATCATAATCCAGGACCATTACCCAGACTCTGATAATCAAGGACCATTCCCCAGGCTCTCATCGTCCAGGACCATTCCCTAGGCTCTCGTAGTGCAGGACCACTCCCCAGGCTCTCGTAGTGCAGGACCATTCCCCAGTGCTATCATAATCCAGGACCATTCCCCAGGCTCTCATAGTCCAGGGCAATTCCCCAGGCACATAGTCCAGGACCATTCCCTAGGCTCTCGTAGTGCAGGACCATTCCCCAGGCTCTCGTAGTGCAGGACCATTCCCCAGGCTCTCGTAGTGCAGGACCATTCCCCAGTGCTATCATCGTCCAGGTCCATTCCCCACTGCTATCAAAATCCAGGACCATTCCCCATGCTCTCATAGTCCAGGACCATTCCCCAGGCTCTCATAGTCCAGGACAATTCCCCAGGCTCTCATAGTCCAGGACCATTCCCCAGGCTCTCGTAGTGCAGGACCATTCCCCAGGCTCTCATAATTGAGGACCATTCCCCTGGCTCTCATAGTCCAGGACCATTCCCCAGGCTCTCGTAGTGCAGGACCATTCCCCAGTGCTATCATAATCCAGGACCATTCCCCAGGCTCTCATAGTCCAGGGCAATTCCCCAGGCACATAGTCCAGGACCATTCCCTAGGCTCTCGTAGTGCAGGACCATTCCCCAGGCTCTCGTAGTGCAGGACCATTCCCCAGTGCTTTCATAGTCCAGGTCCATTCCCCACTGCTATCAAAATCCAGGACCATTCCCCATGCTCTCATAGTGCAGGACCATTCCCCAGGCTCTCGTAGTGCAGGACCATTCCCCAGGCTCTCATAGTGCAGGACCATTCCCCAGGCTCTCGTAGTGCAGGACCATTCCCCAGGCTCTCGCAGTCCAGGGCAAATCCCCAGGCTCTCATAGTCCAGGACAATTCCCCAGGCTCTCATAGTCCAGGACCATTCCCCAGGCACTCATAGTCCAGGACCATTCCCCAGGCTCTCATAGTCCAGGACCATTCCCCAGGCTCTCATAGTCCAGGACCATTCCCCAGGCTCTCGTAGTGCAGGATCATTCCCCAGGCTCCCATCATCCAGGACCATTCCCCACTGCTATCATAATCCAGGAATATTCCCCAGGCTCTCATATTCCAGGACCATTCCCCACTGCTATCATAATCCAGGACCCTTCCCCAGGCTCTCATAGTCCTGGACCATTCCCCAGGCTCTCGTAGTGCAGGACCATTCCCCATACTCTCGTAGTGCAGGATCATTCCCCAGGCTCTCATTGACCAGGACCATTCCCCCCTGCTGTCATAGTCCAGGACCATTCCCCAGGCTCTCACAGTCCAGGACCATTCCCCAGGCTCTCATAGTGCAGGAGCATTCCCCTGGCTCTCGTAGTGCAGGACCATTCCCCAGGCTCTCGCAGTGCAGGACCATTCCCCAGTGCTATCATAATCCAGGACTATTCCCCAGGCTCTCATAGTCCAGGACAATTCCCCAGGCACATAGGCCAGGACCATTCCCCACTGCTATCATAATTCAGGACCATTCCCCAGGCTCTGATAGTCCAGGACCATTTCCCAGGCTCTGATAGTCCAGGACAATTCCCCAGGCTCTCATTGTCCAGGACCATTCCCCAGGCTCTCACAGTCCAGGGCCATTCCCCACTGTTATCATAATCCAGGACCATTACCCAGACTCTCATAATCAAGGACCATTCCCCAGGCTCTCATCGTCCAGGACCATTCCCTAGGCTCTCGTAGTGCAGGACCACTCCCCAGGCTCTCGTAGTGCAGGACCATTCCCCAGTGCTATCATAATCCAGGACCATTCCCCAGGCTCTCATAGTCCAGGGCAATTCCCCAGGCACATAGTCCAGGACCATTCCCTAGGCTCTCGTAGTGCAGGACCATTCCCCAGGCTCTCGTAGTGCAGGACCATTCCCCAGTGCTATCATAGTCCAGGTCCATTCCCCACTGCTATCAAAATCCAGGACCATTCCCCATGCTCTCATAGTCCAGGACCATTCCCCAGGCTCTCATAGTCCAGGACAATTCCCCAGGCTCTCATAGTCCAGGACCATTCCCCAGGCTCTCGTAGTGCAGGACCATTCCCCAGGCTCTCGGAGTGCAGGACCATTCCCCAGGCTCTCATAGTGCAGGACCATTCCCCAGTGCTATCATAATTGAGGACCATTCCCCTGGCTCTCATAGTCCAGGACCATTCCCCAGGCACTCATAGTCCAAGACCATTCCCCAGGCTCTCATAGTCCAGGACCATTCCCCAGGCTCTCATAGTCCAGGACCATTCCCCAGGCTCTCATTGTCCAGGACAATTCCCCAGGCTCTTATAGTCCAGGACCATTCCCCAGGCTCTCATAGTCCAAGATCATTCCCCAGGCTCTGATAGTCCAGGACAATTCCCCAGGCTCTCATAGTCCAAGATCATTCCCCAGGCTCTCATAGTCCAGGACAATTCCCCAGGCTCTCATAGTCCAGGACCATTCCCCAGGCTCTCATAGTCCAGGACAATTCCCCAGGCTCTCATAGTCCAGGACCATTCCCCAGGCTCTTGTAGTCCAGGACCATTCCCCAGGCTCTCATATTCCAGGGTAATTCCCCAGGCTCTCATAGTCCAGGACAATTCCCCACGCTCTCATGGTCCAGGACCATTCCCCAGGCTCTCGTAGTCCAGGACAATTCCCCAGGCTCTTTTAGTCCAGGACCATTCCCCACTGCTATCATAATCCAGGACCATTCCCCAGGCTCTCTTAGTCCAAGATCATTCCCCAGACTCTGATATTCCAGGGCAATTCCCCAGGCTCTCATAATCCATGACCATTCCCCAGGCTCTCATAGTCCAGGACAATTCCCCAGGCTCTCATAGTGCAGGACCATTACCCAGTGCTATCATAATCCAGGACCATTCCCCAGGCTCTCATAGTCCAGGACCATTCCCCAGGCTCTCATAGTGCAGGACCATTCCCCAGGCTCTCGGAGTGCAGGACCATTCCCCAGGCTCTCATAGTGCAGGACCATTCCCCAGTGCTATCATAATTGAGGACCATTCCCCTGGCTCTCATAGTCCAGGACCATTCCCCAGGCACTCATAGTCCAAGACCATTCCCCAGGCTCTCATAGTCCAGGACCATTCCCCAGGCTCTCATAGTCCAAGATCATTCCCCAGTCTCTGATAGTCCAGGACAATTCCCCAGGCTCTCATAGTCCAAGATCATTCCCCAGGCTCTCATAGTCCAGGACAATTCCCCAGGCTCTCATAGTCCAGGACCATTCCCCAGGCTCTCATAGTCCAGGACAATTCCCCAGGCTCTCATAGTCCAGGACCATTCCCCAGGCTCTTGTAGTCCAGGACCATTCCCCAGGCTCTCAAAGTCCAGGGTAATTCCCCAGGCTCTCATAGTCCAGGACAATTCCCCACGCTCTCATGGTCCAGGACCATTCCCCAGGCTCTCGTAGTCCAGGACAATTCCCCAGGCTCTTATAGTCCAGGACAATTCCCCACTGCTATCATAATCCAGGACCATTCCCCAGGCTCTCTTAGTCCAAGATCATTCCCCAGACTCTGATATTCCAGGGCAATTCCCCAGGCTCTCATAATCCATGACCATTCCCCAGGCTCTCATAGTCCAGGACAATTCCCCAGGCTCTCATAGTGCAGGACCATTCCCCAGTGCTATCATAATCCAGGACCATTCCCCAGGCTCTCATAGTCCAGGGCAATTCCCCAGGCACATAGTCCAGGACCATTCCCTAGGCTCTCGTAGTGCAGGACCATTCCCCAGGCTCTCGTAGTGCAGGACCATTCCCCAGACTCTCATAGTCCAGGACAATTCCCCAGGCACTCATAGTCCAGGACCATTCCCCAGGCTCTCATAGTCCAGGACCATTCCCCAGGCTCTCATAGTCCAGGACCATTCCCCACTGCTATCATAATCCAGGACCATTCCCCAGGCTCTCATTGTCCAAGATCATTCCCCAGGCTCTGATAGTCCCGGGCAATTCCCCAGGCTCTCAAGTCCAGGACAATTCCCCAGGCTCTCATAGTCCAGGACAATTTCCCAGGCTCTCATAGTCCAGGACCATTCCCCACTGCTATCATAATCCAGGACCATTCCCTAGGCTCTCATAGTCCAGGACCATTCCCCAGGCTCTCATTGTCCAGGACCATTCCCCACTGTTATCATAATCCAGGACCATTACCCAGACTCTCGTAATCAAGGACCATTCCCCAGGCTCTCATAGTCCAGGACAATTCCCCAGGCTTTCATAGTCCAGCACAATTCCCCAGGCTCTCATAGTCCAGGACCATTCCCCAGGCTCTCGTAGTGCTGGACCATTCCCCAGGCTCTCGTAGTGCAGGACCATTCCCCAGTGCTATCATAATCCAGGACCATTCCCCAGGCTCTCATCGTCCAGGACAATTCCCCAGGCACATAGTTCAGGACAATTCCCCACTGCTATCATAATCCAGGACCATTCCCCATGCTCTCATAGTCCAGGACCGTTCCCCAGGCTCTGATAGTCCAGGACAATTCCCCAGGCTCTCAAAGTCATGAACAATTCCCCAGGCTCTCATAGTCCAGGACAATTCCCCAGGCTCTCATAGTCCAGGATCATTCCCCAGGCTCTCATAGTCCAGGACCATTCCCCAGGCTCTCATAGTCCAGGACCATTCCCCAGGCTCTGATAGTCCAGGGCAATTCCCCAGGCTCTCATAGTCCAGGACAATTCCCCAGGCTCTCATAGTCCAGGACCGTTGCCCAGGCTCTCATAGTCCAGCACCATTCCCCACTGCTATTATAATCCAGGACCATTCCCCAGGCTCTCGTAGTCCAGGACAATTCCCCAGGCTCTCATAGTCCAGCACCATTCCCCACTGCTATCATAATCCAGGACCATTCCCCAGGCTCTCATCGTCCAGGTCCATTCCCCAGGCTCTCATAGTCCAGGACAATTCCCCAGGCTCTCATAGTCCAACTGTCCTGAATCTGAACCCATCCTTAATTCTGGGGTCAGCAAATTTGAATATTACTGGGTGGAACAAATGCAAATGTCCTTCCAGCAACTGTCTAGTTATGCTGGGAGGCCTGGAAACTGCATGATGGGGAGTGGAGGTTGGGGTAGCCTGAGAGGGGGGACGAATCTTTGACAAAGTTGTAACTACTGCTCTTAAAGCTAGACTACTCTTGAAGCAATACGAGCATGTGGCATTTTCAAATCATGTTTGATAAAGAAGCAAGAAAAGAGTCCAAACCTTGGGGAACGACCGAATAATTACAGGCCAGTCAGTCTAACCTCAGTAGTGGGCAAATGATTGGAATCTATTCTGAGAGACTGGATAAACTGCCACTTAGAAAGGCATAGGTTAATCCAGGATAGTTAACATGGATTTGTTATGACACGATCTTGTTTGACCAACTTGATCGAATTTTTTGAAGAAGTAACAAGGAGATAGATCAGGGTACTGCAGATGATGTGGTCTACATGGATTATAGCAAGGCTTTTGACAAGGTCCTACATGGCAGACTCGTTAAAATAATAAAATCCCATGGGATGCTGGGAAATGCAGCAAGATGAATACAAAATTGGATCAGTGGCGGGAAACAAAGGGTAATTTTGAAGGCTGTTTTTGCAACAGAAGGGCTGTTTCCAGTGGTGTTCCGCAGGGCTCAGTACTGGGTCCCCTGCTTTTTGTGGTATATATAAACGGCTTGGACATAAATGAAGGGGGCATGATCAAGAAGCTTGCAGATGACACAAAGACTGGCCGTGCGGTAGATAGTGAGGAGGATAGCTGTAGGCTGCAGGAAGATATTGATGGTCTGGTCAGATGAGCAGAAAAGTGGCAAATGGAATTCAACCCGAAGAACTATGAGGGTGATGCATTTGGGGAGGTCAAACAAGGCAAACAAAGAAACGATTAATGGGAAAAAACTGAGAAGTGTAGAGCAAGTGAGAGACCTTGGAGTGAATATCCACAGATCCCTGAAGGTAACAGGACAGATTGATAAGGTGGTTAAGAAGGCATATGGAATCCTTTCCTTTATTAGCCGAGGTATAGAATATAGGAGCAGGGTGGTTATGCTGGAACTGTATAACTCATTGGTTAGGCCACAACTTGAGTACTGTGCGCAGTTCTGGTCACCTCATTCCAGAAAGGATGTAATTGTGGAGTTTGCAAGTTCTCCCTGTGTCTGCGTGGGTTTCCTCCGGGTGCTCCGGTTTCCTCCCACATGCCAAAGACTTGCAGGTTGATAGGTTAATTGGCCATTATAAATTGCCCCTAGTATAGGTAGGTGGTAGGGAAATATATAGGGGCAGGTGGGGATGTGATAGGAATATGGGATTAGTGTAGGATTAGTATAAATGGGTGGTTGATGGTCGGCACAGACTCGGTGGGCCGAAGGGCCTGTTTCAGTGCTGTATCTCTAAACTAAACTAAACTGCATTGGAGAGGGTACAGAGGAGATTTATGAGTATGTTCCCAGGACTGGAAAAATACAGCTATGAGGAAAGATTGGATCGGCTGGGGTTGTTCTCCTTGGAACTGAGAAGTCTGAGGGGAGATCTGATCGAAATGTACAAAATTTTGAGGGGCCTGGATAGAGTGGAGGTGAAGGACCTCTTCGCCTTAGCAGAGAGGTCAGTGACTAGGGGGCATGGATTTAAAGTGATTGGTAGAGGGGAGATGAGGAAAAATGTTTTCACCCAGAGGGGAACTCACTGCCTGAAAGGGTAGTTGAGGCAGAGATCCTCAACTCATTCAAAAGAAGTCTGGATATGCAACTTAGAGCCGTAATCTGCAGGGCTATGGACCAAATGCTGGAAGGTGGGATTAGAATGGGTAGATCGTTTTTCGGCAGGCACAGAAACAATAGGCCAAGTGGCCTCTTTCTGTGCCATAAACTTTCTATGATTTCTAGGAATGTTATATGATTATGACTAAAATTAGGCATGAGGATGGATAGAATATTGGAAGTAGATGGCAAGAGACTTCCTAATATGGCAAGTTACCCCTTTTTATAATAGTATAAGCTAGATCTGTGGATCTAGAGCTGTAGTGTGGAAATTAAGATTAAAGATGCAATTCTGGTTTAATTTGCATTGATGCACCTTAGCTCGGACGGGCTTATCTTATTCCCCCACTTCTAGCAAAACTTAGGACAGAACCAGGTGTAAAACCAGCATTTGGCCTTTATTGCAAGAGAATTTGAGTACAGGAGTAAAGAAGTCTTGCTGCAATTGTACAGAGCCTTGGTGAGACCGCACCTGGAGTATTGTGTACAGTTTTGGTCTCCTTACGTAAGGAAGGATATACTTGCCAAAGAGGGAGTGCAACAAAGGTTCACCAGACTGATTCCTGGGATGGCGGGATTATCCTATGAGGAGAGATTGAGGAGACTGGGCCTGTATTCTCTAGAATTGAGAAGAACGAGAGGTGAGCTTAGTGAAGCATACAAAATTCTTACAGGGCTTGACAGGGCTGATGCAGGAACGTGTTTCCTCTGACTGGGGGGTCTAGAACCAGAGAGGTTATGCTGGAGCTGTGTAAAACGTTAGTTAGGCCACAGCTGGAGTACTGTGTACAGTTCTGGGCACCACACTATAGGAAGGATGTGATTGCACTGGAAAGGGTGCAGAGAAGATTCACCAGGATGTTGCCTGAGCTGGAGCATTTCAGCTATGAAGAGAGACTGAAAAGGCAAGGGGTGTTTTCCTTGGAGAAGAGAAGGCTGAGGGGGGACATTATTGAGGTATACAAAATTATGAGGGGCATTGATAGATTAGATAGGAAGAAACTTTTTCCCTTAGTTGGGGGGTCAATAACCAGGGGGCATAGATTTAAGGTAAGGGGCAGGAGGCTTAGAGGGGATTTGAGGAAAACAAATTTCACCCAGAGGGTGGTTGGAATCTGGAACGCACTGCCTGAAGAGGTGGTAGAGGCAGAAACCCTCACAACATTTAAGAAGTATTTAGGTGAGCACTTGAAACGCCATAGCATACAAGGCTATGGGCCAAGTGCTGGAAAATGGGATTAGAATAGGTAGGCGCTTGATGGTCGGCACAGACACGATGGGCCGAAGGGCCTGTTTCTGTGCTGCATGACTCTATGACACAGTCTCAGAATAAGAGGTAAGCCATTTAGGACTGAGATGAGGAGGAATTTCTTCACTCAAAGGGTGGTGAATCTTTGGAATTCTCTACCCCAGAGGGCTATGGAGACTCAATCATTGAGTATGTTCAAGGCAGAAATTGATAGATTTCTAGATATTAAAGATATCAAGGGATATGGGAATAGTGTGGGAAAATGGCGTTTAGGTAGATCAGCCATGATCTAGTTGAATGGTGAAGATATGTGGGGCTGAATGGCCTACTCCTGCTTCTATTTCCTATGTTCCTATCTCACCTCACAATCATAAATTCCAATCCCCTCCCACCACTCCACCCCCGCACCACCGCCCCAATATATCTGCTGGGTTTACCCCCTATGATATCTCAGGTAGCAGTCTCCAGTTGTTGCATCTCACTTTAAAATGTTAAGAGATAAAAATTAAATGCAGGAATATTAAATAAAAGCCAGTCATTTAAATTTTTCACAGAATACTGGACATAGTTGTTGAACTCAGTCCTCAAAGGAAATTTCCAAAATTGCTATTCAATAAAAATGGAATTTGATTTATTCAGTCACTGTAAATCGGAGACCCTGATGTTATTCCTTACATGCCATAAACACGCCTATTGTTATAGATAGTAAATCATTTGACTCACTGAGAGCAGCACCACAGGAAATCTATTTTTTGAAAACTAAAATTACTGGATGGAAAATCATGAGGCACATTCCATGATCTCCAGCCATGTGTGAATCTCTATGGCAGGAACTCTGAAGATCAAAATTTATCCTAAAATCTTTTCCCTCATTAATGCTCACATTCAGGAAATGGGCTGATTTAATCTTTTCATCAAAGATACAATCTGGTCTTTTATATAAATGAAACAAACAGCTCAGTCTTTGCTGCAGGATAAATCACCCTGATAAAGATGTAACAATTTAATTTGAAATCTCCGTAAAGAGAATAAATCTTGTGATTGGAATTATTGTTGATGAAATCCTTGTGAATATCACATGCCTATTCTTCAGCTCAATTTTTGATTTTTAAAGTAAGCAATAATTTGGAAAGTGGAGTTGATGCTAAAGGTTGACTGGTAATCATCACTCAGATGTTACAGATAAATTACCGCTAACTGTTAACTTTTACTTTCAGTGAAGATTTTTTTTTCTGAATTGCACTGGCGAGCTTGTTTTAATCGCAGTGAGTATTTTAGTTCTTTTGATTTTAAAGGTGCAGGGGTGGATTTTATTATGTGTTGCTTTTGATCAAAGTAAGTAGAAAAATGTTGTCTGACTTAGACTCTTATGGCAATGTAATATCTTCATGTAGATTTTGGCAGGCTTGTAGCTACTGAAAGCAACATGCAAACTCCATGTTAAGGTGGCTTAAATGTTCCGTTGGAGTGAGGATTAGACAGGAAGTCTAATCTGGGGCAAGTAAAGGAAGTCTTTCCTCAGAAAGAAAATGGCTTGCATTTACACAGCGCCTTTCACAATCTCAGGATGTCCCAAAGTACTTTATAGCTAACAAAGTACTCTTGAAGTGTAGTCACTGCTGTAATGTAAGAAATACGGCAGCCAATTTTTGGACAGCAAGATTCCACAAATAACAATCTGATAATGACCAGATAAACTGCTTTAGTGATGTTGGTTGAGGGAAAAATATTGGCCAGGATTCTAGGCAGAACTCGCTTGTTCTTCTCTAAAATAGTGCCATGGAATCTTTTACATTCATCTGAGAGGGCAGACAGGGCCTTGGTTTTACGTCATATCTGATAGGCTGCACCTCCAACACTACAGCACTTCCTCAATACTGCACTGGCGTGTCAACCTAGATTTTGTGCTCATATCTCAGGAGTAGGACTTTGACCCACAACTTTCTGACTCAGAGATGAGTGGGACACTACTGAGTCACAGTTGAGATATATGGCAAGTGATTCTCATTCGCTGCCCAATTTGTCTGCACTGGAAAATACAGCAACCGGCAGTTGCTTTTTAAGAACAAAAAATTGCCTGCTCATTGGCCGCCCAACACAATTTTCACGTGAGTCTGCAAATGGCCGGCAGGTGCTCCTGCCCAAAGCAAGTTGGAGCATTCTTGACCAGGTAAAGACGGATTCTATGCCAGTTGTAGAATTTGTTTGTAATTTTCTGTGGCAATGAGCAGAGTGCAAGCTGGTCATTTACAAAGGGCCCAGAATGGGCTAACCAGCAGCCCTCAAAGAGACTGTTGAAGATTGCACATAAAAAGGCAACTAAAAATTCTGTATTAGGAATTCTGTGGGATTAGAAGCAATATTGTAACCCATTGCTGGCTGCTCATTGGGTGCCTTGATGCACCTCTTCCCCATTACAGTTTTCTTCAGGCTCTGTTTTGGTACAGAGTCACCAGATTTCCTGATCTATAGATTTGTGTGTGCCTGTCAACACACACTGAGTACTTGGCAGCTCACTGACCCAAACCAACTGAGGTCTAAACTTGAAAATCAATGCAGGTGAATGCAGAAAATTGCATCCCCTGCTCCCCACTATTGTTTTCCATTTAAAAATATGGGAAATATGTTGGATGTTGAACAGAAATCCTTTCTGAAAAATGCCCTTTTTATTTCACGATACTTTGTATTTATGGTATGGCATCCCATATTTGTCATGAAAAGTTTGGTTTCATCTATGGTTGTAAGCTTGTTCAGTGTAAGAAAGTGCTGCCAGGATGTGTTTGTAACATTGTTCCACCATGAAAATAGCAAAGGAAATAAATCAATTGTCATACACCTTCTAGTGCACTGTGCCACCATTTAACTGCTGGTACAAAGTAACGTAAAATTAAAAAGACTGATGGAAACACATAGCACAGCAGTCAGCATCTCCTTTAAGATGCTCTTAAAAAACCTACCTCTTTGACCCAGGTTAACTTTTTAATTGTGGCCCTTCGTCAGAACTTCACAGTATTAGCCCGTTTTTTTTTCTCTCGTAACTGAACTTTGTTTAATTTTAGGATAGCCAGCAGTTTAATTTTTTTTTTGCTCAATATGACTTGAATGAAGAACCAGTGAAAAATGTGTTTAAACATCACATACAGGCAGTAAACACATTACAATGTTGCAAATACATTTGTCTCAAGGAGTAGATACTGAAGCTGAATTTAAATTAGGAAATTGAAATGCTTTTCGTTGTTAACACACAGCAATGCCTTCAACAATTACGTCACACAATATATGTAACTTCTACAGATTTAGCATTTTCTGCAGTATCCTGAATTTTTAAAAATTCTGTCATGGGATGTGGGTGTCGCTGGCAAGGGCACCATTTGTCGCCCATCCCTAATTGCCCTTGACAACTGAGTGGCTTGCTGGACCATTTCAGAGGGCAGTTAAGACTCAATCACATTGCTGTGGGTCTGGAGTCACATGTAGGCCAGACCAGACCAGGTAAGGACGGCAGATTTCCTTCGCTAAAGGACGAGTGAACCAGATGGGTTTTTACGACAATCAATGATAGTTTCATGGCACCATTATTGAGACTAGCTTTCAATTCCAGAATTTTTTAAATTAATTAATTGAATTGATTAATGAATTGAATTTAAATTCCACCAGCTGTCATGGTGGGATTTTGAACTCATGTCCCCAGGGCATTGGGCTAAGTCTCTGGATTACTAGTTCAGTGACATTACCACTACGCCATCATCTCCCCATCTCTTTACCTTATCCAACACGCTTATAAGAATATATTTTAGAAGGAAGTAAATGAACTGTCCAAAAAGAAAAAAATGCTGTTATATTTTAATATATGAATGGAATTATCAATGTATATGGAAACTGAGTGTGTTTCAGTACAATGAACGATAAGGTTGAAAATTATGCTTTGCATATAAACAACTGAAAAGCAATTATAACAGAGTGAAAATTCTCCTGCATCTGAAAGTGACATGCTTCAAAGCTTCATCTGGTGGCATGAGATTATAATATTTATATGACAAGCAAATGCGTATTTGCAGAGAATTTTATTATTGCCTATCATTTCCCATTGTATATTAAGAAGCAGATAATGCCCCATTGGCATGCACGGGCTCGGGATTTGGAAGTTGATCAACGACAGGGCTAAAAATGTCAATCCCTCAAAGTTGTACTACTTTGGACTATGAGTAAGAGTTCATGAGGGTAGGGCACAGTGAGCAGGCTCAAGATCATTTGTAGAATATTCAGTAATATATTTATTATTTTGCTCAATATGATTCGAATGGAGAACCGATGGGTGATTGAACATCAGATATTGGCAGTAAACACATTTTACGTTGATGTAGATACATTCGTCCCAAGGAGTAGTTACTGAAGCTGAATTTAAATTTGGAAATTGAGATGCTTTTTATTGTTAACACACAACATTGCCTTTAACAATTACATCACACTATTGTCAGCTACAATATATTTTACTTCTAGAGTGTACATATACTTATATACTTTTTAAAATAACACTTCTAAATTTGGTCAGATTAGCCCTATTAATTTTATTTTCCTTGAATATAGTTAAAAACCTTCTGTTTTCCTTCTCAGTTGTTATGTTTTTCCATGCCTTCCCTATAGAGTTTATTATGGCCACATGGTGAGGGGCTTGGGTGGTTCAACTCTCACCTGACTGCAGCAAGTATTTCTGGTTATTCGGGTTTCACCCCTTTGTGTCTTATTTGTCAAATAAACAGACAGCGACAGGTTTTCTTGAAGGTTTAAAACTGAAAATCAATTATTTATTGAACAACATGCCTTATCCAAAAATTGTTGCAATCACATGCACACACACGCACACACACACACAAAGAGACAGATAGAGAGGAAAAGGGGTAAATGGGGTAGGTTTCAGTGGGGCGGGGAGTGGTCAAGGTAAACCTGTTGAATTCTCTAAGAAGCCAAGTTCCCATTGGTTACAGGCCTGAGGTGCTTGTAGGTTTCTCTCTTGGTTGAAAGTTTAGTTGAAGACAGTGAATCACTTCTAATTCACTGCTGCATACGTAAAGATGTAGAATTCTATAGCAGGGTGCTTCCCTTCTGACTTGTTGGATTCCTCCCAGCTCTTAGCTGGAAATAAGCTTCTTGGATGCTTCTTTCTGGGTGTCTCTCCTCTCTCTCTTATAGGACTGCCTTTTTAAGGTAAAAGTTTGTCACATCATCTACTGGTAGGAGACGCTGTGGTCTCTCCCCCATGGTGATCACAAAATGGCCCAATATGAGAAAAATCCGGTTATGATGTTTTCACTTCATACCTTCTTTGGGCTGGATAAAAAAAAATGGCAGCCCGCATGTGCAGGCTGCACGCTGCAGAGCTGCTGTGATCTAATGCGTGGCGGCTGCAAGGGAAAGGCAGGAGCTCTTCCTGCCTGATCAAGCAGCCCTGGATGAAGATTGCAGAGGAGGGTAGCTACGGTGGGGTCATCTGACGAGACTGAGTGCAGTGCCAGAAGAGGGTGAATGATCCATACGCTTGGCAAAGGTAAGTGGCAGTTTGCAGAACAACTCCGTTTGACCTGGGTGTCCCCATAGTACATGGGTGCCACTGCCATGTCAAAGACAGGGAGGTCAGGCGGAGAGGATTGATGCCACATGAGTGGCTGCATGAGTGAAACAACTCATCCTTGTTTGCACCTCAGAGCATGGCACATCCATGGCAGGATGAATCCATGTTCCAGACTGAACTTCCCCCACCTTTTGTTGAAGTGCCCCTGTTGTGAAGTGCCTCATGTTATTGTTTGGTAATGTTCAATATCTGCATCCTTGCTCTTCCAGGTGAAGAGGGCCCACGATGTGAGATAGGCATCCAGGACTGGTGGAGGGGTGCCGAGCTCAGGCCACTGACTCAGGCTAAAGAGGAGGCACTTGAGCTAGCTGGCAGCCAGGGAGGACATTCCATTTTGGACGTGGAGCTTGGGGTCCCGGAGGAACGGTCTTCTTTTTGACAGACACAATGATTACTCATACATTTCATATTTGGAGACAATGCCGTCATATTTGTGACATTTGCACTATGAAAACTAAAACTATGCTCTTCACGTTGTATCTTGTAGGGCGAAGCTCCAAAGCGACACTGGAGGCCCTGGAGACTTCCACCACCTCTGAGGAAGAGACAATCTCAGAGGACGCAGCGCCCCATGACACTCCTGCACCTTCCACCAGCACAGATATACTCACCTCGATAGGAATCCGTCCAACTTTAGAGTCTGGGTCACAAGCTGGTGAGAGCACCACACACATGCCCGAACACTAGCTGAGGCTGAGAAAGGCAATGCCTCTGACAGTTGGAGGACCATGGGTGGCCAGGCCCATGCTGAGCTCCAGGCTGATGATGATCCGCTGGTGTCGACAGCACAGGGCATGCTGGAGTTGCAGGAAGTTAAGGCAACATCTGGCAAAGATGCCACAGGCCATGCGCAGCCTTGAGCAGATGGTGGGGGTGTCCATCCAGGCCATGACAGCTGACATGTCCCAGGCATATAAGTGCATGGCTTCCTCCATCGAGAGGTTGGTGACCTTCGTGGAGAGCCAGATTCCACTGATACGCGCAGACCTACAAACCCTCGCCTTGGCCATGAGTTCGATGCAGCAGTGTCAAGGCGAGAGAGGGACCAGGGGCCTGGAGAGTGTTTCTGCTGCTGGTCCTTCTCGGGAGAGCAGCGAGGTTCTTACGAGCCTTGAGAGGAAGGAGGCAAGCCTGCGCTCCACATCTGGGATCTCCCTTCAGGATGATTCCAATGTGGACACTGGCTCCTCAGCCCTTCCACCGGTGAGTCCATTTCCAGCAGCCACGATGTCTGAGGACAGTCCTGCACTGGTGCAGGAGGCCCTCAGGCAGCCAGGAACTTCCAGGCCTCAGGCGTCCAGAGGACGACTGCCGAAGTCATCCAAAGCCAAAGGGTGTCCTGATCAGCAGCCTGTCTCCAGTCAAGTTGCTGGTGCTGAAGTCACACCGTGAAGGAGCACCCGCAAATGTTTCAAAAAGACGCCATGACACATGGGTTTTCACAGGTGACACGCCGAGGTATTATTCATTCTCAGTAAATGTGCTTTTCTAACATGTCTCCTTTTTCCTGTGTGCATAACGTATGCCAGCATGTACCGATTATGTGTCCTCTCATTACATCATTGGCCTGACAGAATTGCCAATGTAAGGAATAACATCATTGCCATGGCAGTACGCATGATGTGGCACTACACTGACACAGTCACATGGAGAATGGGTCAGTCAGTTGCTGCCAGTAATGCTGGAGAGACAGATGTCACAGATGCAGAAGACTGCAGACCAGATGAAGGACAATGGTGTGTGTTGTGGGGAGCATATGGAGCACTTCAGGGAGTGTGGAAGCACTCAGTGATCAGGCATTGTCATGCATCCCTTGCTTGCCGCTCACCATGTCTGCCCTCCATCGATGCTCTTCGTCCTCCCATGTGCGGCTGCTGCTGGATCCTCTCTATGTCCTCATCATCTGAGGATGTCTCCTGCTCCCGCACCTCATCATCCTGCAAGGCCTCCCCCCTCTGTAATGCAATGTTGTGCAGAACACAGCATACAGCAACGATGTGTGCAACCTGTCTGGTGCATACTGCAGGACCCCACCTGATCTATCCAAGTAGCGGAAGCGCATCTTCAGCATGTCGCTGACCTGCTGGATGGTAGCTCATGTTGAGCCGTGACAGGTGTTGTATCGCTCTTTAGCATCGCTGCTGGGATTCTTCACTTGCGTCAGGAGCCATGTCTGCAAAGAGTAGCCCTTGTGTCCAAGAATCCACCCCTGAATCTGAGCCGATGCCGTGAACAGCAGCAGCACCTGGGACTGGTGCAGTTTGAAGGAGTCATGGCAGCTGCCTGGAAAGCGGGCACCCACTTGCAGGAAGCGCTTCTTGTGGTCACATACTAGCTGCATGTTGAGCGAGTAGAAGTCCTTTGTATTGAGGTGTGCTCAGTTGGAGCCTTGATAGCCACACACATGTAGTCGATGACCCCTTGCACCTGTGGGAATTCTGCAATGGCCCCTCTCGGCCTGACTCTCCGGGTCTGTCCTGAAGCGAACATAGTCACTGGCCCTCCTGTGCAAGGCATCAGTGACCTCCCTGATACAGCGGTGTACTGCTGACTGTGAAACCCTACACAGGTCACCAGTCAATCCCTGGAATGATGCAGAGGTGTAGAAGTTTAGAGCTGCTGTCACTTTGAGGGCCATAGTGTCCACCAAAGCCCATCGGCTGCAGGTCATCATTCAAGAGTGCACAGAGATGTGTCACCGCTTCTCTGGATAGGACACTGGCGCTGTGACATCTGCAGGTAAGTCATACTGGTCCTATAGACCCACTGTCTTCTCTGGTCTCGAATGCGCCTTGATGGTCACTGCTGCTCGTGACTGGGAGTTTCCACATGGGCTGTGTCTGCCTTTTGGTTCAGTCTCCGGTGGATATGGCTCCTCACAGCATATAAATCTAGAAAGTCAGGGTGGACCAGCCCCATCTCTATGCTGGAGGTGGACTTGATTCCTTCAGTAGGTGAATGGCACCCATCAGGGCAGAGAGTGATGTGAATTGGTGCTTCCGCTGCATTGTATAGCATGACATTGCCTGTCTTAGCTTTAAATAAGAATGGGGCAACATGACCAGACTCATATTGGACGGCACAGTGGCGCAGTGGTTAGCACCGCAGCCTCACAGCTCCAGCGACCTGGGTTCAATTCTGGGTACTGCCTGTGCGGAGTTTCCAAGTTCTCCCTGTGTCTGTGTGGGTTTTCGCCGGGTGCTCCGGTTTCCTCCCACCACCAAAGACTTGCAGGTTGGTAGGTAAATTGGCCATTATGAATTGCCCCTAGTATAGGTAGGTGGTAGGGAAATAGGGACAGGTGGGGATGTGATAGGAAGATGGGATTAGTGTAGGATTAGTATTAATGGGTGGTTGATGGTTGGCACAGACTCGGTGGGCCGAAGGGCCTGTTTCAGTGCTGTATCTCTAAATAAAAATAAAAAATAAAATATGATTGCAGTTGCCTGGATTGGACCACTGGCAACATGAACCTTAAACTGCCTACCATTTGTGGCCCCCATCCCACATAAAGGAGTCATGGACTGCCACTGCTCCCCCATCCCTCCCCCAGACATCATTGGCCGAATGCAGGGTCAGCCCCTACCCCCCACAATGCCAATTGTTAATGGGCGCAGAGAGGCTCCCTTGATGGAACAAGGTTACAGGTTTCCTCCTATCATGAAATAACCTCTGCATTACCAACTCGTTCTTTCACACTAAACCCTATCACCAGGTTTCTTGGAGGCACCCAAGATCACGTCATTGGCACCAGCTGGAACTCATCATCACAAGGCGAGCCTCTTTAAACAGCGTTCAAATCACACGCAGCTTCCACAGTGCAGACTGCGACACCGACCACTCCCTGGTGTGCAGCAAGGTTAGACTCAAACCAAAGAAGCTGCATCACTCCAAGCAGAAGGGCCGCCAGCGCATCAACACTAGCAGAATTTCTCATCCACAGCTGTTAAATAAGTTTCTAAATTCACTTGAAAAAGCCCTTCAAAACACTCTTACAGGGGATGCAGAGACCAAGTGGTCCCACATCAGCGACGCCATCTATGGCTCAGCAATGACCACCTATGACAATCATGTGAAGCGGAATGCAGACTGGTTTCAATCTCACTTTGAAGAGCTGGAACCTGTCATAGCCACTAAGCGCACTGCATTGCTGAACTGCAAGAAAGCCCCCAGCAAGTTAACATCCGTAGCACTTAAAGCAGCCAGAAGCGCTGCACAAAGAACAGCCAGGCGCTGCGCAAATGACTACTGGCAACACCTATGCAGTCATATTCAGCTGGCCTCATCACCGGAAACATCAGAGGAATGTACGATGGCATTAAGAGAGTTTTTGGGCCAACCATCAAGAAGATCGCCCCCCCTCAAATCTAAATCAGGGGACACAATCACTGACCAACGCAAGCAAATGGACCGCTGGGTTGAGCACTACCTAGAACTATACTCCAGGGAAAATATTGTCACTGAGACCGCCCTCAATGCAGCCCAGTCTCTGCCAGTCATGGATGAGCTGGACGTACAGCCAACAAAATTGGAACTCAGTGCTGCCATTGATTTTCTAGCCAGCGGAAAAACCCCTGGGAAGGACAGCATTACCCCTGAAATAATCAAGAGTGCCAAGCCTGCTATACTTACAGCACTCTACGAACTGCTTTGCCTGTGCTGGGACGACGGAGCAGTACCACAGGGCATGCGCGATGCCAATATCATCACCCGCTATAAGAAAAGGGTGACCGCGGTGACTGCAACAACTACTGTGGAATCTCCCTGCTCAGCAAAGTGGGGAAAATCTTCGCTCGAGTCGCTTTAAACAGGCTCCAGAAGCTGGCTGAGCGTGTCTACCCTGAGGCACAGTGTGGCTTTCGAGCAGAGAGATCCACCATTGACATACTGTTCTCCCTTCGCCAGCTACAGGAGAAATGCCGTGAACAGCAGATGCCCCTCTACTTTGCTTTCATTGATCTCACCAAAGCCTTTGACCTCATCAGTAGACGTGGTCCCTTCAGACTACTAGAAAAGATCGATGTCCACCAAAGCTACTAAGTATCATCACTCCATTCCATGACAATATGAAAGGCACAATTCAGCACAGCGGCGCCTCATCAGACCCTTTCCTATCCTGAGTGGCGTGAAACAGAGCTGTGTTCTCGCACCTACACTGTTTGGGATCTTCTTCTCCCTGCTGCTTTCACATGCGTTTAAGTCCTCTGAAGAAGGAGTTTTCCTCCACACAAGATCAGGGGGCAGGTTGTTCAACCTTGCCCAGCTAAGAGTGAAGACCAAAATACGGAAAGTCCTCATCAGGGAACTCCTCTTTGCTGATGATGCTACAGTAACATCTCACACTGAAGAGTGTCTGCAGAGTCTCATCGACAGGATTGCGGCTGCCTTGCAATGAATTTGGCCTAACCATCAGCCTTAAGAAAACAAACATCATGGGATAGGACGTCAGAAATGCTCCATCCATCAATATTGGTGACCACGCTCTGGAAGTAGTTCAAGAGTTCACCTACCTAGGCTCAACTATCACCAGTAACCTGTCCCTCGATGCAGAAATCAACAAGCGCATGGGAAAGGCTTCCACTGCTATGTCCAGACTGGCCAAGAGAGTGTGGGAAAATGGCGCACTGACACGGAACACAAAAGTCCGAGTGTATCAAGCCTGTGTCCTCAGTACCTTGCTCTACGGCAGCGAGGCCTGGACAACGTATGTCAGCCAAGAGCGATGTCTCGATTCATTCCATTTTCGCTGCCTCCAGAGAATTCTTGGCATTAGGTAGCAGGACCATATCTACAACACAGAAGTCCTTGAGTCGGCCAACATCCCCAGCATATACTCCCTATTGAGCCAGCGGCGCTTGAGATGGCTTGGCCATGTGAGCTGCACGGAAGATGGCAGGATCCCCAAGGACACATTGTACAGCGAGCTCGTCACTGGTATCAGACCCATCGGCTGTCCATGTCTCCGCTTTAAAGACGTCTGCAAACGCGACATGAAGTCCTGTGACATTGACCACAAGTCATGGGAGTCAGTTGCCATTGATCACCAGAGCTGGCGGACAGCCATAAAGGCGGGGCTAAAGTGTGGCGAGTCGAAGAGACTTAGCAGTTGGCAGGAAAAAAGACAGAAGCACAAGGGGAGAGCCAACTGTGTAACAGCCCCGACAACTGTTCTAAACAGACAGTTTGGTAATGTTAGAATACGCATGCAGCCATATTTTGCAGCATTGTCCATTTTCTTAAAAAGGCAAAGTCAATTTTTATAACTTTTCAGTTTTAGTCCATAATTCTTTATTTTCACACTTCTCGTAAGCGTAACAAGCTTTATAAAATGTAAAAACTTTTTTTGCTTTTGAGTTAGAAAGTTGTAAGTTTACAATCCACTCCAGGATTTCAGCACTTCATTTAGACAAAGCGCAATACAGAGGGCCTCCTGAATCATCAGAGTTGCTGGAGTTCGGACAAAATACTAAACATTTGCTTGTTCAGAAAAAAGTAAAAATCCCGTAGCACCAGCTGAGGAGTGGGAGTTCTCTAGACAGCCTGGTTCTCATTTATCCCTCAATTTACACCATTAAAAAGATAGATTAACTGCTATTTTTTTCTCATTATTGTTCATGGTACCTTGCTATGTGTAAACGGCTGTTGCATTTGCTTACAAAGCAACTTTGAGGACATTTTAAAAGTAATTAATTGGCTGTAAAGTATTTTGGGATGTCCAGAGGATGTGAAAGGTGCTATATAAATGCAAGTTCTTTTTTTTTCAGACTATGTCCACAAAGATGATTCCTAATACAGTATGGTCTGGTGCATTTTCAGGTCATATTTTTCCACCTTTGCAATGTTGCCTGCCTCCATCCTTACCTCAACCTTTCTGTTGCTGAAACCCTCTGACATGCCATCATCACCTCCAGCCTCAATTACTCTAATGCTCTCCTTGCTGGTCTCCTATCCTCCACTCTCCACAAGCTCCACTTTGATTAAAACTCTGCTGCTCTGTTTTTAAAATTGTACCACACATATCCTGTGACGCAGGGAGTCTTGTTTGCATATCAACTTGACCTACACTGGCTCTTCATCACCTGATGTCTCAAATTTAAAATCCTCAACTTCATCTTTGGCTGAGCTTTTAGTTGCCTGATCTAATGTTTCCTGTCCTATCATGGCTTCTCTGAAGCACCTTGGGATGTGCTTACAGTAAAGGTGCTTTATGAATACAGGTTATTGTTGCCATAGTTCCATTACTCAGATGTTAACATGCATGGGAAATCCCTTATGAATATTTTGTATAAAGTGTTGTGATAGAGAATACATTTGCATGGGTGCTAATAGACCTTATTCGGTATTTTTAGTTTAGTTTAGTTTAGTTTAGTTTAGAGCTTGTACACACTACTGAGTCAGCGGCGCTTGAGATGGCTTGGCCATGTGAGCCGCATGGAAGATGGCAGGATCCCCAAAGACACATTGTACAGCGAGCTCGCCACTGGTATCAGACCCACCAGCCGTCCACGTCTCCGCTTTAAAGACGTCTGCAAACGCGACATGAAATCCTGTGACAATGATCACAAGTCGTGGGAGTCAGTTGCCAGCGTTCGCCAGAGCTGGCGGGCAGCCATAAAGACAGGGCTAAAATGTGGCGAGTCGAAGAGACTTAGTAGTTGGCAGGAAAAAAGACAGAGGCGCAAGGGGAGAGCCAACTGTGCAACAGCCCCGACAAACAAATTTCTCTGCAGCACCTGTGGAAAAGCCTGTCACTCTAGAATTGGCCTTTATAGCCACTCCAGGCGCTGCTTCACAAACCACTGACCACCTCCAGGCGCGTATCCATTGTCTCTTGAGATAAGGAGGCCCAAAGAGTTTAGAGATACAGCACTGAAACAAGCCCTTCGGCCCACCGAGTCTGTGCCGACCATCAACCACCCATTTATACTAATCCTACATTAATCCTATATTCCTATCACATCCCCACCTGTCCCTATATTTCCCTACCACCTACCTATACAAGGGACAATTTATAATGGCCAATTTACCTACCAACCTGCAAGTCGTTTGGCTTGTGGGAGGAAACCGGAGCATCCCCCATAAATGTACAAGTACCTCTTTTCAATATTTAGAATGTGCAGATTCAGGAGAATACATTTCCTTGTTAAGAAACACCATCCTGGACACTAATGTACAATTAAGGAAATTATCATGCCATAATTCAATTTTGCAAGCCTGATTCTACATTTCTTGAACATTTTTAAATTGCCACTGATACATTGCAGAGCCCTCTATTACCAATGTAGCTTCGTAATCCAGTTAAGAAACTGAGAACCTAAACATATGGGGTGCCTTAAAAATTAGTTGTTGGCTATTGAAAACTGCAGAGGTGGGGGCAATAGTTTGATGAACTCCTCAGCGCCCAAGGCCCTCCAATGCGATTTTCAGGCAGGCTTGTAATTAGGCAAACAGAATGCTAGGCTATTGTAACTGTGACGCTGCTTATATATGAAAATCGGGGTCTTATGCCGGTTGTAAGACTCTGCAATTTTCAGTTTTGTGTATTTGTACCAGGGGATGTAACCTAACCAACAGTCATATAAAGGCCACTGCAGAAAGGAGCGAACATTTTTATGCTGAGAGTTATTATGGGGCCAGGAACAGCAGGAGATTTCCCTTTGGTTGCACAAAAATACTGCATACCACTGCCAGCCGGTGCTGGGGCCCCAGCAGGATCAGCTCCTTCCACTTCCAAAGATCCACCACAGAGCCAGCTAAAAGTAGGAGATGACCAATTTCTACCCTTCCATAACTAGCGAGTAGCAGGTGGAATGAAGTCCAACAGGTTTTAGCTGGTGGCGTGGCTGCTTTATCAACTTGGTGTCTGTTTTCAGCAAAAGTTAAAAATCCACCTCATGCCGATATGTAAATACAAAGTTTACTAGCTGAACTAATTAAGAATACAGCAAACTTTGCCTGGTTCAGTTACATTTTTTTCTGGCGAGTTTGACTTTGTTTCCAAAGTACTAAGTTCTGTTACAATTGTTTACGAAGGTCAGGGTATGATTATCAATCATTAAACAATTGTAACAGAACTTAGTACTTTGGAAACAAAGTCAAACTCGCCAGAAAAAAATGTAACTGAACCAGGCAAAGTTTGCTGTATTCTTAATTAGTTCAGCTAGTAAACTTTGTATTTACATATCGGCATGAGGTGGATTTTTAACTTTTGCTGAAAACAGACACCAAGTTGATAAAGCAGCCACGCCACCAGCTAAAACCTGTTGGACTTCATTCCACCTGCTACTCGCTAGTTATGGAAGGGTAGAAATTGGCCATCTCCTACTTTTAGCTGGCCCTGTGGTTCAACTGTTCACTTTACGAAGGTCAGGGTATGATTATCAATCATTAAAGTGAACAGTTGAACTTGCTGTTCATCCGCTAGTGCGCTGTCACAACATTTACTTTAAAACGGTGTGGTGTTGCTGTAATGTACAGTGTAAGGGTTAATTATTTGGTGACTTTCTATTTTCTGTGGGTGCTTGACATGCTGATTCGACAGTGCAATGGGATTGTTGAAGCTCATCTGTTAAAGTACACGTAAGCTTTTCATTTTCTGTTTCAATTTTCTAATTTTGTCGATATTTTTAACTCCCAATGTAAGAGATTTTAACTCCTCAATATGTGGGGTTTAAACTCCCCAACGTGTGAGTCTTTAACTCTTCATCAAACGTGCTGAGTTTTAACTCCCGTAAGACATGGTTTTAAGTCCACTGGGCGCATGGTTTTATTCAACAGGTTCCTTACCCGGAAGCTAGCCTGATTGACAGTTCCTGGCACCCTGTTGGGTGGGGAATGTTACAGAAGAGGTCACAGTCCAGGATTCCTGCTTGAGACAGAGATCATGAAGGGGAGGGGCAGGGTGGATGTGCACAGTGTGTCTTGGAAGCTCGTGGTGTGATTGTAGGGGGTTGGAGAGAGATCAGATGCAGAGCTTAGGGGCTTTGTGATGGCTGGTTGGGTCTAGCCATGAGAGGGGGTGTTGATAGGGGTAGCTGGGTGATTGTGTGGGGGCGTGTCCAATTGTGGGAGTATCAGTGATAGCGGAATGTGTGTTCAATAGCTGGGTTAACTACATGCCCTCTAGTTTCGTACATTCTACAAAGCATGATTTTTATTAAAGCTTCTCGATGGGTGGCTAAGCCTTTTGTATAAAGCCAGCAGGGTCCTTGTTCAAAGAGGAAGGTTGAGGCCAAAGGATTTTTAAAAAAAGGTAGCATAGTTTTTATGCATGTTACTGGACTAGTAATCCAGAGGCTTGGACTAATGATCTGGAGACATGAGTTCAAAGCCACTGTGGCAGCTGGGGAATTTAAATTGTTAATTAAAAAGTCTGGAATAAAAAGCTGTTATCAGTAATGGTGACCATGTAAATAGTGATCGTCGTAAAAACCCATCTGGTTCACTAATGTCCTCCAGGAAAGAGAATCTGCTGTCCTTGCCTGGTCTGGCCTACATGTGATTCCAGACCCACAGCAATGTGGTTGACTCTTAATATCCCTCTGAAATGGCCCAACAAGTTGTATAAAACTGCTATGAAAAACTATAATAAGAATAATACTGAACGGATCACCTGGGATCAACCTAGGCATCAGATTTGGATACGATAATAGCACATGCAGCCCAGGAGACTCCTCATTAACATATGGGGACTTCTGCCAAACTTGGGAGAGCTGTGGCACTGAAAGTCCTCGATACTGACTCCAGACCCCATGAAGTCTCATAGCGTCAAGTCAAACACGGACAAGGAGATCTCCTGCTGATTACCACCTACTGCCATCCCTCAACTGATGAAACAGTACTCCTCCATGTTGAACACCACTTGGAAGAAGCACTGAGAGTAGCAAGGGCACAGAATATACTCTGGGTGGGGGACTCCAATGTCTATCAGCAAGAGTGGCTCGGTAGCATCACTACTGACGAAGCTGGCTGAGTCCTGAAGGACATATTAGAATTAGAATTAGAATTAGAATTAGAATATTACAGCGCAGTACAGGCCCTTCGGCCCTCGATGTTGCGCCGATCATCTGACCTACACTATTCCATTTACATCCATATGTCTATCCAATGACCACTTAAATGCCCTTAAAGTTGGCGAGTCTACTACTGTTGCAGGCAGGGCGTTCCACGCCCCTACTACTCTCTGAGTAAAGAAACTACCTCTGACATCTGTCCTATATCTTTCACCCCTCAACTTAAAGCTATGTCCCCTCGTGTTTGCCATCCTCATCCGAGGAAAAAGACTCTCACTATCCACCCTATCTAACCCTCTGATTATCTTGTATGTCTCTATTAAGTCACCTCTCCTCCTCCTTCTCTCCAACGAAAACAACCCCAAGTCCCTCAGCCTTTCCTCGTAAGACCTTCCTTCCATACCAGGCAACATCCTAGTAAATCTCCTCTGCACCCTTTCCATAGCTTCCACATCCTTCCTATAATGCGGTGACCAGAACTGCACGCAATACTCAAGGTGCGGCCTCACCAGAGTTTTGTACAGCTGCATCATGACCTCGTGGCTCCGAAACTCGATCCCCCTACTAATAAAAGCTAACACACCATATGCCTTCTTAACAGCCCTATTAACCTGGGTAGCAACTTTCAGGGATTTATGTACCTGGATACCAAGATCTCTCTGCTCATCTACACTACCAAGAATCTTCCCATTAGCCCAGTACTCTGCATTGCTGTTACTCCTTCCAAAGTGAATCACCTCACACTTCTCCGCATTAAACTCCATTTGCCATCTCTCAGCCCAGCTCTGCAGCCTATCTATGTCCCTCTGTACCCTACAACACCCTTCGACACTATCCACAACTCCACCGACCTTCGTGTCATCCGCAAATTTACTAACCCACCCTTCTACACCCTCATCCAGGTCGTTTATAAAAATGACAAACAGCAGTGGCCCCAAAACAGAACCTTGCGGTACACCACTAGTAACTAAACTCCAGGATGAACATTTGCCATCAACCACCACCCTCTGTCTTCTTTCAGCTAGCCAATTTCTGATCCAAAGCTCTAAATCACCTTCAACCCCATACTTCCGTATTTTCTTCAATAGCCTACCGTGGGGAACCTTATCAAACGCCTTACTGAAATCCATATACACCACATCCACGGCTTTACCCTCATCCACCTGTTTGGTCACCTTCTCGAAAAACTCAATAAGGTTTGTGAGGCACGACCTACCTTTCACAAAACCGTGCTGACTATCGCAAATATCTTCCAGATATGGCCTGCAGTAGGTGGTGAGAGAAATAATATGAGGGAAAACCCTACCTGACTTTATCCTTACCAATCAGATGCATCTGTCCATGACAGTATTGATATGAGTGATCAGTGTGCAGTCCTTGTGGAGACGAAGTCCCGTCTTCACACTGAGGACATCCTCTATGCTAATTGGGATAAATTCAGTACAAATCTAGCAGCTCAAAACTGGGCATCCATGAGGTGTTGTGGGCCATCAGCTGCAGCAGAATTGTGTGCCACCACAATCTATAACATCATGGTCTGGCATATCCTTCACCCTACCATTACTATCAAGCTAGCGGATCAACCCTGGTTCAATTAGGGGTGTAGGAGACCATGCCAGGAGCAGCACTAGGCATACCTAAAAATGAGGTGCCAACCTGGTGAAGCTGCAACACAGGACTACACGCATACTAAACAGCGGAAATAGCATGCTACAGACAGCTAAGTGATCCCACAACCAACGGATCAAATCAAAACTGCAGTCCTGTCACATTCAGTCGTGAATGGTTGTGGACAATTAAACATCAAGGGGCGGAGACTCCATGAATATTCCCATCCTCAATGGGGGAGCCTAGCACTTGAGTACAAAGGACAAGGATGAAGCATTTGCAATCATCTTCAGCCAGAAGTGCTGAGTGAATGATTCATCTCGGCCACCTCTTGAGGTCCTCAACATCACAGGTGCCAGACTTCAGCCAATTTGATTCACTCCATATGATATCAAGAAATGGCGGAAGACACTGGATATAGCAAAGACTATAGGCTCTGTGATGTCCTTGGGACGTGAGTGATGTTTAGCTGAGTTTGGTATAGGGTATGAGGCAAAGACAGAGAGACAAAAACTGTAGCAGCTGAACATAAAGGCTTCTCCATTTATTCTGTCTTAGTTCAGCATGCCATCAAGTCCTTGAAGTGAAGATTGAATCAAGTGCTGAAATACCTCAGCTGCTGAGCTGACTCCAGAGTTGAGCCTCTTGTATCGGAAAAGTCCGATGTAAGTAGAGAATGCAGTAAGATATCTTGATTCTTCTGCAAGCTCGATTTGATGGTGGCCTATGTTGAGGTCAAGTTTAGTGAAGTGTTTAGCACCATTCACTTTCCCTATGATGCCATCGATTGTTGGTGTCATAACTCACCACTGGTTAGAGTCATACCTAGCAAAAAGGAAGATGGTTGTGGTTGTTGGATGCCAGTCATCTCAGCCTCAGGACATCACTACAGGAGTTCCTCAAGGTAGTGTCCTCAGTCCAACCATCTTCAGCCAATTCATCAATGGCCTTTCTTCCATCATAAGGTCAGAAATGGGGATGTTCACTAATGATTGCACCGTGTTCAGTGCCATTGGCAACTAGCAGTCTGTGCCCACATGCAGTGACACCTGAACTTCATTCAGGTTTGGACCAATAAGTGACAAGTAACATTTGAGCCACACAATTGCCAAGAAATTACTTTCTCCAACGAGAGAGAGTCTACCCATCTCCTGTGACATTAAATGGCATTGCCATAATTTAATTCCCCCAACATCAACATCCTGGGGGTCATTATTGAGCAGAAACCTAACTGAACCAACCACAGAAACACTGTGGCTACAGCAGCAGGTCAGAAGCTGGATATTTTGTAGCAAGTAACTCACCTTCTGACTCTCCAAAGCCTTTCCACCCGGCACCAGTTAGGAGTGTGATGGAATACTCTCCACTTGCCTGGATGGG
The DNA here is from genome assembly GCF_036365525.1 of Heterodontus francisci. Classification (NCBI taxonomy): domain Eukaryota; kingdom Metazoa; phylum Chordata; class Chondrichthyes; order Heterodontiformes; family Heterodontidae; genus Heterodontus; species Heterodontus francisci. Next base: position 203,082,058 of record NC_090371.1, on the reverse strand, counting down.
TGCAGCTCCAACAGCGCTCAAGAAGCTCGGCACCATCCAGGACAAAGCAGCTCGTTTGATTAGCACCCCATCCACCACCTTCAACATTCGCTCCTTCCACCACAGACCCACAGTGGCAGCAGTGTGTACCATCTACAAGATGCACTGCGGCAACGCACCAAGGCTCCTTCGTCAGCTCCTTCGTCAGCACCTTCCAAACCCATGACCTCTACCACCTAGATGGAAAAAGAGAACCAACACATGGAAACAACATCACCTGCAATTTCCCCTCCAAGTCACATACTATCCTGACTTGGAAATATATTTTTGTTTATTCATTTTTTTTTGTGGGATGTGGGCATCTTTGGCTAGGCCAGTATTTATTAACCATCCCTAATGGCCCTTGAACTGAGTGGCTTGCTAGGCCATTTTTTTAAGAGTCAACCACTTTGCTGTGGGTCTGGAGTCACATGTAGGCCAGACCAGGTAAGGACGACAGATTTCCTTCCCCAAAGGACATTATTGAACCAGATGGGTTTTTTACAACAATCGACAATGGTTTCATCGTCACCATAAGACCATCTTTTTTTTTTTGAATTCCAGATTTATTAATTGAATTCAAATTTCACCATCTGCCATGGTGGGATTCGAGCCCGTGTCCCCAGAGCTTTAGTGTGGGCTCTGGATTACCAGTCTAATGACATTACCACAGTGCCACTACCACCCCCAGGAGGTCCTTTTACTGTCGCGGGATCAAAATCTTGGAACTCTCTCCCTAACAGCACTGTGGGTGTACCTACATCAGATGGGCTGCAGTGGTTCAAGAAGGTGGTTCACCATCATCTACTCAAGGGCAATAAGGGATGGTCACCAAATGCTGGCCTTGCCAGTGAAGCTCACAACCCGTAAATGAATAACTAAAAAAAATTCCATCTGTGTGTGTTCACGTGCATTTTGGCTGTCACTCCAGACCTGAGTTCAATACTTCTGTCTTATTTTTTTAACCTTTCGGTCCCCTTTTGCCTTTCTCCTCCTTCTTCCTGTCACTCAGCCTTGCCACCTATCATTTCTGCCCTCTTAGGTACTTTGCTTCCCTAACCAGCCCCCTGCCTCCCTCCCAACTCATTGCTATCGATCAGACTTCTTACTTACATGCCAGTATCCCAGACTTGAATCGCCCTTGAACAAGGCCAAGCTATCCTTAATGTCTCTCCTGGTGTTCAATAAATAGCCTATTAAGACACCAATCAACAACAGCAATTTATATAGCACCCTTAACATAATAATATATTCCAAGATGCTTCACAGGAGCATTGTAAAGCATTATAAAACAGTTGACACCAAGCCACATGAGGAGATATTAAAACAGAAGACCAAAAGCTTTGTCAAAGGTAGGTTTTAAGGAGCGTCATAAAGGAGGAAAGAGACATAGAGAGGCACGGAGGTTTAGGCAGAGAAGGCCAGAGCTTAGGGCTTCGGCACCTGGTGAAACGATTAACATCGGGGATACTCAAGAGGCCAGAACTAGACGAATGCAGATATCTCGGAGGGTTGTGGGGCTGGAGAAGATTACAGAGATCAGGAAGGATGAGGCTAAAGAGACATTTGAAAACAAGGATGAGCACTTTAGAATCAAGACATTGTTAACCAGGAGACAATGTAGGTTAGTGAGCACAGGGGTGATAGGCGAACAGGAATTGATGCGAGTTAGTACATGGGGGGGTGGGGGAGAAGGGCTGATGTGGGGGTGGCAGGGAGGTGGAGTTATTATCAAGGCCACTGCTTGTTTTCAATTAACTCAATAAAATTTAATTTGGATAGGAACAACAAGTTGTATTTATATAGTGCCTTTAACAACGTAATAAAACAGGAGACTTATCAAACAAAATTTGACACTGAGCTACATAAGGAGATATTAGGTCAGATGACCAAAAGCTTGGTCAAAAAGGTCCGTTTTAAGGATTGTCTTAAAGTAGGAAAGTGAGGTAGAGAGGCGGAGAGATGTAGGGAGGGTGTTCCAGAGCTTAATGCCAAGGCAGCTGAAAGCATAGCTGCCAATGGTGGAGCGATTAAAATCCAGGATGCTCAAGAGGCCAGAATTGGAAGAGCACAGATATCTCAGAGGGTTGTAGGGCTGGAGAAGATGACAGAGAAAGGGAGGGGCTAGGCCACGGAGGGATTTGAAAATGAGGATGAGAATTTTAAGATCAAGACGTTGCTTGACCGGGAGCCTGTGTAGGTCAGTAAGCACAGGGGTGTTGAGTAAATGGGACTTAGTGTGAGTTAGGACATTGGAGCAGAGGTTTGGATGACCTCAAGTTTATGCAGTGTAGAACCTGGGAGCTTGGCCAGGAGTGCATTGGAATAGCCAAGTCTAGAGGTAACGAAAGCAGCAGCAGATGAGCTGAGGCAGGGACAGAATTAGGCAATGTTTTGGAGGTGGAAATAGGCTTCTTAGTGTTGGTGCGGATATATGGTCGGAAGATCATCTTGGGGTCAAATATAACACCAAGGTTGAAAATAGTCTGGTTCAGCCTCAGACTGTTGCCAGGGAGAAGGATGGAGTCAGTAGCTGGGGAATGGAATTTGTGGCAGGGACCAAAGACAATGGGCTCAATTTTGTTCTCTTGTCGGAGGCAGGTTCAGTAGCGTGGGGTGGGGGGGTGGGGGAGGCAGAGAATCACCGTGGAGCCGCCCACCACAAAACCTGGCAGCAGTGTCCTCAGTGCCGCGAAAGGGAAGGTAACCTAACCAGAGTAGCATAGGGGAAGTGGGGTTTACAGTGGCCATTGCCACTATGCTGAGTGTCCAAGGGGCTTGTGTGTGAATGGGCGGGAGCATTAGGTGGTGCCATGAACTATGTCTCCATTGCCACCCCGCCATGTAATTGGGGGGATAGCTGCCACATTATGCAAAATGGCCACCTGCTGTGCAATTGCAGTGGTGCAGCTGTTCATGTTACAAACAGAACTTCCACCTTTATGCGCACCAGCTACCGCTCCTGGCGAAGTGATCATAAAATTCATCCCAAATGCTTTGGTCTTCCCAATATTTAGCGGGAGGAAATTACTGCTCATCCAGTTCAGGATGTCGGATAAACAGTCTGACAATTTAAAGGCAGTGGAAGGGTCAAGACAGGTAGTGATGAGCTCAAGCAAAATGATTTGTCATGCTTTTTGTGAGGACTTTTTATTGTTATAGTTATCAGTTGTATCAAATGAATACAATATGAATATACAGCTTTAAAAAATAAAAATTTATAAAATTAGGTATATTAAAACAAATTCAAATGTAATTGCTTTTTGAACTTGATCTGGCTTATTATAGTCACTTAGAGGTTAAATTGTGTGCAGGCATGAAGAAGAGCTTAAGCAAATATTACTCATCGCCCTGGAGGTCCAAAGTCTCTTGGAACATATTTCGTTAGTAATGTAAAACGGCTAAAGCTAATGTCAACAATTTGCCATTACACTGATTTAAAAAAATTACAGGGAAAATTTCCCCTGGTTCTGTGGCCAAGCTCCAGTCAGAACAGTGATGGCTATTTGACCGAACATGTGAGTAATTTTAACTTAATCATTCCTTATTACGAACAAATGATTCTCGTAGTTGTCAGTGCTCCACTTTGTGAGAGTAAAAGAAATCTTCATGACAAAGGTGCACTGACTGCTAATCATTTGTTGACCAAAATTTCATTCAGTATTTTTAACTTATTCGCAACATGTTTTGAATATGTCTCTCATTAGTTTTTGCTGAATTATTAACTATAGCAGTGATATGATGGTGCAGTAGATGGTTCTTCCAACTCTGCAGTGTAAAAGTAAAAAAAGGAAGAATTTTCATTCATATAGTTCCTTTCACATCGTCAAGATGTCCCAAGACACTTCATAGTTAATGAAATAGTTTTGAAATATGATCATTGTTATTACATAGGCAGTCAGTTGTGTACAGCAAGGCCAGAAGAGGTCCTGCAAAATAAATTTTGAAAATTTTATTTGGTTCCTTGTGGGCCAGGAAGAGCAAGTGTGCACCTCCAAATCCCACAAGGAAGCCTGGACTTACCCTGCCGTTGGCTTCCTGGCCCCATTGATCTTGTGCCAGAGGCTGCTCCCCTAGGTTCCTGGCAGTGGCCTCCTGCCACTCGATTTTAACGGCCTGTCAGCTGCTTCCCACTGACTTCCAGGTTGTTAAAATTAATCAAGCCCGAGAGCTGGCACTCATGACAGGACATGCCCTTTCTTTGCTGCAGTCGCACCAGGATTTAAATATAAGCCCGCATGTTGCAGACTAAAACAATACAAATGTTGAGAGGCCTACCACTTTGCTGTCATCATCTAGTTGGCTTGAGGAAGGATCCAAATCATACAATTCAAACACAAACATGCAGCATGATTTATTCAGTCATGTTACCTGGCTTTTGAATTTAACAAATCTAAAAACTTCAGGACTGTTCAAATCAGAGAGTTGGTTTGGAACAGTTGAAGTGACTGTGTCAGGCCAGATAGGTCCCATTGATGGTAAGAAGGAAAGAGCATCTATTTCTCTGAACATTAATTATAAAATATCTATTAGTATGGAGAGTGTGAACCATTTATGCTTTTTCTTATTCGAGAAATTATTATTGTCGAATAGTACTATAAATATGTACATATATATAACATTAATGTTGTTTATTAACTTGTTTATCTATTGTTCAAGACAATAATTTGGCAGTTAAGGCCTAGTGTTGTAACACTGTCCCTCCTTCTCTCTCTGTGAAGACAAGGGCCAAAAGTCATCAGCTGAAACATCAAGCGAGAAAGGCTTGAAATTAGGGCAGTACTCAGATAATCCAATGGCATAGGATGGGCAAGATTGACAGTGATTTCGCAGTGCTGGGAGTTTCCACATCCTTGGTCCTTAGAGGGGCCAAGCAGTGAGATCAGACCAGGCGTATTGGGCCATCAATGGATGTATGTGGGCCCTTCCAACCTCAGTCATCGAGCTTCTGTATGCAGATGTCTCTTGTGTGCGCACTCACTCTGAAACTGAGCTCCAGAGCACTGTTGATTTCTTCTCTGAAGCATATGAGAAAATGGATCTTTCACTAAACACTCGGAAAACAAAGGACCTCTTCCAACCAGCTCCCACAGCACAACATCTCCCCCTGTCAACCAAGAACAATAGCAAGATCCTGAGGAAGAGAGTATTTGATGATCAGGATCTCAAACCTGTGACTAAGATCATGGTTTATTCGGCAGAAGTGATCCCTGTGCTTCTATATGCTTCAGAGACTTGGACAACCTACAGCAGGCACCTCAAAGCACTGGAGAAGTACCACTGGTGGTGCACCGCAAGATCCTCCACATCTGGTGTCAAGAAAGGTGGTCCAACAGCAGTGTTCTCTCCCAAGCCAACCTGCCCAGCATCGTGGTGCTCTTCACCCAAAGCCAGCTCCACTGGGTGGGACATGTCATTCATGTGCCTGACACCAGACTCCTGAAACAACTGTCCAATTCAGAACTTGGTCGTGGCAAGAGACTCTCAGGAGGACAGCGGAAACACTTTAGAGATGTTCTCAAAGCATCTGAAGAGATAAAACATCCCCGTCAACTCGTGGGAATCTCTGGCTCAAGACTGATCTAGATGGTGAAAGTTCATTCTGGAAGGCATCATACACCTTGAGGGACTTCAGGAGCATGCAGAGGCAAAGTTGAGGCATCGGAGGGAGTGCACAAACCTCCAAACTACACATCTACCTGACCCTTCGAGCACAACCTGCCCCTCGTGGCAGAGCCTGCAGATCATGCATTGGACATACCAGACATCTCAGAACCCATTGAACAGGAGCTAGTCATTGTCGATCCTGAGGGACTGCCTAAGAAGAAGAAGAAATATGAGTCCCATCTGTGAACCCTGACTGGGATCATGACCTGAACTCCCGAAGATAAAGTGAATGGAACTTTATAGAAACTATTTACATGCAGCCCATTCACAAAGGGGGTCATGAAGCCCTAACTTTTCACTTTCTCAGAGAGGCATCAACACCTACCTCAGACAGGTCAACTGACATCACATTTTGCAGACTCTGGGGCAGGCAGATATCTAAGATACACTCCAGGTAGCACAGTCACCTGCCAATGCCTTGTAAGATAGGGAACATCTTCATGACCTCAGGAAGTCTGCTGGAATTACCAGTGAAAGTTTCTGCTGGCCACTTCCTGGTGCATGCCAGAAAACTCCTCCCATCCATGGATTTGAAACCCTCTCGTAGCTGAAGCAAATCTAAAAGGTTTTCTGTTTGTTATTCTAAATATACTATCAAACTTGCCTCAGACTAAGTGCATTAAAAACTTTAGATGATGTAGCAAGCAACAGTCACTGATGAGTGTAGAAAAAGCTATAGTGACAAAAAGAACATTGAGAGTGAAAAGGGCAAATAAGATACAAAACATTCTGGCCTGGTTGATATCCCTATTATTGTTATCAAAATTGTACACTTCCCCTATTCCATCTCATTCATCTTTCTTACTCACAGACCACTTTTTGTGGCATTTCACTGAGTGCATCCTATCTTGAAGAAATGTGATACCTCAAACCTTTCTAACCACCACTCGATTGTCATATGAGCTGCTGCTATTAACTCTCAAGTTATCCATTACTTTGAATCTTCTGCCTTAATCCATGATCACTGTTAGAGAGTACACTATGGAAGCAAGCTTGGAGCTGTTACAGTTCTGTGCAAAGGAATGGGAATACTAGACGTAATGTCTTCACTTGCAGATTTTATTATAGGAATATAGTGTTCACAGACAACACACAGATATAGAAGACCTCAGGTAACAATTGCTCAAGTTCAAGCTGCAAGGTGCCTATCTTCTTGTGACAATCATGCACAATTATACCCTTAGCTAAAGGAGATTACATCATATCTCTTCCATGTCCCTTACACCTAGTTTACATTAGGTATCATTAACTCAACATTCAAAAGACTCACTGTCCCATGGTAGCAAGAGGTGAAAGGCTGCACAGTACAAACCTAGGACATAACCTTATCTATTTACATGTACTGAAAAGGATAAACTTATAGAAAAACAGAAAATGCTGCACTCAGCAGGTCAGGCAGCAATTGTGGAGAGAGAAACAGAGTTAATGGAATGAATTTTAACCCCAGGTAAGATGTTTAAAAATGTAAAAATTTCAAATCCAACCCCAACTTGTCAGTTTCCGGGTTTAAACAAGGGAGGAAAAGAGTGGGCAGCCAGCTCATTGCCAGGAGGTTGGCTGGCGATTTAAGTATTTTAATGAGGCTGACAGTGAATGTTTAATCTGCCCTTGAGAAACCCGACAGCTGAAGGGAGGCGAAGAGAGAATCAAACCATCTCCCCTTGACATTCAATGGCATTATCATTGCTGAATCCCCCACTATCAACAATATGTTAATGGTGTGTTGAAAGACAAAGCATTGGTACAGATTAGGTGTTAACAGACTGAATATTGAACAGCAGCAAGTGCAAACCTGAAAAAAAACAGTGCCATATTGTTTGCCTTTGCTCCATGACCTTTTGGTCAGCTATGTGGCCTTGTCCAATCTACACCTTCTCCTTTGTTATCTCTTGCCCCACCCCCACCTCACTTGCTTATAACCTGTGACTTTTCTAATATTTGTCAGTTCCGAAGAAGGGTCACTGACCCGAAACGTTAACTCTGCTTCTCTTTTCACAGATGCTGCCAGACCTGCTGAGTGTTTCTAGCATTTCTTGTTTTTATTTCAGATTTCCAGCATCCGCAGTATTTTGCTTTTATTTTACTGTTTTTAGGTGTTTTGATTAGACACAAATATTTTTTAATTTTACAGAGATGCTTGGTGGGTAGCAATGAAAGTCTTCAACGTAGCCCATGGCTTCTATAATACAAAACTGAGTACCCCACTACAAAAATGTACATTTTCGCAAGGTTATCTTTAAGTAAAAGAACATATAGTTTAGGACAATGTTTTAATAACCATAACAACAACATGTCTATTTAAAATAAATTGGGTGAGGGTGGGGTCAGGTTCTGACCAAGATGTGTTTTTTGTGTAATTACTGGTGGAATAATCAATGTATTTTCTGCAAAAATGTTTAAAGGAAAAAAAAAGGCTCAAATTGCTCTGCCCAACTAGCCTACACTCACCGCAACAGGTGTGCAGCAGAAGGGTCCAGAACTTGACTAGGATCTACAGTGGGCCTTGCAAGGAGCAGCACCTCTTGATTTTAACACAGTAGGATTTGGGAGAAGCAAGTCTGTCGAAGACAACATATTTGGAGTTAACAGGGAGCAAGAGAGAACAGTTCAGAGAATATAACCAGCTTTGTCTTGTATTTTAGAGGCAGAGAATGAACTACTCATTATGGCAGAGAGATGAAGGCAAAAAGCCACAAATATTAGGAGGGATTTTATCTCCCTCTGCCCAATGTAAATGGAGTGTAGCATCATTTATCATATCATTTACATTAATTTCCCCCATCACAGATCTTTTCCTTTGTTCTTTCATTGCAACCACCCCACCACCCCTGTCCCGCCTCTTTTCCCTGGTTCCGTACCTCCTTATAAACTATTAAATCTCTAACTCCTTCCAGTTTTTATGAAAGGTCATAGACCTGACACATTGGCTCTGATACTGACCGGGGCGTGTTGCTTAAGCAAGTTTAAGACAGGAAACCAGGAAGTCCATGTGGAGTTTACAGCATGCAACTTTTTCTTTGCCAGGTTCCGGGCCCTCATGTGAGCCTGATTGGCAGCCTTGGCTTCCAGTCAGGTGGAGAGCACTCCCACGGCCCAGGTCAAGAGCCTTCAGCTGCTAGTGGGCCTGTTGAGGAGTTCAGATCCCTGATTCCAGGGGCCCTGATCTTGTGGAGGGGGTCCAATCCAAGAGAAGAAGCTCAGTTTGGGGGGGCTTGGAAGAAGCTGGCCCATAAGCAGTGCTGTAAAGGCACTTAATTTCTCCCCAAAACTTACTTTTTGTTTATTCATTCATGGGATGTGTTCACTTGTTTGAACTTGGTATAGGCCTGATTGTTTGTTTGGAAAGATTGATTCTCAGCACAGTTGGTGGATGGAGTGTTGTGTATTCAGAGTAAAACTAAGATGAGTCTTTACTGGGAGCAACCATGTTGAAACTTTTTTTACAACTCCCAACAGGAAGGGCAGTATGCAAAATGTTTAGAATATACTACATTGAGGATATATCCACTCTTTAGGGCCAAGCAAGAATTAAACTAAACTGTGGGAGCAAGTTGCAGGAGGTTTGGTCACCTCCACCATTGTGGCTGGATAGCCAGGAATCATTCACCACAGTCATAGGGATGGTAATTATCCCAGTATATGAGATCTGGAAGCAGTTGGTAAAAAGATGATCTTTTGTTGAGACTAATTCTTACTATTTGCCTATTGTTGGCAAATCGGATTTCCCTTAAATGATTTCCTATTTAAATAGAATCAGCAGTAAACATATCAAATAAAGGGAAAATATATCAGAATAAAATTTCTTCAAACGGTGAGTTTTTTTCAGTGATTGTACCAGAAAGGCATCATCATTGATTCTTGAACTTGCTGTGTGCTGAATTCAACAATATTTCAGCATGTGAATATTGAATTTTTTATTGTGTATTGTCAAGCTCATAAGAAGTGCAGCGATGAAAATACAGAACCCAAACCGAAGAGTTATAAAAGAGCTTTCCTTTTAAAAAAAGTGGACAATGTACACCAAAGGCCAGATGAACTGGCCCTGTATATTCAAACTGTTTAACTGTCTGTTAAGGACAAAAGGATACATTCCAAGCTAAGAGGTGTCAATTACACCCGTCCCGAACCCATCAAGAGACATTCCTGAATTGAGTGGGTTCTTCTGAAACAAAGAAGGTGTGAAGTAGTCACATCCTGGTCCATTGTTGGTCTCACAGAGAGGGGGTCCTGTGTCTCCTAACAGAGACAACGGACTGGATTATGTTGTGCAGAAAATGGTGGCCCCAACGCTTGCTGCCCATGACGCCATGCTGCCACGATTCTGTGGCGGATGACCATTTAGCATATTCATGACGGCTGCCTGCCCCAATCATGCAGTGTCACCTGATGGGGCAGCAGGTGTTGGCACCATTTTTAAAAGGCTGCCAGTCCTGCAGACAGTCCAACAAAATGCAGAGTTGACCCATTCCCCCCTTCCCAATACAATTACTGCGGAGTTGACCCCTTCCCAATACAATTACTGCAGAGTTGACCCCTTCCCCACCTCAGTGGCACCAGCTTTTCCTGGACAGGAAATTGAAGGTGCGAGTGCTACACATCGCGCTGAAGATCGGCAACTGAAGGTAGTTTGCTGCAGGTTACATTTAAATTAATGCAAAGATCTAATCAGCCCATGGAAAGCAGGTTCCCATTGCACACCGGCGGAGGGGTTGCCCTGGAGCTTCCCCGTCTCCAGGAAGATTGGACCCAACAATCCTGGCATCGGGTTCTATGGCGGCCGCTGCCGCTCTGATTCTCTGGCCCCACCTGCAACGGAGCCCAATGTCGTGCTGGGAACAAAATCAAGCCCAACATGTGAGAGATTTTTACCTTAAAAAGTGGCTCTCTGGGGAGAGAGGGAGAGAGAGAGGAGAGTTTGCAACATCATAAAAGCTAGTCCAGCTGAGAGCTATGAGACATCCAGCAAAAATCAAAAATGGTGCCCTGCTATGAATTCTACCCTTCAATGTGGTGTAGCAGAGAACTGAAAGTGACCACTGCCCCCATACTGAAGTTTAACCACCAGAAATATCTACAAACAACCCAGGCCTGCAACTTTAAAAGAAAAACTGTCCTCTGAGAAGATTGAACAGGTTTACCGTAAATCCTGAACATCTACCTCACTCCAAACCACTCAACCTTTTCTTCTTTATCTATCTATTGTGTGTGTATGTGCGTGTATATGCGCGTGAGTGAATGTGTGCGTGGGTGTGGTTGCGACCATTTCGGGAATGAATATTCTTTAATAAATAGCTAATCTTCTGTTTTAAACCTACAAGAAAGCCTGTCACGGTCTGTTCATTTGGCAAATAAAACACAAGGGTTTAAAACCCTTGTAACAAAAATACTTGCTGTGGTCAGTTGGGAGGTGAACAGTTGGGACCACCCACACCCCTTACCACCTGGCCATAACAATATACATGATCTGTTCTTACTTATGTTGCCCAGTCCCCATTTTGAATTTAGTACAGTGCAGAGAGAAAGCAGAGTGCTGCAACCAACATGGAGGCTGCATCCAGTTAGAGAAATTAGATGGGCGACCACAGTTGGGGGTTGGGGGCAGGCTGAAATAGGATCTACATAAAGCAACAAGAGGGAGAAGATTGGATGGGATACCCTCTAGTTTGCTGAGGGAGATAAGGGTGAAAACTATGGAGGCTCTTACTACAATCTTCCAGTCCTCCCTAGATATGGAAGTCGTGCCAGGGAACTGAAGGATTGCAAATTTTACAACCCTGCAACCAAAGGCCAGTCAGCCTCATGTCAGTGATTGGGAAACTTTTAGAGACATTAATCTGGGACAAAGTTAATTTGGAAAATAATGGGTTAATAAATGAAAGCCAATGCTGATTTATTAAAGGCAAATAATGTTTGATCAACTTGATTGAGTTCTTTGAGTTAAAGGAGAGGGTTAATGAAGGTAGTGCATTTGATATTATGTATATGGAATTACAAAAGGAGTTTGCTAAAATATCACATAATAGACTTCTTATCAGAATTATAGGGGCAGTAGTTTCATGGATATGAAATTGGCTAAGGTACAGAAAGCCGAGAGTAGTGGTGAATAGTTGTTTTTCAGACTGGAGGGAAGTGTGTAGTGGTGTCCCTCAAGGGTTGATGTTGGGAACATTGCTCTTCTTGACGTATATTAATGACCTGGACTTGGGTACACAGGGTATAATTTCAAAGTTTGCGAATGATACAAAACTCAGAAATATAGTAAACATTCAGATGGATAGCAACAGACTGGTGAAATGGACAAACACATAACAGATGAAATTTAAAGCAATTGAGAAGTGTGAAGTGATTCATTTTGGTAGGAACAATGAGGACATACAATATAAACTAAATGGTACAATTTTAAAGGGAATACAGGAACAGAGGGACCTAGGGGTGTATATACACAAATCTTTGACAGTGACAAGATGTTGTCCAAGCCCCCTGTCATTTTGTCTGGGGCAGAGAAGGCTGAGGGTGGCTGCTTCCAACACGATTTTGCTGAAGGCAGAGGGGCCTGCTGCCAGGTGGAGACGCCGCCAGGTAAAGCCAGCCAGCCTCCTAGGTGGGCTGCCAGCGGCGATCACTGCATCACCGTGAACCCCCCCACCCACACTCACCAACGTCCCCGCCCCCCTCAACCCCGTCGCTGGGTCTGGCTGAATGGCCCCAGTGATCGCGAGCCCACATACCTTGCCCTGTGTCTGAACTCTCTCCGTACTGCAGGGCCTCCTGCAGTACCAGCAGTAGCCACTGCTCCCAGTGATGTTGCCGGTGCTGCAGAGCTGCCGGCCTTCTGGCTGGTCGGCAACTCTGGAGGCGGGAGCTCGTCCCTTAAAGGGTGGGCATCCCCGATGGCGGGCAGTTAATTGGTTGCCAGCGTGTGATAGCAACAGGGGTCCAACAGAGGGCTGAGGCAGGTTTTCCCCCTCCCTCCCACTACCTTCTGGTCCACTACCAGGAGCTCTGTCACCAGAATAAAATCTGACCCATAGTGTACAAAGGTCAGACAGTTATGCCAAACCTTTATAAAATGCTGGTTAGGCCCCAGCTGGAGTATCGTGTTCAATTCTGGGCAATGCACTTTAGGAAGGATGCTAAGGGCTTGGAGATGGTGCAGAAGAAATTTACTAGAATGGTACTGGGAAAGAAGTACTCAGTTACTTGGAGAGACAAGGTAAAGTGAGATTTTTCTCCTTAGAACAGAGAAGGCTAAGGAAAAATTTAATAGAGGTGTTCAAAATCATGTATGGTTTTGATACAGTATATGGAGAAACTGTTTCCAGTGGCAGAAGGGCCCGTAACCAGAGGACACAAATTTAAGGAAATTGGCAAAAGAACCAGAGCTGACCTGAGAAAATATTTTATACAGTGAGTTATATAATCCAGAATGCACTGCCTGAAAGGCTTAAAGGACACTGATAGGCATGGTTCCAACATAACCGCAGAATTGCAATCTGTGGATTTTGAGCCCTTTCTTTTCAAACTTCTGTGTACAAACAAAAACAATGTTCGGGAATGAATTTCACAGGTAGGAAAATTTGTGACTTGGATGTCTTGTTTGGACCTTTTTGATTGATAATGAAAGGAAGTTGAGGGCCTTTAAATGCCATACAGTTCCTGGCATCTCCATGGAGCTCTGGCTAAAGGACTAACAAAACTTCTTGTATGCTCTGATCATGCTACTGTAGAAATGGAAAGCCTGATGATGTCTCTGTTGAAAAGTGAGTGTGTGGTACTGAGTAGGCAAAGATGGCCTTCCCGCCCAGAGGACAATTGAGGCCCTTAGGCGGCCAATCAGTAACCACTTATGGGTCTCTTCCTGCGCCACTGAAATTAAAACAGTGGTGGGGGTGGGGCCTTTGCCACGCGCAGAGATTGCCCAGTAAAACAAGGCAACCTCCCTGCAGCCTTGGGGGGAAGCCTCCTCTGTGGGCAATCTGTGGGCCATTGGCAGCAAAGGCCAATTTTCCAGTAACACACCCCCAAGCCCTCATCGCCAGGCCCTTAAGCGTCTGAGTGCCGTTGAATCACGTTCGGGGGCTCTGAAAGACCAAGGTCATGTTCCCTCTGCCTTTTCGGTTTGGCACCTGGATACCTGCTGGCACGACTAGATTCAGCACTTTGTGTCCTCCTCACAACTTGTTTCCCCACCTGTCTTTGTATTGTCAGCAAATTTGATGACAATACATTTGGTCTCTTCATCCAAGCTATTAATATAGATTGTAAGTAGTTGCGGCCCCAGCGCAGATCCCTGTGGCATCATAATAGTTGCTGTTTGCCAACCTGAAAATGACCCATTTATCCCGACTCTCTCTTTCCTGTTAGTTAGCCAATCCTCTATCCATGCTAAGGAGGGCAGGAAAGATGAATGGCAGAACACTTTCAGTGTCAATCCCCACACTCTGGCCAGATTTTGTTCCCAGCCCGATGTCGGGTTCCGTGGCAGGGCGGGGTGGTGGGGGGGGGGGGCACTGGAAAATCAGAGTGGCAGCTGCCGCCACAGAACCCGACGCTGGGATTGTTGAACATGATCTTCCTGGTGGCAGGGAAGCACCATGGCCGCCCCCCCACTGCTCTGTGACAGGTCCCTGGTTTAAACATTTAAAATACCTATCTGCACACATTACTATGCCATCTGCCCCAATCTTCCCATCCGTTCCTGATCTTCAGTGTGATGTACGGCACTGGTGCCTTCACTTTTCCGTTCACAAGAAGCTGGCGCCACCGAGGAGGAGAAGGGGTCACCACTGCATTCTGAGTATAAATGGAAGGGTGGGGGAGTGGTCAACTCTGCATTCTGTGTAAGGAAAAGAGGGGAAAGGGGTAACTCTTCAGTATTTTGTGGATATGGGGGAATGGGGCCAACGTTGCGTTATTTTGAACTGTTTTCAGGGCTGGCACCTGCTGCAGCATCAGTTGACTCCGTGGACAGCATCGCCAATACTGCCCCCGCCATATGATTGTTAGAGGGTGGGGGAGGTGGCCGCATTAATATGTTAAGTGGCTGCCCACTGCGTAATTGTGGCCGTGCGGTGGCACGACTCCCGTGTGGGGTGACCGCCATTTTCTGCAACAAAATCCAGCCCTCTGACTTTCACAGCATTCTCCTGTACAACACTCCTCAGGCCAACATCCCTAGCAGCTCCACTCGTTCCTCTCTCTCCAGGAACTTTATATGCCCATCTCAGCAGCCAACACACACACTCACCTTCATCCTGTTGCCCTCTTGCATCCACGCCTCACAATCACCCTCTACAAATATTGTCCTTGCCTCCTCTCCACACCAGCCATTGCAACACTTACAATTCTCTGCATTCCCTCCTTGCAGGAGAAGACAGCACACAACCTCAGAAAGAGGCAGAGACCCGAGTTGGTTCTCCATTGACAGACCCAATGATGGTCAATGGCAATGTGTGCTCACCTGGTCCACTGGAAATGAAATCTTGTTCTCGGAAGCTGCTGATGTCAGCAACGACTTGCCATGAAATCCTGAGCCTCCTGAGGCACTGGTACTCACACATTTCGAGAGAGCTGATCCTCTGCCTTTAGACCCTGTGCTGGGGGTCTCAGCTTCTTGGAGCTGGAACTCTGTGCCCAACCCTCTTCCTTGTGGAGTGGCATGTGGCTGAGGAGAAGGCAGCTGATGCTGGCATTACTCTGGCTGCTGATGCTGTTGGTGTTGCTGCTTCCATCGCTCTTCATCAGAGGTGGAAAGTGGAGCTGCATATGCACCTTCCATGCTGTGGTGAAGGCTGGCAGCAGGGAACTGTAGCTGAAGCTGAATGGTGCAAGACAGGTGAAGTGACTTCCAAGAAGTTGGCAATGACCTGTCAAGCAGTGAGAGCACTCTCCGAGAAGGAGTGTTGTGAGCAGCAGCCTCTCACCTGGCCATGGCTGGAGCTTTTCAGTTTCATTGATGAAAGGCTTCCCAGCCTGTCAGTTTCACTGATGAAGCTCTCCCTGCTGGGCACATGCCTAGTTAACTCTGGTAAGTTTCTGACAGCTTGGGAAATAGGTCTGCTTGTTGGTAAAGCCAGATGGCAGTGTTAAAAAGACACTTAATTGCTTGTTTCCATCATCTAATTACCTTCCCGATAGTTCCAATTGAGGGGTTCCCCACTCGCCTTCAAACTTGCCCAGTGAAACCTGGAAGTGGGCAGGAGGTTGTCTGGATCTTGAATGGTATCACTTTTCGGGAGTTTAACTCTCTGAACGCATCCAAACCCGCCTCCCCTTGCCTGTGAATATTCCTCACTATGGGCTGGATTTTACAGGGTTCCCGACATTGGGCGCTGTGGTGGTGGTGGGGGAGCTGGTGCGGGGGCTAGGGCTGGGGCTGGGGGGCGGCGGTGCTGGAAGATGTTTCCGGCAGCGGCCTGCCACGGAGCCCGCACCAGGAGGGCCGGGCCTGATCTTCCCAGCGGCGGCGAGGCCCTGTGGCGGCCCCCCCATTGCTGGGAGATGGAACCTGGCTTTGCATATTTAAAGTAGCACAATGAATACATTTAAATAAACTTACCTGGCATCTTACGGGCCCGCCGCAATCTTCAGCGCGGCGGCCGGCACTCCCACACCTTCACCTCCCTGTCTGGGGAAAGCAGGCGTGATGCTGGTGGTGAGGGGTGGGGAGGGAGTTAAGATTCTTAGTGCAGGGTAGGCACGGGGTCAAATAATCAACATGAGTGCAGGGGATGGTGGGAGAGGGTGAACTGTGAACTTTGTACAGTTTGTGGGAGGGTAAGGTCATATTTCAAAGGTTAGTGCTTTGGAGGGGGGAAGGGCACATAGTTAATGTTATTGGTATTGAGGGGTGGGAAAGGGGCAATAGAACCTTTATTGCAACAGTCGGGGGTGGGGTGACTTTAAATGAGCCGACAGGGTTGGCTGCTCTTTAAAAATGGCGCCAGCATCTGTGCACAGGCAGCAGATGCCATTGCCGGGGCAGGTAGCCTGCCCCCTCCACGTGATTGGTTGTGGGGGGAGGGGGGGGCGGGTGCGGGCTGACCCGGGTATTTAAATTGGCTGCTGCACGGCAGATTGCGGCGTGCTGCCTGCGGGTGTGGGCTGCCATTTTTTTTGGCAGGCGCTTAAAGTACAGCCCTATGTGTGTAATGTGAGTATCGAGAGGAAAAGAGATATGGAAAACAATATAATAAAACATATTTTGTGAAGAAGGAGGTTGCTTGGTAAAGAAATGTGTATATATGTAGATACTGTTTAATATTAGTTGTATATTAATATGACGTCATTCTTTTCCTTCTCTAGAAACCTGGCAGTCCTGCACGATGCAGACCAGTGATGAGGACGTAATTAATTGCATCGAAATGAGGACTGTGGATAATGAGCAAACTAAAAAAGTTAGTTCATCTTTTCCCCTCTTTTGTAGTTTGGTGAACGTCTTCAGTGCTGCCCTGTAATGTCAGCCTAGATTTTTGTGCTCAAGCCTCTGAAGTGGGTCTTGAACTCACAACTTTCTGACTCAGAGTTGAGAGTATGACCAACTGAATCATGACTGACATGGCAATGATGACTATCTTATAATTCTGTCCTCTACTTTTGGACTTCCCACAAATGGAAACATTTTCTCTATATCTACTGTATCAAATCCTTTCATAATCTTAAAGATCTCTATCAGGTCACCCTTTAACCTTCTCTTTTCTGAAGAAAAGAGCCCCAGCCACGTCATCCTTTCCTGATAAGTATATCCTCTCAATTCTGATATCATCCTGGTCAATCTTTTTTGCACCTTCTCCAGTGTATCTCCAAGTGTGGTCTAACCAAGATTCTATACAAGTTTAAGGTAACTTTCTTTGCTCTTCAGTTCCCTCCCTCTAGAATTGAACTCTAGTGTTTTGTTTGCTTTTTTTTTCATTTTAGTGATTTGTGTATCTGCACTTTTACATCCCTTTGCTCCTCTACTGCATTTCAACTCTTGTTATCCAAGCAGTATGTGGCCTCCTTAATCTTCCTACCAAAATACACTACCTCACACTTAACTATATTAAAATTCATTTGTCAATTACACACCCATATTGCAAGATTATTAATATCTTATATTTTGTCTTATTCTTCCTCAGTATGAACTGTGCCCCCAATTGTGTGTCAGCTGCAAATTTTGAAATTGTACTCTGATTCCCGAGACTAGTTTGTTTATGTAAATGGTAAATAACAGTGGTCCCAGCACCGATCCTAACTTTCGCCAGTCTGAGTAGTTACCCTTAACCCCTTCTCTCTGGGCTGGATTTTATTCCGGCAACAGGGTTCTCAGCAGTGGGCCGGAAGGTGATCCCGCCTCAGCCCTCTGTTGGGCCCCTGTTGCTATCACATGGCAGGCAGCCAATTAACTGTCCACCATTGGGGATGCCGTCCCTTTAAGGAATGAGCTACTGCCTTCAGAGCTGCTGGCCAATCGGAGGGCAGGCAACTCTGCAGTACTGGCTGCGGCACTGGGAGTGGTGGCCACTGCTGGTACTGCAGAAGGCCCTGCAGTACCAAAGACTGGAGCAGACCCTGGGAGAGGTAAGTTGGGTCGGGGTCGCAGGGGCCATTCAGGCCTGGGGAAGTTTTGTTATAGCTATACACAGCGCTGTTTAGGGCACATCTAAAGCACCGTGTTTTGGGCACCGCACCATAGATAGGACGTATTAGCCTTGGAAGAATGCAGCCTAGATTCACCAGAATGTTACCAGAGCTCTAAGGGTTAAATTATGCAGAGCGATTATGTAAACAAGGCTTGTACTCCCTGGAGCATAGTAGATTCAGGAATGATTTAATTGTGGTTTTTAGGATTTTGTAAGGAATTGTTAGAGTAGATATAGAGAGACTTTTTCCACTGGAACAGTCCAGGCCAAGGAGACATAACAACATCAGAACCAGGCCATTCAGGAGAGAAGCTAGGAAACACTTCTTCATGCAAAAAGTGGCAGAAATGTGGAACTCTTATGCAGTAAAAGCAGTAGATGCTAACTCAATTAATCATTTTAAATCTGAGATTGATGGATTTTTGCTAGCCAAGGATATTAAGACATATGGAGCCAAAGTAGGTAAATGGAGAAGGGTAGGTTGTGCCTCACAAACCTTATTGAGTTTTTCGAGAAGGTGACCAAACAGGTGGATGAGGGTAAAGCAGTGGATGTGGTGTATATGGATTTCAGTAAGGCGTTTGATAAGGTTCCCCACGGTAGGCTATTGCAGAAAATACGGAAGTATGGGGTTGAAGGTGATTTAGAGCTTTGGATCAGAAATTGGCTAGCTGAAAGAAAACAGAGGGTGGTGGTTG
This sequence comes from Heterodontus francisci, assembly GCF_036365525.1. Taxonomy (NCBI): domain Eukaryota; kingdom Metazoa; phylum Chordata; class Chondrichthyes; order Heterodontiformes; family Heterodontidae; genus Heterodontus; species Heterodontus francisci. The sequence goes on along the minus strand of NC_090371.1, from coordinate 203,063,055 downwards.
ATGGCAAATGTTCATCCTGGAGTTTAGTTACTCGTGGTGTACCGCAAGGATCTGTTTTGGGGCCACTGCTGTTTGTCATTTTTATAAATGACCTGGAAGAGGGTGTAGAAGGGTGGGTTAGTAAATTTGCGGATGACACGAAGGTCGGTGGAGTTGTGGATAGTGCCGAAGGATGTTGTAGGGTACAGAGGGACATAGATAGGCTGCAGAGCTGGGCTGAGAGATGGCAAATGGAGTTTAATGCGGAAAAGTGTGATGTGATTCACTTTGGAAGGAGTAACAGGAATGCAGAGTACTGGGCTAATGGGAAGATTCTTGGTAGTGTAGATGAACAGAGAGATCTTGGTGTCCAGGTACATAAATCCCTGAAAGTTGCCACCCAGGTTAATAGGGCTGTTAAGAAGGCATATGGTGTGTTAGCTTTTATTAGTGGGGGGATCGAGTTTCGGAGCCACGAGGTCATGCTGCAGCTGTACAAAACTCTGGTGAGACCGCACCTGGAGTATTGCGTGCAGTTCTGGTCACCGCATTATAGGAAGGATGTGGAAGCTTTGGAAAGGGTGCAGAGGAGATTTACTAGGATGTTGCCTGGTATGGAGGGAAGGTCTTACGAGGAAAGGCTGAGGGACTTGAGGTTGTTTTCGTTGGAGAGAAGAAGGAGGAGAGGTGACTTAATAGAGACATATAAGATACTCAGAGGGTTAGATAGGGTGGATAGTGAGAGTCTTTTTCCTCGGATGGTGATGGCAAACATGAGGGGACATAGCTTTAAGTTGAGGGGTGATAGATATAGGACAGATGTTAGAGGTAGTTTCTTTACTCAGAGAGTAGTCGGGGCGTGGAACGCCCTGCCTGCAACAGTAGTAGACTCGCCAACTTTAAGGGCATTTAAGTGGTCATTGGATAGACATATGGATGAAAATGGAATAGTGTAGGTCTGATGGTTTCACAGGTCGGCGCAACATCGAGGGCCGAAGGGCCTGTACTGCGCTGTAATGTTCTAATTCTAATACAGATCAGCCATGATCTCATTGAATGACAGAACAGGCTCAAGGGACTAAATGGCCTCCTTCTGTTCCTATGTTCCTACCTTTTCATTACCCTTGTCTACTCATTCTGTTACTTCTTCAAAGAATTCAGTAATTTGGTCAAGCATGACGTTCCCTTTTAAAATCTGTGCATATTACTTTTTATTATATTTTTTGTTTTCTAGATTTTTTTATTGCAGTAAGGATTCCATTATCTTTCAATAACATTATCTGTTTGCCAATCCTCTTACATTATTTTCTTTTCCAATAAATTTTCATATAAATGCAATGCTATCACTGCTATTTTTTCCCTAATTAATTTTAGCAGGCTTGGATGCAATCCATCCAGAACAGGGATTTTATCCTCTCTACATTTGATTAGTTTATCAGTCAACTTCCCCTTTTCTATTTTAAGTGTCCTCACATCTTTTCAGATCTCTTCTTCTAATGTTACTCTTCTAATGACTAACCTTGTTAGTCTTCCTGCTAAATACTGATGCAAAGTATCTGTTCAATATTTCTGCCATTTTGCTGTCATTGCATGTGAGTTTATCTTATGCATCCCATAGTGGCCCAGTCCTTACCATAGGAACAGGAGTAGGCCATTCAGCACCTGTTCCGCCATTCAATGAGATCATGGCTTATCTGTGACCTAACTCCACATACCCACCTTGGCTTCACATCCCTTAGATTTTTGTTCATCAAAGATATTACCAATCCCAGAGAGTTTCAAATGTTTATTACGCTTTGCATATAGAAGTGTTTTATAACTTCACTCCTAAAAGGCCTGACTCTGTCTCCTAATCCTAGACTCCTGGAAATAGGTCCTCCTGATCTACTCTGTCAGTTCCCCTTCATATCTTGAAAACTTCAATCAAGTCACCCTTAACCTTCTAAATTCCAGGCCGTATCACCCTAATTTGTGTAAACTCTCCTGGTAATTTAATCCTTGGAACCCAGACATCATTCTGGTGAATCTACGCTGCACTCCCTCCAAGACCTATACATCCTTACTAAGATGTGGTATGCAGAACTAAACGGAGTACTCCAGGCGTGGTCTAATCAGGGCTTTGTACAGCTGTATTAAAACTTCTACCCCTTTGTATTCTAGTCCTCTAGATATAAAGGCCAGCATTCTGTTAGCCTTATTGATTATTTTCTGTATCTGCCCATGATCTATTTACATGTGCTCCTAAGTCCCTTTGGACCTCTCCTGTTTCTAGCTTTTCAACATTTAGAAAGTACTTTGTTCTATGTGTTTTAGATTCAAAGTGGATGACCTTACATTCGCCTAAATTAAAATCCATTTAAGGTCATAAGGTCATAAGAACTAGGAGCAGGAGTAGGCAATTCAGCCCCTCGAGCCTGCTCCACCATTCAATATGATCATGGCTGATCTCATCTTGGCCTCAACTCCACTCTCCTGCCCGTTTTCCATAACCCTTTAACCCTTTACTAATTAAACATCTGTCTAACTCCTCCTTAAATTTACTCAATGTCGCAACATCCACCACACTCTGGGGTAATGAATTCCACAGACTCATAACCCTTTGAGAGAAGTAATTTCTCCTCATCTCTGTTTTAAATCTGCTACCCCTTATCCTAAAACTTTGACCTCTTGTTCTAGATTACCCCACCAGAGGAAACATCCTCTCTATGTCTACTTTGTCAATCCCCTTAATCATCTTATATACCTCAGTTAGATCTCCTCTCATTCTTCTAAACTCTAGAGAGTAAAGGCCTAAACTGCTCAATCTGGCTTTATAAGACAAACCCCTCATCACTGGAATCAATCTAATGAACCTCCTCTGAATTGCCTCGAATGCAACTACATCCCTCCTCAAGTAAGGAGACCAAAACTGTACGCAATACTCCAGGTGCGGTCTCACTAATGTCTGTACAGTTGCAGCAACACTTCCCTACTTTTATATTCTATTCCTTTAGCATTTGCCACAGTTTTGCCCATTCGCTTAATCTATTAATCTCTATTTGTATTTTTATGTTTCCATGTACACTGTTTACAATGCCCTCTATCATTGTGTCATCAACACGCTTGGGTATGTGGCTTTCCATTCCATCATCTATGCTGTTAATAAATATGGTGAATTGTTGAGACCCCAAGATCTCTGTCGGACACCACAAGTCACATTCTGCCAATTACAGTACTTCCTACTGTCCTGACATTTCCTGCCGCTCAGCCAATTTCCCTACCAGGTCAATAATTTGCCTTCAATTCCATGAACTTCAGCTAACAGTCTCTTATGAGGGCCTTCATCAAATGCCTTCTGGAAGCCCATATAAGTAATATACATAGACATTCACTTGTACCACTACTTTAGTCATCTCTTCAAACATTAAATCAGTTTCATTAGGTATGAGCTGCCTTTTACATTCTGGCTATTCTTTTGTTATTCATCTATCTGTAGATTACTTTACTGTTTGTTTTTATATTCCTTGATTCATCAAATTCATAGATCCTCTTAGCCTTCCGAATTGTTTCTTTTTCACTCCTTTTCTAACCTCTTTGTACTCCTTTTTGTCATCCTTTCCTTTATTGTCGATAGCCTGGACCTTCCGCTCAATTGCACTCTTTTTTTCATCACAATTTTCCTAATATTAATATATCTGGTGCAAAAGATTGCATAAATTTAAGTGCAAATTACATCCAGTGCAACTCAAGTTTCTGCAAATTTTGTGCTAGTTTCTGAAACATCAGGCTGAATTTTACCGGCCCCTCGATGCTGCGTGATGCGGCGCAAGCGCCGGTAAAATTCTGTGGAGAGAGGCCCGCCTCGGCCTGCGACGTCAAGAAGGGCCCGCCGCATATTACCGACAGCGGGGGACCTCGGTGTGGCCCTCACCCCCCGCCGCCTGGCGGAGGGCCCTTCATCACCATATGCAAAGTAACATTAATCATATGTAAATAAACTTACCTGCAGGCGGCGGCCGTCCCACGCTGATATTACAACCGCCGCTCGTGCTTTTCGTGCCTTCGGTACTCCGCATGGTGTTCTGAGGCGAGCACCTGGTGGGGAGGGGGGAGGAATAAAATTTTCAGGGCGGGAGGGGTGGGGGAGCAGGGAAAACCGAAGCTATTGGTTGTGTGAATGGTGGGAAAGCGGTAGAGGCCAAATGTTAGAAGGTTGGGGGGGAAAGTTCGGGAGGAATAAAGCTTTTTCTGACAATTGCCATTTAAATGACCATTGGGGAGGTTGGGGAAGGGCCTCCATCACAATTTTGTTTTAATAAAATTTTACAATGCTGCAACTTTAAATATTAAAATTTACTGAAGGGCTTAAAGCCCTTTATAAATGGCGCCAGCACCTGCATGGTGGTGCCGGGCGCTGTTGCCGGGGATGCGTCGCCCGCCCCCTCCATGTCATCGGGGGCGGCCACTCCACCGCCTCTATTTCAATGAGCCCCCACGTGAAATATCGCGGGGGCTCAGTGGTGGCTGCTCAATGCGGGCACACCGCTGTGTTCAAAGGGCGCCGCTGTGGAGTGTGGCGCCCGAATAACATTCAGGCCATCATGTTAGATACAGGCTCCGCCCTCAAAACTGGCCACACCGCTGGCTGAATTACTCCCCATTGGGAGTTTCCACTAATTGCAGCCGTTTGCAAGCTTTCAACGAAGATTCAAAATTAAGCTGAAACTTTTGTGTGCAAGGCCACTAATATGTACCTTTTGAAAGGTTTGAATGAATTTTATTTTTAAAAAATTACAAAGGATCCGTACACAAATCTAACTAGAAAATAGTTTTGTATATTTTTAAAGTCATTTTCAGTAATTTAGAAGCGGCTTACTCAAAGGTGGTGGATTGACACTGATATAAAATGCTTATTTTTTGTGATAAACCCATTTTCAACTGTTAATTAAACTTTACCAAGATGCCATTCTTAAATAGATCAAGGAATATTTTTTAAAGCAAAATTTTTAAAATATAAATTGCTTTTTAAAACACTGCCGATTGGACTGGTTCATGGCATATTTTGCATTTGGTGATATGTCAATGGGTTTGAGCTTAAACTCAGGGGAATTAAACACTTTTCAAAATTGGTGCAATTCTGGGTGCAATTTGTGCCAGAATTGCCAGAAACTTTGCCCCTCTGTATTTAGTGTCTGCCTTTCTCTTTGGTCTCAATTTTAGCCTCGTCTCTTTATCCATGGTGTTTCATTATTAGATAGCTTGTTCTTGTCTTTTAGTGGAATATATTTTTCCTGAACTCTAGTGATCATCTTTGTGAACATTTTGTACTGCTGTCCTATCTCTTTGTCAAAATTATTTTTCAGTTTTCCTTCCCTAGTTCCATTCTCATTCCATCATCATTAGCACTTTCCCAATCTTTTACTTTGGTCTTATGTCTTTCTCAGTCATACTTATGAAACCTTATCATGTTATGATTGCTATTGTCTAAATGTTTCCCTATACTTACTTCTCTTATGTGCACTGGTTCATTTCCCATTACTAGATACAGCAGTGATTCCTCTGTGTTTGGGCTTTTTATGTACTGGATAAGAAAGGAGTACTGTGCACATTGTAAAAACTCCATTTCCTTAGCCTGAAAATTGTATCCAATGGGCTTTCAGCTTTAATGGGGCTCCTTGCATTGTTTGGAATAAGGACAGGGGTTTGAGGAGTGGAGATTATTTTTGCTTTCCAGGTTGATCCTGGAGTAGTCGGTGACTTTGCCAGAGGACAGGGAGGTCCAATAGCTCTTCGTGACAGCGTCATAGAGTTTTACAGCACAGAAACAGGCCCTTCGGCCCAACGCGCCTGCACCGACCATCAAGCACCCGTCCTAACTAATCCCATTTCCCTGCACTTGGCCCGTAGCCTTGTTTGTTATGGCGTTTCAAGTGCTCATCTAAATACTTCTTGAATGTCATGAGTGTTCCTGCCTCTACCACCCCTTCAGGCAGTGTGTTCCAGAGTCCTACCACCCTCTGGGTGAAAGAATTCTTCCTGAACTCCCCTCTAAACCTGCCCATTACCTTAAATCTATGCCCCCTAGTTATCGACCTCTCCGCTAAGGGAAAAAGTTTCTTCCTATCTATCCTATCAATGCCCCTCATAATTTTGTATACCTCAATCAGGTCCCCCCTCAGCCTTCTCTGCTCCAAGGAAAACAACCCCAGCATATCCAGTCTGTCTTCATAACTGAAATGCTCCAGCCCAGGCAACATCCTGGTGAATCTCCTCTGCATCCTCTCCACTGGAATCACATCCTTCCTGTAGTGTGGCTACCAGAACTGTACACAGTACTCCAGCTGTGACCTAAATAGCGTTTTATACAGCTCCATCATAACCTCTCTGCTCTTATACTCTATGCCTCGGCCAATAAAGGCGAGTATCCCGTATGCCTTCCTAACCACCTTTATCTACCTGTGCTGCTGCCTTCTGTGATCTATGTACAAGAACCCCAAGGTCCTTCTGACCCATAGGGTCCTACTATCCATTGTATATTCCCTTGCCTTGTTAGATGGATTGTTAAACCAATTGCAATGCTAACATCTTCACCCTTTGGATTTGAGGAAGCAAAGATGGAATCTATACCAGAAGAAATGACCATAGGAGATGGTAAAGATTTTTCTGGGGATAAAGGCTTCAAAAGTAGAGGTGAAGGAGTGCTTGAGCAGATCGGACAACTGTTCTAATATTGCGGCGAATGGAAATCAAAGACTCGGCAGTTGAGAGTTTGAAAGTGTCGTTGTTAATGACTCGGGTGAGAGTGTTTACAAGAGATGGATGCAAAAGGAAGTAGGTTTGCAAGGTGGTAGTGCTATATAAGTGGTGTGAGATACAAGTAAGGGAAATGGGTAGCTATATTTGTGAGTGAGACCAAGGGTATAGAACGGCCACACTAGCTTGCAAGGGAGAGGGTTTGACTGTGATCAGGGATGGAACATACTACTCAACATGTAGCAAATGGTTATTGACTACAAATTGGAAATCTGGAAACTGCTACCAATAATTAAAACATTGTTAAAAGCAATGAAAGGGCTGCCAAACAGAATGTAGAAACATTTCAGGCAGTTGTATGTACATAATCTCACCCTGGCAAAGTACCTAACCTAGAGCTTGCCATGACTGCTCATGTAATTCAAGTTCAGTTAATTTCCTGGAGTTCTCCAAATTCACTCTTGGCCCTTGTCCATGAGCAATTCCAGAGGAGATCCATTACTGATATTGATAGTATTGATATTGATATATATACATTTTGATAAATCTATGAAACTCACCAATTTTTTATTGTGTCTGCTGGAAGCTCTCCTTCTTTATTTCCAATTGTGGCTATCACCACCAATGCCTCTGCCTTAATATTTAAGATAAGATTTCAGATTAGACCACAATTGAAGGTCTATCAGTGCTATGGTTGACTACCATAAATTGCTGATTTTAGAAGTTTCAGCTGTAAAATATGTCTGATATGATTATTTCTCACTTTAGACTAAGACAAGAAAAGGCAAGACAAGATCAATTTAAGCTGAGGGCTATAACATAGCAAAGAAAGTCAGGCAAATTAAGAAAATGCAAATTAAAATACACAACTTACAGGAAAAAAAATTGAGACAATAGCACTTAATTAATAAAACAGGTTAGTTACAGTGGCATGGAAATGGGAAGACAGATGGATGGAAAAGGATCTATCAGAAGATACTACACCTCATATCTAGCATTCTGATTCCTGGATTCAGATTATACCCATGCTCACTTTTCCATAATTGCAACTTTAAGTTAAGGATGTCAAAGTGGAGAAAAATCTACTACAAAAATAATGGCCCAGATTTTGCTGGAACAGGGCATTTTGCAGTGTACCCTGTTAGTTTGACATTGCCTATCATTCTTCGGCTTGAAAATATTTTATCTTGTGAGTTACTGGAACTGTGAACTCATTCAAAAGCGAGATTCTCTGGGCACAGTGTAGGCATGTCCCCACAAAGATAAAGGGTGGTATAGCCAAATCTAGAGCCCCCGATTATCTAGAAACATACAGCGTAGGTTAAAGAAGAAAAAGAAAGCTTATGGCAATCACAAAAAACTTAATACATTAGAAAGCCTAGAGGAGTATAGTAAGTGCAGGGGTGAAATAAAAAAGGAAATTAGAAATACAAAGAGAGGACATGAAAAAATGTTGACAGGTAAAATCAAGGAAAATCCAAAGATGTTTTATCAGTAGATTTAAGAGCAAGAGGATAACTAAGGAAAGGGTAGGGCCTGTCAGAGATGTACAAGGGAACTTATGCTTGGATGCAGAAGATGTGGGCAGGGTTCTTAATGAGTTATTTTGTCTCTGTCTTCATAAAGGAGAGGGATGATGCAGACATTGCCGTAAAAGAGGAGGAATTTGAAATATTAGATACAATAAACATAATGAGAGAGGAAGTAAGAGAGAGTCTGACATCCTTGAAAGTGGATAAATTGTCAGGGCTGGATGGATTGCATCCCAGGTTGTTAAAGGAAGCCAGGAAGGAAGTAGTGGATGTGCTAAGGATCATCTTCAAATCCTCACTGGATACAAAAGAGGTACCAGAAGATTGGAGGTCTGTGAATGTTATACCATTGTTTAAAAAGGGTGCGAGGGATAGGCCAAATAATTATAGGCCAGTCAATCTGACCTCGGTGGGTAAACTATTAGAATCAATTCTGAGAGATAGGATAAAGTGTCACTTAGACAGGCATGGGATAGTCAAGTTGGATTTGTTAAGGGAAGGTCATGACTTACTAACTTGATTGAGTTTTTTGAGGAAGTATCAAGGAGGATTGATGAGAGTAGTGCAGTGGATGTGGTCTACATGGATTTTAGTAAGGCATTTGACAAGATCCCGCGTGGCAGACTGGTCAGAAAAATGAAAGCCCGTGGGATACAGGGGAAGGTGGCAGGTTGGATCCAAAATTGGCTCAGGGACAGGAAACAAAGGGTAGTAGTTGACAGATGTTTTTGTGAATGGAAAACAGTTTCACAGGGCTCAGTGTTGGGTCCCTTGCTGTTTATGGTATATATTAATGATTTGGATTTAAATGTGGGAGGCATGATTGGGAAATTTGCTGATGACACAAAAATTGGTCATGTAGTTGATAGTGAAGAGGATAGCTGTAGACTTCAGAATAATATCAATGATTTGGTTGAGTGGGCAGAAAAGTGGCAAATGGAATTCAGTCTAGAGAAGTGTGGGGTAATGCATTTGGGGAGGGCAAACAAAGCAAGGGAATACACAATAAATGGGAGGATATTGAGAGGGGTAGAAGAAGTGAGAGATCTTGGAGTGCATATCCACAGGTCCCTGAACATGGCAGGACAGGTAGATAGAATGGTGAAGAAGGCATATGGAATGCTTTCCTTTATTGGCCGAGGTATAGAATACAAAAGCTGGGATATAATGCTGGAACTGTATAAAACGCTGGTTAGGCCACAGCTGAAGTACTGCGTACAGTTCTGGTTACCACATTACAGGAAGGACATAATTGCTCTGGAGAGAGTATGGAAGAGATTTACAGGAATGTTGCCTGGTCTTGAAAGTTGTAGCTATGAGGAAATACTAGATAGGCTAGGGTTGTTTTCCTTAGAACCGAGGAGGCTGAGGGGTGACTTAATTCAGATGTACAAAATTATGAGGGGCCCAGATAGAGTAGGTAGGAAGGACCTGTTTCGCCTCGTGGGGAGGTCAGTTACCAGGGGACACAGATTTAAGGTATTGGTAGAAGGATTAGAGGGGACCTGAGGAAAAACCTTTACGCCCCGAGGGTGGTGGGTGTCTGGAATTCACTGCCGAGAATGGTGGTAGAGGCAGAAACCCTCAACTCATTTAAAAGGTACCTGGGGACATGCACCTGAAGTGCTGTAACCTGCAAGGCTATGGACTAGGTGCTGGAAGGTGGGATTAGATTGGGTGGCTAGTTCTTTTTTCAGCTGGGACAGACGCGATGGGTTGAATGACTTCTTCTGTGCTGTAATTGTTCTATAACAGTATGATAAGGACAACTGGGCATTTAGGGTCTTAGTGAATGAAAGTACCAACAGTCCATCCCCATTAACTAATAAGATTTAGAGATTGAGAAAGAAACAGAGGAATGGAGGAAAAGGAGGGTGAATTAGAATGGGTGGATCGCAGCCAAATCAGGTATGGAAAGAGAAATAAATAGAGGAAAAGGTTAAATTAAGAGTGTGAGAAGAAAGAGACAGAAAGGAAAAGAAAAAAATGTAAAAATTCACATTTGAAATTTTTAAATCTCTAAGAATAATTGACGACATGAAGGAATGAGACCCAACAGTTTAAATTGTACCCTTTCTGGGTCAGATAAATTTATTGCATCAGTAATTATCATGTTGTTAAAAGGATACTTGCACTGTTAAGTACAAGCCCTACCTTTCTGCAGTGAGTTTAATTCAGAAAGCCAGCAAATCCTTAGAAATATCGGGAAGATTGAGAGCAAGCTGTCGCTTTTGCGAGGCTAATGGCCAAGCAGCCCAGATGATCCAGTAACTTGAGGCAATTCGCAATTCATGGGGTATTGCTTGCTCGCCACAAGTTACTGTACAATTTACACATTAATAACGGAGAGTGCCATTAAACTCACCATTATTTTTCATCAAATAATGGGCCGATATTTAGGCCTTAGATGTCTGCAGTATATTTTATAAATATGATATGAAGCTTTTAATAAACAATACAGTAACACAATCAGAGGATGTGAATAGTACATCAATCTTTATTTTTAGTATATTGACAAGCTGTCAGATTTGGATATCTAGGATAAATTAGATGGCATTTTAAGAAAAATGCCAACTTTATTGGGTGTTTGGACAGATGACTAGGTCTGGCTGTGTTGCACCTTCACCCTCTTACTCTCATTTTATTCTTCTCTTGCTTAACTTGCTTTCTTCCATATAATAACCTATCTAACATAGGTCATGCAAATTTGACAGCTATTGAGGTTTTTAAAAAATATATAGATAATGTTGAACTATGGATTCCAGGTAAATACTACTTGCAAGAGAATGATGCATATGGGAGGCATCTTATTCACTATGTACCAAATGTAATATTAACCAATATCCATCTGTAAAGTGGGGGGTTGGTTAGCTCAGTTGGCTAGATGGCTAGCATGTAGAAAGATGCCAACAGCACAGGTTCAATTCCTGTACTGGCTGTGGTAGTTCATGGAGGCCTGCCTCCTCACCTTGCCCCATGCTTGAGGAGTGGTGACCCTCATCACCAACTGTCTTTAATGGGGAGGGATGCCTATGGTCCTTTGGGACTATGGCTACAACAACAGCATCTAGAAAGTAATAGAAAACCAGATGGGCTCTTCCAAGCAACTAAAATGTGGTAATAAAAACTGCTGAAAATGTTTAAACAGGATCTTTTACCTTTCCAGGGATTGACCTGTCCCCTTATGGTCGCCTCACTGGTTGGAGCCCTTGGTTCATCATTTTTGTATGGCTACAACTTGTCGGTAGTAAATGCACCAGCAATGGTAAGTGAATCAAAACACAATGATAGAAACAGACCAAGAATCACATTGTTGCACTTTCGTGTATTCCCATCTTTCTCCACCCACCACTACTAACAGCCTTCAGTCAGCTAGGCCCAAAGGACCTAGAATTCCCTCCCTTAAACCCTCAGGTTTCTTTCTGTCTCTCCTCCTTTAAACACCCTATTTAAAACTCACCTTTTAGACCAAGCTTTTAGTCACCACTCACCCTAATATTTCTTTCTTTGGCTGAACGTCCATTTTTTTCGTTATTTTTTTCTGAAATGTCTTGGGACATTTTTTATATTAAAAGCGCTACTTTAATGCAAGTTGTTTTTGTTTTAATACTCTGTACAAATTCAAAGTGATTGTATGTTATTGTAAAGTGAATGTACTGTGCAACGTTTTAAAACATTTACATCAATATAAAATATTGAGATTATTGATTTTAAAAATGTGATATTAAATTACTTTCTCATTGAAGAAGATTCAAAGGTAACTGAAAACTTTCTTTAATGAAAATGCTGTTCTTGGAGTATCTCTGGCACAGAACTGTAACATACTGGTTGCTTGCTGTGATATATGTCAGAGTTCAGAGTGCTATTCTCCTTGCCATGAATAAATGGACTGAGTATGCATTGCACTGGATACCATTTAATATCAAGTAACAGTAGCATTATGAATTTAAAGAATATTGGCACTGTATGTCATATTATAGAATCATAGAATAGTACTGCAAAGAAGGAGGCCATTTGGCCCATCGAGTCTGCGCTGGTTCTTTTGAAGAGCAATTTGGTTATTTCGACTCGCCCGCTCTTTCCCCATATCCCTGCAACTTTTCCTCCTTTAAATATTTATCCAATTCCCTTTGGAAGGCTACTATTGAATTTGTAACCACCTCCTATCAGGCAGTATGTTCCAAATTATAAAAAGTGTAGTGTAAAAGGTTTTTCCTCATGTCACCTCTGATTCTTTGCTAATCATCGTAAAACTGTGCCCTCTGGTTATCAACCCTTCAGCCATTGGAAACAGTCTCTCTTTATTTACTCTATCTAAACCCTTCATGATTTTACACACCTCTAGTAAATCTCCTCTTAGCCTTCTCTGCCCTAATGAGAACAACCCCTGCTTCTCCAGTCTATACACATAACTATAATCCCTCATCCCTGGAGCCATTCTAGTAAATCTCTCCTGTACACGCTACAAAGCTTTCATGTTCTTCCTAAAGTTTGGTGCCCAGAATTGCCTTTACTGTTTGACTGTTTGCTTCCACACCATTACCTCTGGTGTCCCCCAAGGATCTAGTCTTGGCCCCTCTTATTTCTCATTTACATTCTGCCCCTCAGCGACATCATCCAAAAGCACAGCATTAGTTTTCACATACATGCTGATGATACCTGGCTCTACCTCGCCATCACTTCTCTCGACTCCTCACTATTGCTAAATTATCAGACTGCTTATCCAAAATTCAGTACTGGATGATAAGAAATTTCCTCCAATTAAATAATGGGAAGACTGAGCCATCATTTTTGGTCCCCACTCCAAACTCCATTCCCAGCTACCGACTCTATCCCTCTTGCTGGCAACAGTCTGAGATTAAGCCAGTCTGTTCACAACCTTGGTGTCATATTTGACCCCGAGATGAGCTTCCAACCTTATATTTGCGCCATCAATAAGACCCCTATTTCCACCTCTGTAACATCGCATGACTCCGCCCCATCTCAGCTCATTTGCTGCTGAAACCCTCATTCATGTCTTTGTTACCCTGGGCTTGACTATTCCAATGATTATTCCCATTTTGTTCTCGGCAGGGGTCCCTCACAATTCACCAGCCCTCTCTGCTGGAGGGTTTACCAAAAGTCGGTACAGGACTTAGGGGTGCAGATTCCACTACAGGTTGGGGTTTTCCCTCAACCTGGCATATGTGGCAACTGCTACAGAGCTCCACCACATCCTTGTGGAGTTTTGGCCAGTCAAACTCCTGCCTCATGCAGGCTTTGGTTTTTCGTATACTGACATGTACAGCTATTGTCAACTCATGGGCCATTCTTAACATTTCTCTCCGGTACTTCTGCGGCACCACTAACTGGTGAACCACTGTCCACTCTTTGTCCTCAGGTCTGTGAGGAGAACTCCACTTCCTCATCAGCACCTCATTCTTCACATAGTAGCAATCAGGGACTCCCTGTGCTTCAATTTCAGTTTGGGAGGCCTGTGCTAACTCTCTTAATAGGGAAGCCTGTGCTAACTCTCTTAATACTGGGTCGGCTTGCTGAGCTTCAACTAGAGAATATCCATTTAAATCATTCCTTGAGTCCTGTAACTTTCCAAAGAAAGTCTCAGAAAGACAGACCTTGTTTTCATCTGCCTGCAGTGACAATTCAGTCTCCTCTGGGAGAGCTGGTTTGGTCATGGCCCGCTTCACTACACATTCAGGGGAACTACAGGGGACTGTTTCCTGCCACTGCCCTGTCTCTCTGACGTCTTGCAGTCTCCTTGTCACTACTGGGGAAGCTACCACCTTCACCCCTGCCAGATCCATTATGCAGGAGCAGGTCAACCCTGTCCACAGACAAACTAAGGACAATCCCTACTGTCACCGGTCCCGAAACTAGGTCGCACTCCAAGTGCACCTGATGTAAAGGTATGGGCGTACACTGCCCTCCAATACCATTTATCACCATTCTGGTATTTACTGCATTCTCTGGAGGAAAGGTCAGGCCTTTTCCCAGCAAAAGAGATCTGGTGGCCCCTGTATGCCTGAGTATGACTATGGGCTTGCTTGCCCCACTTGAGGGGTATGGGGTGACTCTCACTTCGGATTCAAAATCCTAATGGACTTCAGGGATCTCATTAAATTTTCCTGCACCCACAGCAGTATTTTTCTGGGTCTTACTGCTGCTGCAGTTAAAGCCACAGTCTGCTCTGCTGCACTTTCCATCAGGGTCCCTTCTCCTGCACTGAGCGGGCGTGCCCTGATTATGCTTCCACGTCTTCCTCATTGAACTTTGGGATCAATTGGGAAAATTTCAACAGCTCAGCACAAGGCCCTGAATTACTTGTGTCCTCCATATTGGTCATGCTTTCACTGGGTTTCTCTGTCGCCCCCTAGCTAACTCAAGCTGCTGTAGCTCCCTTTCTGCCTGTTCCTTCTGGAAAATTCTTTTTCTTTCTCTCGCTCTCCCATCTTTCTTTCTCTCTCCCTCCTCTCTCCCTTTTTCTCTCTCTCTTTCCCTGTCTTCTAATTCAGGTTTCCTCTGTTCCAATTCTATCTTTGCTAATATTACCCTGTCTGACTCTAATTCTAACCCTGTCTGTCTTCTGGCTCTCATGCAGCCCTTTTCTTTTCAGAATGCAAATGTGCGACCATTTTTTTTAGCTGTTCAGTTCTGCTTTTTAAAAAAAAGTAATTTGTAGTGTCCAGGAAAAGAAATTCTCAAGCAGCATTCCATACGACAAAATTAATGTTTCCATTTGGCAGGTGTGATTTCCGTCACAATATCATTTAGAGTGTTAGCAATTAGTTGGTAGAACTGAGAAAAATAATGTTTTGAAACTATAATCATAAAATAACAGTCATTTAGTGAAAACTTGAAAAGGCTAGCTTTACAAATTTACCCTCCTAAAGGCAAGGCTCCTGTCAAGAACATGTATTTGTAAAATCAGACTATTAACTTTGACTTTTGAATGTTTTTAAGGGTTCTGATTGACTGCGACTTACTATATTTAATTGGTGTGAAGCATGTTTCCAGGTCCTGTCTACTTAAATGAGAATTCTAGATATTATGGGCTGGATTTTACTAGCCCTTTGACGTCGTGGATCGTGGTGGGGAAGCCTGTAAAATGCTAGCGGGAGCAGCCTGCCATGACCCACGACGCCGAGAAGGCATATTACAGCCGTCTGCGAGGCCTCGGTGCAGCTGCCCCCCCGCCCCCGACCGCCAAGCGTTGGGGCCTTCATTTCAATATTCAAATTAGCAGAATAAATATGGAAATGAACTTACCTGGTTCTGGCGGGTGTCCCACAGCAACTTTATGGCCGCCGGCTGCAACCTGTGCACCTTTGGAACTCTGTATGGCGTTCCGAGGCAAAACACTGGTTGTGAGGAGGGAGGACTGAAATAATCAGGGCGGGAGGGGTGGGAGTGGGGAAAACGTTTTTTATTGGCTGTGGGGATGGTGGAAAGGGGTTGAAGGACAAAAGTGACGAGGTTGGGGGGCGGGGGGGGGTGGTGTGGGGGAAGCTCAGGGTGGGAATAAAATTAATGTCTGTCATGTTGGCATATAAAACAACCATGGGGCGTGGTTGGGAAAGGGCCTCCTGCTTTTGATTTTTATTTTAAAAAATTAACAAAGTAACCTTCTCTTTAAACATTCAAATGTTTGTTAATGGCTTGAAGCCCTTTAAACACGGCGTCTGGCACCTGTGTGTTGGCGCCGGACGACATTCCGGGGACGGAGTGGCAGCCCCCTCTACATCATCGGGGGAAGCCACTCCGCCCCCTCCAATTAAATGTGCCCCCGTGCAAAATATCGCGGGGGCTCAGCGGCGGTGCTTCTGTGTCAGAAGGCTGCTGGCTTCAAAGCACGCTGCCGTGAAGTGTGGCGCACTAATAAAATTCAGCCCTATGTGTATAATTGTGTTTTGGGTGATAGTGCAAAATGGGCAATAGGGAATTGGCAGATTGTTTTACCCTCCTGCTCGTTATCTTTCTATTGATTTATAGCCCAATCTCTAGGCTATTAATGATTGCAATTCTTTTTGAGAATTTATTCAGCCCTTCATGATTTCTTGAGTCCTCATTCAATTTTGACACCAAGTTATCAACCCATGGTGGTTTTCTTAACAGAAGCTTTCTGCCCCATGAGGTGCTCCCCCAAAGGCTACAGTAGATCAAGTGGAAGTGCTCATGTGGGGATCCATGGCCGCCGATTCCTGGGTGCTTGAGCCTGAGAGTGCTCAGCTGCAGACTGCTGCTCAATGGCTTCTGCTGGGGCAGTCTGGCGCAGCTGGCTTTTTGGCAAAACTGGGTAATGACTAATGAGGGATGGTGCTGATCTTGACAGAGGTCAACATGTGCCACACCTGCTATGCCACCGCCATTGCACTCCCATGAGGCCAGGGCTTATTATTTCCACTGATCTGGGGAGGCAAACAGAGTCCTATTCACTTGCTGCACCAATCTCTCCAAAGTGGATGTCTTCGTATCCAAGGTGGAGCAGAGGTTTGAACCCAGAATCTGTGTGGCAGTCACTGGAGCTTCACTAAAGCTTCAAAGTGTGCAAACATGGATGCCATGCGAGGTGACACCAGTCAGCCAGGAAACTTTCAGTCATGGTGATGAAACTCCATGGCAAGAATTCCAATACCGTGTTCAACTGCTTGCGTGAAGCAAGAAGTTTTCTTCTCGTTGATGGACCCCTGGCCTGCTCCTCTGTCCTCCTCAGAGGACTTCGGCCTCCAGAGTGTGTGTTCTGGATTGTCCCTGCAACCACCTGCTGCGCACTAGTGTTGGTACATCACAATGTGCAGTTCCCTCTGCCTCACTCTCTAACCCCAGCGGTTGGTGTCAATCTCGTTGCTAGCTGAATGCAGTGGAGAAGGTGACGATGCCGCCTCAGGATTCTCCTCCTCTGAGGTATCTTCCTTAGAGGACTTTCGCTCTTGTCAAGGACCGGGAAGAAAGAGAAAAGAGACAAGAGTTAGAATGGCATTGGGAGGCTGCACAATTGCAGAAGACATGCATCATAATATAATTTGATGTTAGTCAATTTGGTTGAATGTGTATTTTCCCAGTGCTTAATGAAGGGCAAACGGAGAAATTGTCAGAGACCCAGCTCAATGAAGCCCCTAGCTTTAAAATGCCTGACACTCAGAGCAGGTCCACAAGCTACCATGGCTTGTTGCTCCAGCTGAGTCAGGATCACAAGGTCATCTGGTCCTCTTTCGGTCTTGTTCCTCTGATGTTTATTGTGCACTGTGTTGTCCTGCAGGAAGAGCGGGTGTTGGTAAGTGGCTACAGAAAAGAGAGAGCAGATGTATGGGGCTTGTGCTGGTATTACAAAGGCTGAGAGGGAGAATAAGAAAGATGCAACCAGGATGAGGAGATGTTGAATGGGAAGCAAATGTCCGCAGTATGAGGTGAGGAAGAAGTCCTGAGTGAAGTTGCTAATTCTGCAAAGGCTAGTAAATGAGAGGAGAATGCTGCTAGTTGCTGGTGTGAAGGTAGGATGGAAGAGGTGAGTGAGTGTTTGGAATATGAGAGGTGATGTAGTGTGACCCTGTGCTAGGTGGTGAAGATAGCAATGGAGGGAAGGTGGCATTGAAGGATTGCTACCATGTATTCCAGCGAATGAGGGATAAATGTATAACAGTCCTCATCTTGCTACTCTTGTCAGGTCATTGTAGTGCTTCTTGCACCGTATCCAGATCCTGGAGCTTGCACTTCTGGAGCTATTGATCTCTGCAATCTCTCTCCATGCCTGGTGGACAACGTGATTGGCAACCATGTGGACATGAAAGCTGAGCTAGCTGAAGTGAACTGGGTTACTAGGCTTGGAGATTGATCAGTAGAGAAGCAGTGGCAGACATTTACGGGGATATTTCAGAATACTCAGAATAAGTATATTCCGACTGTAAAGAAAAGTTCTAAGGGAAGGACCCACCATCCGTGGTTAACTAAAGAAATTAAGGAGAGCATCAAACTTAAGGAAAAGGCATATAATTGCGCAAAGATGAGTGGCAGGTCAGATTGGTCAGAATATAAAGAAGGGCAGAGAATGACTAAAAGGTTAATCAGGAGAAAGAATTTAGAGTATGAGAGGAAGCTAGCAAGAAATGTAAAAACGGATGGCAAACGTTTCTACAGGTCTCTAAAAAGGAAAAGCGTAAGTAAAGTGAGTTTTGGTCCTCTAGAGAGTGAGAAAGGGGAGCTAATGGTAGATAATAAGGAAATGGCAGATGCAATGAAAAAATATTTTGTTTCTGTCTTCACTATAGAGGATACAAAAAACATTCCAGTAATAGCTATAAATCAGGAGGAGGAAGGAAGAGAGGAACTTGGTGGAATTACAATCACCAGGGAAACAGTACTGACCAAACTGATGGAGCTGTGGGCTGACAAGTCCTGGGTCCTGATGGACTTCATCCTCAGGTCTTAAAAGAGGTGGCTAATGAGGTAGTGGATGCGTTGGTGTTAATTTTTCAAAATTCACTAGATTCTGGAAAGGTTCCATCAGACTGGAAAGTAGCAAATATAACCCCTCTATTCAAGAAGAGCGGGGAGGCAAAAAATGGGTAACTATAGGCCAGTTAGCTTGACGTCTGTCATGGGGAAGGGGTTAGAATCGATCATTAAGGAGCTTGTACAGCTGGACATTTAGAAAAACTCAAGGTGCTTGGAAATAGTCAGCATGGTTTTGTGAAAGGGAAATCATGTTTAACCAATTTGTTGGAATTCTTTGAAGGAGTGACGTGTTGTGGATAAAGGGGAGCTCACTGATGTACTGTACTTAGATTTACAGAAGGCATTTAACAAGATGCCACATAGAAACATAGAAAATAGGAGCAGGAGTAGGCCATTCGGCCTTTCGAGCCTGCTCCGCCATTCATTCTGATCATGGCTGATCATCCAACTCAGTAACCTGTTCTCGCTTTCACCCCCATACCCTTTGTTCCCTTTAGACCCAAGAGCGATATACAACTCCTTCTTGAAAACATACAATGTTTTGTCCTCAACTGCTTTCTGTGGTAGCAAATTCCACAGGCTCACCACTCTCTGGGTGAAGAAATTTCTCCTCATCTCAGTCCTGAAAGGTTTACCCTGTATCCTTAGACTATGACCGCTGGTTCTGGACTGCCCCACCATCGGGAACATCCTTCCTGCATCGACCTTGTCATGTCCTGTTAGAATTTTATAGGTTTCTATGAGATCCCCCCCTCACTCTTCTCCAGCGAAGATGATGCTAACCGACTCAATATCTCCTCATACGTCAGTCCTGCCATCCCAGGAATCAGTCTGGTAAACCTTCGCTGCACTCCCTCTATAGCAAGAACATCCTTCCTCAGATAAGGAGATCAAAACTGCACACAGTATTCCAGGTATGGCCTCACCAAGGGCCTGTATAATTGCAGCAAGACATCCCTGCTCCTGTACTCGAATCCTCTCGCTCTGAAGGCCAACATACCATTTGCCTTTTTTACCGCCTGTTGGACCTGCATGCTTACCTTCAGTGCCTGGTGTACAAGAACACCCAGGTCTCGTTGCATATTCCCCTTTCTCAGTTTATAGCCGTTCAGATAATAATCTGCCTTCCTGTTTTTGCGACCAAAGTGGATAACCTCACATGTATCCACATTATACTGCATCTTCCATGCATTTGCTCACTCACTCAACTTGTCCAAATCACCTTGAAGCCTCTCTGCATCCTCCTCACAACTCACCCTCCCACCCAGTTTTGTGTCATCTGCAAATTTGGAGATATTCAATTTAGTTCCCTCATCTAAATCATTAATGTATATTGTGAATAGCTGGGGTCCGAGCACCGATCCCTGCCGTACCCCACTAGTCACTGCCTGCCATTCGGCAAAATACCCATTTATCCCTACTCTTTGTTTCCTGTCTGCCAACCAATTTTCTATCCATCGCAATACACTACCCCCAATCCCATGCGCTTCAATTTTATATGCTAATCTCTTATGTGGGACTTTGTCGAAAGCCTTCTGAAAGTCCAAATAAACCACATCCACTGCCCCCCACCCCTCATCAACTCTACTGGTTACATCCATCCTTGAAGAATTCTAGTAGATTTGCCAAGCATGATTTCTTTTTCATAAATCCATGCTGACTCTGCCCGATTCTACCACTGTTCTCTAAGTACTCTGCTATAAAATCTTTGATAATGGACTCTAGAATTTTCCCCACTACTGATGTCAGGCTGACTGGTCTATAATTCCTTGCTTTCTCTCTGCCTCCCTTTTTAAATAGTGGGGTTACATTAGCTACCGTCCAATCTGTAGGAATTGTTCCAGAGCCTATAGAATCTTGGAAGATGACCACCAATGCATCCACTATTTCTACGGCCACTTCCTTAAGTACTCTGGGATGCATACCATCAGGCCCTGGGGATTTATCAGCCTTCAATCCCATCAATTTCCCCAACATCATTTCTCTACTAATACTGATTTCCTTCAGTTCCTCTCTCTCCCTAAGCCCTGTGTTCCCCAATATTTCTGGTATGATATTTGTGTCCTACTTTGTGAAGACAGAACAAAGAACAGTACAGCACAGGAACAGGCCATACAGCCCTCCAAGCCTGCGCCGATCTTGATGCCTGCCTAAACTAAAACCTTTTTCTGCACTTCCGGAGACCGTATCCCTCTATTCCCATCCTATTCATGTATTTGTCAAGATGCCTCTTAAACATCGCTATCGTACCTGCTTCCACCACCTCCCCCGGCAGCAAGTTCCAGGCACTCACCACCCTCTGCGTAAAGAACTTGCCTCGCACATCCCCTCTAAACTTTGCCCCTCTCACCTTAAACCTATGTACCCTAGTAACTGACTCTTCCACCCTGGGAAAAAGCTTCTGACTATCCACCAAAGTATGCATTTAGTTGGTCTGCCATTTCTTTGTTCCCTGTAATAAATTCCCCTGTTTCTGACTGTAAAGGACCTACATTTGTCTTCCAACAAACATCAACGCAAGCTCGTGGAACAGCATCTCATTTACCGATTAGGCACACTACAGCCTGCCGGACTGAACATTGAGTTTAATAATTTCAGAGCATGAAATTTTTATGCTTAGTTATTTTTTCTTTTTCTTTTTCCTTTTCTGTTTGGTTATTTTATTTTAGGTTTTTTAGTTTATCTCCACTGTGCTTACCCACTGTTTTGTTTTTAATGTGTTTTTTTATGTTTGTGCTTGGAGTACTCTGTGCTTTACAGTCATTTGCACCCTCTCTGGACTAACGCTTTGTCTTTCAGCACACTATTAACATACCGTTCGCCTTTGTTCCATGACCTTCTGGTCAGTTATTCTCTGTGATCCTGTCCTATCAACACCCTCACCTTTGTTATCTCTTGCCCCACTCCCACTTTACTTGCTTAAAACCACTTACATTTCTAATATTTGTCAGTTCTGAAGAAGGGTCTCTGACCCGAAATGTTAACTCTGCTTCTCTCTGCACAGATGCTGCCAGACCTGCTGAGTATTTCCAGAATTTCATGTTTTTATTTCAGATTTCCAGCATCTGCAGTATTTTGCTTTTATTTTAGGGATAAACAATTGTTGCAGTTCATCTATGCACTCTTTAAATGTTTGCCATTGCCTATCCACCCTCATCCCTTTAAGTAACGTTTCCCAATCCATCATAGCCAACTGGCGCCTCATACTTTCGTAGTTTCCTTTACTAAGATTCAGGACCCTAGTTGCAGAGTCAACTACGTCACTCTCCATCTTGATGATGAATTCTATCATATTATGGTCGCTCATCCCCAAAGGGTCTTGCACCACTAGGTTGTCAATTATTCCTCTCATTACACAATACCCAGTCTAGGATAGCCTGTTCTCTAGTTGGTTCCTCAACGTATTGGTCCAGAAAACCATCCTGTAAAAACTCCAAGTATTCCTTCTCTACGGTATTGTGACTAATTTGATTTGCCCAATCTATATGCAAATTAAAGTCACCCATAATTACAGATGTTCCTTTATCGCATGCGGCTCTAATTTCCTGTTTATTGCCATTCCCAACATCACCACTACAGTGTGGGGGTCTATATACAACCCCCACTAACGTTTTTTGCCCCTTAGTGTTTCTCAGCTCTACCTATACAGATTCCACATTGTCAGAGCTAATATCTTTCCTCACTATTGCGTTAATTTCCTCTTTAACCAGCAATGCAACTCCACTGCCTTTTGCTTTTTGTTTGTCTTTCCTAAATACTGAATACCCCTGGATGTTCATTTCCCATCCCTGGTCACCTTGCAGCCATGTCTCTGTAATCCCGACTATGTCATACCCGTTTACATCTATTTGCGCGATTAATTCATCCACTTTATTGCGAATTCTCTGCGCGTTATGGCACAAAGCCTTAAGGTTTGTCTTTTTAACATTACTTGTCCCCTTCCCACTATTTTTCTCTATGGCCCTGTTTGATTCTGACCCTTGATTTCTCTGCCTATCACTTTTCTTATTCCCCTTACTGTCTTTTGTTCTTGTCTTTGATTCCCCCTCCTCTGACTCCTTGCACATAAAAGGTTATTGCACAAAGTAGGAGCTCATGTGTAGGGGGGTAACATATTAGCATGGATAGAGGATTGGCTGGCTGGCAGAAAACAGAGTATGCATAAATCGGTCTTTTTCTGATTGGCAGGATATGATGAGTGGAGTCCCTCATGGGTCTGTGCTGGGGCCTCAGGTTTTTACAATTTATATCAATGACTTAGATGAGGGGAGCGATGGCATGGTAGCTAAGATAGGTAGGAAAGTATGTTGTGAAGAGGACATAAGGAGGTTGCAGACCAATATAGATAGGTTGAGTGAGTGGTCAAAAATCTGGCAGATGGAGTATAATGTGGGAAAATGTGAAGTTGTTCATTTTGGCAGGAAGAATAAAAAAGCAGAGTATTATTTAAACTGAGAAGGACTGCAGACTTTCGAGATCCAGAGGGTTCTAGGTGCTCTAGTGCAGGAATCACGAAAAGTTAGTATGCAGGTAATAAAGAAGGCTAATGGAATGCTATCCTTTATTACAAGAGGAATTGAAAATAAAAGTAAGGATGTTATGCTTCAATTATACAGGGCATTGCTCAAATGCTGTGTGGCGTTTTGGTCTCCTTATTTAAGGAAGGATGTAAATGCGTTGGAGGCGGTTCAGAGGAGATTTACTAGATTGATACCTGGAATGAACGGGTTTTCTTATGAGAAAAGGTTGGACAGACTAGACTTGTTTTCACTGGAGTTTAGAAGAGACTTTTAGAGACTTGATTGAAGTTTATAAGATCCTGAACGGTCTTGACAAGGTGAATGTGGAGAGGATGTTTCATATTGTGGGTGAGTCCAGAACTTGGGGGCACTGTTTTTAAAATTAGGGGTTGCCCTGTTCAGACAGAGATGAGGAGAAATTTTTTCTGAGTTGTGCGACTTTGGAACTCTCTGCTTCAGAAGGTGGTTGAAGCAGGGACATTGAATGTGTTTAAGGCAGAGGTAGATAGATTCTTGTTAGGCAAGGGAATCAAGGGATAGCAGGGGCAGATGGGAGTGTGGAATTCGAAACGCAAACAGATCAGCCAAGATCTTATTGAATGGCAGAGCCGGCTTGACGGGCCGAATGGCCTACTTCTGCTCCTAATTCGTTTGTATGTTCGTATGTATAAAACCTGGTATATGGTTGCCATAGAGAATCATGGCAACAGGAGCTCCAGGACTCTGTTCGAGCATGAAAATGAATTAGAATCTGCAATGAGAAGATTTTTTATGTTGTCTGATGCAATATAAAATGAGATGCGTGGAGTTCAGGTTGATTGAAGATCTCAAAACAGGTTTAGTAAACAGCTAACAACTATATACAGTACACAGCTAACTATTACTGAACTTGCCTTTTGTTGTTACAGTTACAGAGTGAGACTGGCATGTAGTGACATGATTACATCCTGGCACTTAGCTCATTAGCATACTAAGATCTTAAAGGTACATTGCTCTTAAAGGCAATTACACAACAGACTCTCCCAACCTACATGCTTGAGGACTGCTGGGGGTGGGGGGGGGGGGGGTGGATTGGACTGATCACGGTCTGCTTCGGCCCCCGGACCCATGATTCATACCCTGAATTAAAATTGACCCTCAAAACTCGCCCGCTGAAAACTGACCAGGAGTTAAAATCGGGGCCGTAGTTTCTGATAATCCAGTTCTATAGTCTCTCAATGGCAGCTTTGTATTTTTGCATGCAAGTCCACAAATTGATGGTTAACAATAAAGAAAGTACCTCAGAATTAACTTGGGAAAATCTCCATTTGCAATAGAACACATCATAAAGGCTGATTTTGTCATTCGACCCTGGCCGACGTGCCAAGCAATTTGGACAACTTTATTGCTTTTTAATATTAAAAAAAAATTAGAGATGGCAAATATTCAACATGACATTTCAAATGTCACACTACGGGAAAAAAAAACTTGCATTGCCTGTAACCCTATGTGAAAACTAATCTATTGAATAATAATATGATCAGAGTAATCTCATTTTTATTGTGGAAGTCTTCTAAAGGCAGAAAACTTAGATTTATGAAATTGATTGAATGTCAAAGGTTGAAACAAAATCAAATTAAGAAATATTGAATCAGTTTTAGTAAGGCTACTCTAAAGCATACAGAAAGGAATAGAATATTGGATATTTGGACATTTCTACATTTTTTTCAAAGATCTACTGAGGTTGGTTTGGCTCAACTTTATTAGTAGATTATTACATTTTAAAGTCAGCCTTGTTACATATATAGATTTAGGATGTTTGCTGCAAGCAATAATAATCAATACACCTAGAGTGTACTGATGACCTCAAAAGACTTGACAGCAAAACTCAAAGGCCCCGAAATTCAACTCCGTAGTGTCGCTGGTTTCCATGTTATGGGAGGTTTGTGAAGAGAAAATTTGGCGGGGGTGGGGGTCTTCTTCTGATGGCTTCCGACGCAGCCTGCACCAATCGCCATGTTGTGGAGAGTGACAGCGTGAGCATTCTATGTGTGCACAGGAGGCATGTAGAGTAGGCAGATTGTGATACCGGTCAGTGTGTAAAGCTGAATTCATGCTCGTCCTGCCATCTTGGACCTTGCCACTTCTGTTAATGCTCTCTCTTAAGCACATATAGCTGAACATACTTACCCTGGAGCGTTGAGTGGATTGTTTTGTGTAAGATTTGCTACTTTTATTTCTAACACTTGGACAGTTTTAGATCTTTTTCCACATATGTATCATAATGTTCAGACATGAAGCTAGCCTGCCTGCTGGTCCTTGCACATGTGACATACACAGAATTTAACACAACTTCCTGCCTCTGCATAAACTACAGCTGAACTTACTTTGAAATTGGTTTTGTTTTACCAGCGCCATTTAAAGGCATCACCGTTCAACTTGTGGGTGAGGTGCTTTTGACTCTCTGCTTGTTGCTGCAGAGTTCGTGGAAGTACTGTATTGTTGGAGCAGTTGACTGAAGTTCCGTCCGTCAGATGGAGTAATACAGGACATTTGGAAGGAGTTGTGAGTGCACAGTTGTTCCCAAACATGGGGACATCAGAGGGCGATGCAGCAGAGCAGACAAGCTGCTTACTGACAGAATGGGAGGAGTGCTCTCAGCAGAATGCCTCATTCACTTAGGTTCTTCAGAGAGCACTTCTTCTATCTGGACTTTAGCCAGGAGCAGTGTCTGGTGTGTCTATGCTTCACTAAGGAGGTGGTGACTGAACTGTGCCACCTCCACATCCCAGACCTACAGCCTCAGAGTAGGGCAAGGACAGTGTTGCCAGTGACCGTCAAGGTGACCTTGGCCCTCCGTTTCTACACCAGTGGCTCCTTCCAGGCTGAAACATGCAACATCACCAACATATGGCAATTTCTCATCCATCGCTGCATCCAAGAGGTCATACAGGCCTGGTACACCAGGAGAGGGGATTTCATTGTCTTCTGTGTAATCAGAGAGAAACAGGAGGAGTGGGCATGTGGCTCTGGCAGTATAGCAAGCTTCCCCATGACGCAGGAGCCATCCACTGCACACATGTAGCCTTGTGGGCACCGCATTTCAATGGGAAGATGAACCAAATTGCAAGGGGTATGACTCACTCAATGTGCAGTTGGTGTGCGACCATGCTCAGAACATCACGTTGGTATATACAATCTGCATAAGGCAGGAATATACCATAATCCTGGATAGCTTCAGTGACACTGCTTGCTACAGCCTCAGTGATGACCGCACCAGTAACGCTGAGCACTGTCTCCTCCAAGGGGGTGAGGACTTGCAGCCGTGACTGACCACCGCCGGTTCATTGCTGCTGCCTGCTGATATGGGCTCCGATGGCCCCCCAGGCTGCTGCAGCGAGGCCGCCACCATGAAGTTGGTGGCTTCCTCATGCAGTAAGAAGCCACTCCACCAGTGGCACAATGCCAGATGGCCCCAGGAATGGACCGTAAGTGAGTCGTTAATTATTTAAATTGCCTGCTCGCCTCGGTTTGGTGGGCAGCCAATCCGCATCCGGTCCCACCACTGGAAAACTTTCCTGGCGATAGGACTGCATCCGGAGTTGTCCTGACGTGACTCCCTACTATTTTCCTGGCCTCACTGCCTCACCCCCCCACTGGAAAAATCCTCCTCAGCCTGTCTATATCCCTTTGCAGACTCTTTTTACTGACCCTTGGAGAGCAGGCTTGTCAGAAAGTTGGGGGGAATCCACAATTTGGAATTCTCCCAAACACTGGAGTTTTAACATTTGTGTTTTAAATCCACGGAGTGTCTCTGATGTTAGTGACCTGCCTGGAGGCCAATTTTATTGACTGGGACCGGGGGGTGGGGGTGGGTCAGTCAGGCGGTGGGGATGCTGCTGATTCTGGGGGAGGTTGGAAGCCTCATGGGGGGATTTTGGGATTGGGGCCTAGTGGTGGTCTGGGAGGGATCGGAGCCAACTGGTGGTGCAGGGGAAAAGTTGAAGGCTCCATGAGGAATGTGGTTGGTGGGGCTGCCCAATTGTGCTGGTTCCTCAACCAGGCACCTGGGTCCAAGAGGTGGATGTGAAGGCACTTACCTGCTGAATCCACCAAGTCCTCAGTGAAGCTGCTTGGTTACCGATGCTCGGGAAACCCAGCTGGCAGCAGGTGAAGTGTAAAACCTGAATGCAATGAGGCTCACAGTCTCATTATTATATTTAAACTTCCAACCTGCCTTCTTGGAGCATTGAGGTTACCTGCTTAACTTCCGGTCTCAATTAAAGCTGGAAATGGACAGGTTAGAGGTGAATTTGAGTCAGAAAACAAACTTCTGAGACTTTAACCTCACCCCCCCACCTGACCCACACTGCCTGTTTTTTAAAGTTAAAATTTAGCTCTGTGTCCTCCTCACAGCTTACTTTCCCACCTAGCTTTGTATTGTCAGCAATCTTGAATATATTACATTTGGTCCCTTCATCTAAGTCATTAATATAGATTGTGAATAGCTAAGGCCCCAGCACTGATCCTTGTGGCACCCCACTAGTTACAACTTGCCAACCTGAAAATGACTCATTTATTCCCACTCTGTTTTCTGTCCTTTAACCAATCCTCTATCCATACTAATATATTAACCCGAACCCATGAGCCCTTATCTTGCACAACGTTTTGTGTGGCACTTTATCGAATGCTATTTCAAAATTCAATACTATATCCACTGGTTCTCCTTTTTCTATCCTCCTGGTTATGTCCTCAAGAACTCTAATAGGTTTGTCAAACATAATTTCCTATCATAAAACCATGTAGACTCTGCAAATTCATATTATGATTTTCTAAGTGACCGGTTTCTACTTCCTTAATAATGGATTCCGGCAGTTTCCTAATGACCAACATCAGGATAACTAGCCACACACAATCCTGACTTGGAATTATATCGCCATTCCTTCACTGTTGCTGGATCAAAATCCTGGAACTCTCTTCCTAACAGCACTGTTAGTGTACCTACACACCAAGGACTGCAGTGGTTCAAGAAGGCAGCTCACCACCACCACCTTCTCAAGGGCAATTAGGGATGGGCAATTAATGCTGGCCTAGCCAGCGACACCCACATTCCATGAATGAATAAGAAAAAATGAAGAGATTAGGACAGAAGTCAAACAACAACTAGGAAGGCAAAGTGGAACTTTGAAATTTAATTATCAAGGAACATAAAGCAAAATAGTAAAATATTCTACAGGGGAATAGTGACGTGGACAGGATAAAATCACAGGCTGAAATATTGAACAATTACTTTGCTAACATTATACAAATATTTAAGAAGGGAGATAGACATGTCCAGGGAACTATGGACCAGTCAGTTTAACTGCGGTGGTAGGAAAAATAATGGAATCCCTACTAAAGGAGAAAATAGTAAAACATTTGGAAACTGTAAATATAATAATGGATACTCAGCACAGATTTCAAAAGGTCAAGTCCTGCTTGGCCAACCTCATTGAATTCTTTGAAAAGTTAACAGAGGGAGGGTAATGTAGATATAATTTCTCTAGATTTCCAAAAGGCCTTTGATAATGTGCCAAATAATAAAATAATGAAGAAGGCCAATGCAGGCAGAGTAAGGGGACAAGTAGCAGAATGGATAGCTGTCTGGTTGCAAGATAGAAAACAGAGAGTAGGGGTAAAGGAAGCTTTCCAGAGTGGGAGAAGGTGGAAAATGGGGTCCAATGGCTTTTAGTATTTGTGTTCTCCTTTAGCTACACTCTCCTTTTAATAGTCTCCACCCCTTCAATTTCAATTTGCACCACCTATTCAAACATCAGTCTGCTTTTTATATTGGTTCAAATTCACACCTGAATGTTTGTATAGCATTATTTATAACCCTTGGATGTTTGCTAGTTGTGGGGGTGAGAGATTGGAGGGAGGTTAACAGGTGATTCTGCAACATATTGGCAGTTTTTCTTAGGCCCAATTGCGCAGTAACTGTAATGCATTCAAACTTCAGAAACTTGCAATGATTTAATTTGTTTTTATGAATGTGCTAAAAATTGAGAAAGTAAATTTCCATCTTTCGCACAGTGTGCTAAGACAAATTAAACCTCTAGATGGTGCAATAGGTTAATACATTATCCTTTTAGAGTCAGTCATTTACGTCACAGAAGGAGGCCATTCGGCCCATCAAATCCATGCCAGCTCTTCACGGAGCAATCCAGTCAGTCTTGCTGTCCCGCTCGATTCCTGTAGCCCTGCAAGTTTATTTCCTTCAAGTGCCCATCCAACTTTCTCTTGTCTCCACTTCCACTACCCTTGTGGGCAGCGAGTTCCAGGTCATTACCACCCACTATGTAAAAAAGTTCTTCTTCATATTCCCCCTGCATCTCTTGCCCAGAACCTTCAATCTGTGTCCCCAAGCCCTTGTACCAATAGTTAATGGGAACAGTTTTTCCTTGTCTAACTTATCTAAGCCAGTCATAATCTTGTACACTTCTGTTAAATCTCTCCTCAATCTCCTTTGTTCCAGCTTTTCCAACCTAACCTTGTAACCAAAATCCTCCAGCGCTGAAACCATTCTAGTAAATCTCCTCGACACCCTCTCAAGGACCCTTACATCCTTCCTAAGGTGTGGTGACCAGAACTGCATGCAATACTCCAGCTGGGGCCTAAACAGATCTATGTATGAATCCCAAGATCCCATATGTTTTGCTAACCACTCTCAATATGTCCTGCTACCTTCAAAGACTGATGTACATGCATCCCCAGGTTCCTCTGATCCTACAAACCTTTTAGAACTGTGCCATTAAGTATATATTGCCTCTCCCTATTCCTTCTGCCAAAATGCATCACCTGACAATTATCAGTATTAAATTCCATCTGCCACCTGTCTGCCCATTCTGCTAGCTTATCTACGTCCTGTTTCAGGCGATTCATATCATCCTCAGTGTTTGCCACACCTCCAAGTTTGGGGTCATTGGCAAACTTTGAGATTTTACTCTGTATTCCAAGATCCAATTCATTTATATATAGCAAAAAAAGCATTGGTTCTAGCACTGACCCTTGGGGAACACCACTGTCTCCCATCCACCAGTCTGAAAAACAGCCATTTACTATGACTTGTTGTTTTCTGTTCTTAAGCCAATTTTTTATCCAATTGAACACAGATCCTCCTATTCCATGAGTCTCAATTTTGTTAACCAGCCTTTTATGTGGTACATTATCAATTTCTTTCTTAAAATCCATATAAATAACATCCACCACATTTCCTTCATCAACCTTCTCTGTTCCTTCATCAAAAAATTTAATTAACTCAATTAAACCCTCCCCAACCACACTAGTGAATCTCCCTGCAAAGACATTGGTCCCAGTCCTGTTGAGGTGCAACCCGTCTCTTTTGAAAAGGTGCTTCCTGCACCAGAACTGGTCCCAATGCCCCAAGAATCTGAAGCCTTCCCTCCTGCATCATGCGTCAAAACAAGCATTGATCCTCCCTATCTTCCTATTTCTACTCTCGCTAGCATATAGCACTGTGGGTAATCCAGAGATTACTAGCTTCAAGGTCCTATTCTTTAACTTCGCCCCCCACCCCACCCCCAGCTCCTGAAAATCTGACTGTAGGACCTCAATACCTGCCCTTGCTATATCATTAGTACCAACGTGTACCACAACTTCTGGCTCACTCCCTTTCACCTGCAGTATATTCTGCACCCTCTCTGTGATCGCCTTTATCTTGGCGCCAGGGAGGCAGGAACAGAAATGCCTATCTGTCCCCCTGATAATGAATCACCTATAAAATGACATTGCTACTCTTTGCTGCTCCTTCCTGTACAGTCCTTTGACCATTGGTGCCATGGTCTGGACTGTACTCCTTCAAGGTGTCAATCTCCAAACCTGAGTACCGGTTTTATGTTTGGAACTGATAGGATGAAACTTTGCTGACTGTGAAACCTCTACTTAACATGAGCTGAAATGTCTGAACCTAATTTCCAAAAGCACAGATCTATAACACAATATTTTCTAGCATTTTGGCCCTAAATCTCACTTGGAGAGGCCTGAAGGATGGCTGGTGGAGTGGGGGACTACTCTTGTGGAAGTGGGGCTGATTTAAATTGCTGGGGCCACTTAGAGAGGTTGTTACCCTGTATCGGAATTTGTGAATACTTGATGTTGGCATAAGGGGTAGAAATTCATCCTGAGTGGTAGTGCAACCTGGGCAATAGCAGATTGGCAGCTCTTATGCACGCCACCTAAATTTCTGTTCCATTTTCTTTCTTTTATTTACTCGGGCAGAGCGTAAAATGTGCTGTGGATTTGCTAACACCTGTATTGCACTACTGCCCAGTATAACTGGAAAGTCAATATAAAATAAAGGGTACAATTCTAAAGGGCATGCAGGCACAGAGGAACCTGGGTGTATATGTGCATAAATCATTGATGGTGGCAGGACAGGTTGAGAGAGTGGTGAATGGATCATTCAGTATCCTTGGCTTTATTAATAGGAGCCTAGAGTACAAAGGTTATGTTAAACCTTTGTAGAACACAAGTTTGGCCTCAACTGGAGTAAGGTGTCCAGCTCTGGGCGCCAGACTTTAAGAAAGATGTGAAGGCATTGGAGAGAGTGCAGAAAAGATTTGCGAGAATGGTTCCAGGGATGAGGAACTTTAAATTGCTTTGATTAAACACTTTCATAAAGTATTCAATAAACCTTAGTATAAATGGGTAGATATTAATTTCTAGAAATCAGATATTACTAGAAAAGTGATGTCACTTAAGATTGTCAGAAGAACATAAGAAATTATGTATCAAGAGAAAGGCCATCTGGCTGTCTCCCTGTATGCTCTATTCACCGCTCTCCCAACTTGTCCTGCCACCTTCAGGGCTGGATTTTAGGGCCCCCAGCAGCAGGGCTGGAGGTGAGGGGGGCATGGAGAATCACGACAGGTGGCAGGGTTGGAGGGCCCTTCACCTACCCGTCGCCGAGCAGTCTTACTGGGGGCGGGATAGGCCGACGACAGCCTTCCCACCAAGAGGCTAATTGAGGCCCTTAAGTGACCTATTAACACCCAATTAAGGATCTCTTCCTGCTGCCGCTGCGCTCTTACCAGCGGCGGGGAGGGGGTACCTCCCCCACGAAGGGAGGGCACCTTGTAAACAAGATGCCCTCCCTGCTAGCTTGGTAGGGCTGGTCCCTCCTCCATGGACAATCTGTGGCCCACAGAGGAAGCCCCTCCCCCATGACTACATGACCACCCTCTCACCACCCCCCACCATGGTGGGACATTTTGAACTGGTCGTGGTGACCCTGCTGCCTCAGCTACCTCTGGTCTGGGCTTCCAGTGCTGGGTCTGGGTCCAAGGCCTCTGCAGCACTGACAATAGCCACCGCTAGATGTAAAAATACTGGAGGATTGCTCTGGGGGTGTGAGGAGTGGGGGTGGGGAGTGGTGGTGCGGGCAGGAAAAGACCTTATCTTTTTGACCTGGCACTGGGAACCCCACCTCCTACACAAAACCCCAGCCCTCAATGGTTTAAGCACATGTGGATCCTGGTCCCTCTACTCCTGCACCGCCTTTAGAATTGAATCCTTTATTTTGTACTGTCTCTCTCCATTATACTGGGCAGTAGTGCAATACAAGTGTTCGTGAATCCACAGCCTATTTTCTTCTTTATGATAGACGCTACATAATCTACTCCATTTCCTGAGGGAGACGGCCTACCACAGGAAGGGTACCAGGAAAGTCAAGCTCTGTACAGCATTTGTTTATTTTCACTCCTGTTTTAAACAGGGATTCAGACAACTATTTTTAAAGGTGTTAATTGACTCAGCATCAACTATTTTGCTGAGTCTGTTCCTTATATCCACTATTGTGAGGAAATAATTTTCTTCTAATTCATGGTCTCCCTTGAAGCTTACTAATTTGTACAAAAATTTTCCAGTTCTGCACTGAAGGCTATAGTTAACCTAATTATATCCACATTACCTCTGCATCTAAACAGTTAAAAGAATACAGGAATAGGATGCATTCATCTTCTGCTGAATTGAATATTGGCTAACATAAGAATGTAAGAATATACCTGTTCAGATACAGATATATTAGGGTAGAATTTAATCTCACCGGCTCAGCAGGAACTTGGCAAGCAAGCAGTTAAAATCCACCAGGTAATTGACCCATCAATGTTCCATCCGGATCCTACCATTTCCAATTTTTTTCAGCACTTCTGGACGAATGGCGAAGCTGCCCGCCCAAAGCCAATGGGATCAGTCTTTAACTATGCAGGTCAAGGTCTGATGACATCAGTGACCCTGACTGCAATTTTAACTCCAGCCTGCTCTTTCTCAATAAGAGGAAGCCTGTCAGAAGATAGCAGAAGAGGCCATTCAAAGATAAGTTTTTTAAAAATCTTCCTTTGTAGGCCACATGTTCTATTAGTGTCTGCAGTGAAGAGGTAGCTTTCCTGTTGCTGCAACTGGGAGCTGTAAACTTAAGTCACAACTACTGATTGTCGCATATCCTCGGAGACTGACCTAATACCTTTATATTAGGTGTGATGTTATTCTAACATCCTTCATTCCAGATGAGTCCCATGAGTGCTGGGTCTCATGATTCTGCCTTTTCCTTAGCCTTCAGCAGACAGTGACACCCTAGATAGGATTATTCTTCTTAGTTACTGTATAAGATTTAGTATAAACAATTTTTGTACAAGGTGGATTCTTTTATTTCTTAATCTTAACCTCTAACACAAAGGGGGAGAAATGGGTCCCTGTCGCGCCTACTTGTTAGGCACTATGTGGCCTCCTAACACTTAAAAATGGCATCCAACATATGCATTTCATTATGGTGAAGAAGTTTGTGTGTGTGCACCTAATGAACATTGACAGCAAGCAAAACAGGCAGATTATGTCGTCAATCAGTGTTCAAAGCTGATTTGATGCCAACGCTACCATTTTCAAAAGTCTTGCTCCAACCTACAACTTGCCTTAATCTTGCACAGTTGAATACGATGTCAAATGGCATGAAGGAGCCCCGATTAGGGGTATTTAAAACGATCATGAACTACTGGATTATTTCTTCTGGCTTCTGGTGCAATTCTACTTATTTTTGGATCTTTGTTATAGTTGCTTAAAGTTGCAATAGTCTGCAGTGAGTGATTTGGCTGCTGCTGAAGTACTTTTTTGTTGATTTAAAAGCTTATGCTGAAACAAGTTGTTTCCAGACATGAGTGGCCAGGTAAGCCCTCCTCTTCGAATTGAACATTACTAGGAGAATGATGAGAGGCCATGCAGAGCAGGACAACTTCTTAGAAGAATGAAGAGGAGGAGGCGAAGGCTCTCAGCAGGAGTCCATATCCACTGAGGATCCTTGGGGAGCAATTTTCTTCCCTCAATTTCAACCAGGTCTAATACTTGAGCTGTGTTCACTTCAGTAAAGAGGTCATGACTGAAAACTGCCAGCTGCTGTAGCCACAAATGCAACCTCAAAGTAGGGGCAAGAACAGCATTACTTGTGGCTGTCAAGATGATTGTGGCTCTGAACATTTTATGCATCTGTCTTTTTCTAGGCTGCTGTTGGAGATATAAGCAAAATCTTGCAGTTCGCAGCACACTTCTGCATAAGGGAGGCCACTGAGACTCTATACACATAGAAACAGTTTAATCTCATTCCCTCTTGCCAGAGACAAGCATGTGAAG